>NW_026067920.1:5382817-5797600 GCF_014885135.2 Alexandromys fortis
GGGAAAGGGGAGGCGGAGGTGGGGAAGAGACTGAAATATTTAATAAATAAATAAAGAAAGAAAGAAAAAAAAATCAAATCTGAAAAAAAAAATAAAAAAAAAAAAATTTTAAGACATTGAAGAGAGAAATTGAAGATGATATCAAAAGATGTAAAGATCTCTCGTTCTGGCAAATCATTAGGAATAGAACAGGAAAAACGGCCATTAAACCAAAAACAAACTACAGATTCAATGCAGTCCCCATTAAAATTCCAACACAATTCTTCACAGAATGCTGTGGGACAATGGTCTGTACCCTGTCCCTTGTATTTTAAATAAATGCTGATTGGCCAGTAGCCAGGCAGGAAGCGTAGGTGGGGCAACCAGACAGGAAGTAGAGGCAGGGCAATGAGAATTCTGGGGAGAGGAAAGTTGCAGTATGCAGTCCTCACCCAGACAGAGAGGAAGCCAGACATAGAGCAAGCAAAATGTTACTGCCTTGCCAAAAAAGGTACCAAGCCACGTGGCTAACACAGACAAGATTTATGGGCTAATATAAGTTATAAGAGTTAATAAGAAGCCTGAGCTACTAGGCCATTCAGTTTATGATTAATGTAGGCTTCTGTGTATTTCTTTGGACTTAACTGCAGGGACCAGGTGGGACAAAAACTCGGTCAAAAGCAGAACTTGAAAGAAGAATTTTCAGCTTCATGTGGAAACACAAAAACTCAGGATAATTAAAGCAACTCTTAATGATTTTTATTAAGGGTTACTGATGAACTGTCACCATCCCTCATCTAAAATTGCACCACAGATCAATAGTAATAAAAACCACACTATGGACACTTGGCTTTTAATAAAAAAAAGACAGCATCTTCAATAGATGGTGCTGTTCAGAGTGGACAGCTGCATGCAGGAGATGCAGAGAGAACCGTGCCTGTCATCTTGTACAAAGCTCTACTCCCGACCTCAACACGAGGTCAGATGCACGGAATCAGGTAGAAGAGAAAGTGACGGACAGTCAGTGAACTCATTGGTACAGGAGACGACTTTCTGAACAGAACACTGATAGCACAGGCACTAAAAGAAACAATTAATAAATGGGACCTCAGGAAACACAAAATCTTCTGTATGGCAAAGGACACCGTCTCTCTGAAGAAGAGACAGGCTATGGAATGGGAAAAGAATTTTAGCAAGTACACGTCCTTTATAGGGCTAATATTCAAAATATATAAAGAACTAAAAACACTAAGAATCAAGAAAACAAAACAAAACGAAAACCATTAAAAATGTGGTGCAGATCTAAACGGAGAATTCTCAGAGGAGGAAACTCAAATGGCCGAGAAGCACTTAAAGAAATGCTCAACATCGTTAGTCATCAGGGAAATGCAAATCAAAACTACTTGAAGATTTCATCTTACACAAATCAGAATGTCCAAGACCAATAAAGCAAGTGACAGCTCATATTAATGATGATTTGGAGCAAGGGGACACTCATCCATTACTGGTGGGAGTGCAAGCTTGGACAGTCACTATGGAAATCAAGGTGGCTGTTCATTACAAAGGTAGGAATCGATCAATCTCAAGATCCAACAACACCACTCTTGGACACGTATACAAAGGATGTGTCATCTACCACAGAGACAATTACTCAACTGTGTTCATTGGTGCTCTATTATACTAGCTGGAAATTGGAAACAACCCAGATATCCACCAACAGATGAATGAATAAGAGAAGTTTACCCAGTAGAATATTACTCAACCATTATAAAAAATGAAATCATGAAATTCTCAGGTAAATGGACAAACTAGAAGAAAATCATCCTGAGTGAAGGAACCCAGACCCAGAAAGACAAATATGCTATGTATTTGTTTATATGGGGATGATAGCTGTTAAATTGTTGAACAAGCAGCTAGAGTTTGTTTAACTGCAGAAGTGAGATTGAGAGGAAGGGACTAAGGGTGAGGGAGGTGTCTCCCTAGAAGGGGAATTGAAGAGATAATGATGGATGGAGGCTGGAAAGGGGAACTGGACTGAGGGGATCAAACAGGAAGCTGGAGGGAAGAAGGGGCAATGGAGGGAATACAGGGAGAGACAGCAAAAGCTAAGGGCCGTTGGAGGGGTCATATGGAGACCTAATGCAATAGAAGATTCCTAAATTATGTACACAGATGAAGGTTCTAAATAAAATCACCAAATAATAGTGTGACCCAACTGGATATTCCTCATCACCAAATAAAGTTTCCAGTACCAGGAATGGGTTATATCTAATTGAGTTCTTGGTCAAAGAGGTCCCATGTGAATCCTTAAACCCAGGCCATTGCCAAGGCTACCAGAGGTTCTCCACCAACTGACAGTAAGGCCCTGTTGTTGGAGAAAATACCTACACAACTCACTGGACACAGAGAAGCTGAGCTGTGCCTACCTACAGTTTCACCCCTGCAGACTAGTGCTCACAGTACGTGAAGGTGCTTGGCATGCCTTCAAAGGAGAAAGGTAAACCCCAGCCCATCTATAAACCTTCAGTAGACAGTGGTGCACTAGTGACACAAAACTGTGGCTAACTAACTAACCAGCCAATATGTGATTGGATTTAAGGTCTATCCATGAGATGGAACGCATGCGCAGCACTGTGTAAGCAGCCAAGAACCTGAGACCAGACTGGCCGAACACTACTGTTCTGCTAAAGGAGCACAGCAATCAATGACTCCTAACGACACTCTGCTCTGCTCACAGGTGTCTTTCTCAGCTGTCATCAGAGAAGCTTCCTCCTGCCGGAGCTGGGAACAAATACAGAGACCCATGCCAGACAATAAGCAGAGTGAGAGACCTTGGAACACTCAGCCCTAGAAGGTAGGTCTCCATCAGATCATTCCCCGCAGGTCTCAGGAAACTCCATGTAAGAGGAGGCAGAAAGTGTGTAAGAACCAGAGGGGATGAAAGCCACAAGGACTCGAGGCCTTCTTGTCAGGGGCCATGAGAAGCAGGTGGCAACTAGTGTAGATGTCAACCCACTAGAGGCACGGTTATCTGACGGAGGATTAATCCTGTCCGGACAGGGTCTGCAGGACCATCGACTGTGGGAGCTGTCGCTCATATTTGCTGAAGCAGCTTGGTGTCTCCCTTATACCTGCATTGTAGTGTGTAATCTCATGGGATGTGTATAAGTAATCTCATGATTGCATCTTAATCTTATGAGATTTGTCTGTGGGTGGTTAGGAGGATGATCTTTCATTTAGCTATATAGTTTTCAGATATAGAATATAGTGGGACAAGCTTCATAACAAGATCCATCTGTCCCACAAGAACAAAGACACTGATAAATAAATTAATTAAAAAAATAAACATTACGAAAGAAAAAAAAAGAAAAGTGGAAAGAAAAAACCAAAGCATATGTTGATGGGAAACCACAGAATTGACATAAATAAATAACAAATAACAACAGACATAAATTTGAAATCAATATTTCTTTAAAAATGAGGGTTTGTTTTTAAAATAAATGATGAATTATCAGAAAAAAAAGAACAAAGACACTGAAAAGCCTCCCTTGTTCTTTGGCTGATTGGGTGACTTACCCCACTCCGTGAGACCATTGAGAGAATTTAGTCACACAGTCAAAAACCTTGACTCCCACAGCTAAATCTCAGCTTCCTTCCCTGAGATACATTAGAAGCCAGCTCCCTGTAGCTATCTTCCATTTGGCAGGGCATGCAGTCAGGAAAGGAGTCTTTCATAAGGGCCACATTTGGGGCCTTCAGAGATAAAGTGATGTGCAAGCCCCTTTGAGATTGAGTGCCCTAATTCTCCCATAGCTGACTTGGGAAAGCGCTAGCCCAGCTGACCCTCAGCACTAACCCTAAAGAAAGCCATCCACTCGCTGCACCTACCCATTTCCCCTTTGCATTTTCCGTCACTAACCCCTAGTTTATCCTAGAAATGTGCTATTTTGTATGAACACCCTTCACAATTCAGAGCCTATTAAATCAATCTTCCTGCCTCCTAGGGCTGCTCAACGTCTTCCAAGCCACACCTCCCTGAACTGAGTCTCCTGGGACAGCTCCCATCTGCCTTATGACCCCAAGAGAAACACTAGGTTTGTAACCTTACGATTACCAGAGAACTGTTTTTGTTTTGTGTGTGTGTAAAAACTGGAAACTTTGCAGAACAAAAAGAGTGCAGGGAGAAAATAAAAACACATGATTCTAAGAGCGAATGTGTGAGTTCATTCAGTCATGTCTTAGAAGAAGAATTAGATTCTAAGTCCTTTGCTGCGCTGAGGCATCTGTCCTGAGCCTTGGCAGGGAGTCAGAAGTGGACTCTGCTGGCCCTCGATACCTTCTAGACACAAGGCTGGCACACACAGGAACTCACAAGCCTGAGGCAGTGCACACGACCTGCACAGGTCTGCAGCAGATGGCCCTAGAGCTGAAAGGAGGAGTGGACACACGCCCCCACCCCCAACCCAGAAGCTGTCTACAGCTGATAGCCACTTGCAAATAAACAATTAGCTTCCTCCAAGGGAGTCTCACTGGGGAAACAAACCACTCTTAAGGGCAGGGCCATGCCCAGCAGTGGATGCCAACACAGAATGAGCTCAGTGGCAAGTTTGGAGAGTCTTGGTCTCACAATGTTATGTCGGGCATTTTTCTACCCACAGGTCCTTTGCTTACGTATTGTGTCTTCCAGTTTTGTGTTTTTAGGGGATCCCTGTGTGCTTTTATGTCCATGTGCATTTTGTGTGCTTTTTCTTTGGCTTTTTCTTGGTGGTTGTTCTGTCCTATTCTGATTTGTTTGTTTTTCTTTATCTTATTATATTTATATAATAAATATATTTATATAAATATATTATATTTATGTAAATATATTTATATAAATATATTATATTAGCCTCTCCTTATCTCTTTCAGAAGAGGCCTTGGCTGCAGCATTGGATTTCCTGGTGCTCCTTTTCCCTTAAACTGCACATGTTGTATTTCTTTTTGTCCTTCTTGCTCCTTTAAAATGTTAGACCAGCATAAGAGCGATGGCCAACAAACATCGGAACAATCAGAGTCGATATCAGGATAGCTTAAAATCTCCACAGCAAAATTACACGCTATCATCCAATTTATCTTCAGGCAGATTCTTGGAACAAGGGCGGAAAACAGTCACATTCTTTCCCAAAATCTCACACTAGTCTCCAGTCCCGTTGCTAATATTGTTCCTCTCTAAAACCTCTTGAGATGGATCTCCACCATCTGCACAGCCATCAGCACTGCTATATCATAGCTTAATTCGGGGAGATCTTGATCATCCATCTTTTCTATAAAATATCACACTGGTCCATTCCATTATGACATGATGCTGAATGGACCAGTATTGATAAAGCATATGTACATCAGAGGATGGAGAATGTCCAACC
Organism: Alexandromys fortis; assembly: GCF_014885135.2. Lineage (NCBI taxonomy): Eukaryota > Metazoa > Chordata > Mammalia > Rodentia > Cricetidae > Alexandromys > Alexandromys fortis. The sequence continues at coordinate 5,388,199 of NW_026067920.1, forward strand.
AAAATTCAAGAGGCCTCTATCTCAATGAAATTTCCAGCAGTTCAGTGGTACAGGCCGTGTAGAGATAATCCTTTTCTAAGGTGAAAGACTAAGTTATTGTACCTGGCCCCACCCATAACCGAGAAAGAAGCACGATGCTTAATAGGCCTATTTAGGTTCTGTTGACAGCACATTCCTCAGTTGGGTGTGCTGCTCTGGCCCATCTACTCAAGCTTTGAAAATTGCGAGCTTTGAGTGGAGCCTGGAACAAGGAGATGGCTCAACAGGTGCAGGCTGCTGTACCACTTGGACCGTATGGTCCAGCAGACCCGATGGTACTTGAGGGGTCAATGGCAGATAGGGATGCTGTTTGGACCTGTTGGTAAGCCCCCATGTGAGAATCACAGAAGAGCCCCTGGGATTTTGAAGAAAGGCACTATGATAATCTGCAGACAACTATTCTCCCTTTGAGAGACAGCTCTCGGCCTGCTCTCGGCCTGCTATTGGCCCTTAATGGAAACTGAATGCTTGACAGTTGTCCACCATATCACTCATGAGCTGGGTGTTATCTTCCCCATCAAGCCAGGAAGTAGGTTGTGCTCGGCAACAGAGGCAGAGGCAGTGAATCTCTGTGAGTCTGCGGCCAGCCTGACCTACAGCGTGAGTTCTGAGACAGCCAGGGCTGTGTAGAGAACACACATGCACACACATGCACATACATGCACAAGAAAGAAAGAAAGAAAGAAAGAAAGAAAGAAAGAAAGAAAGAAAGAAAGAAAGGAAGGAAGGAAGGAAGGAAGGAAGGAAGGAAGGAAGGAAGGGAGAGAGAGAGGGAGGGATGGAGACGGAAGAAAAAAGGAAGGGAGAAAGGGAGGGAGGGAGGAAGGGAGGGAGAGAAGGAAGGAAGGAAGGAAGGAAGGAAGGAAGGAAGGAAGGAAGGAGGAACGAAAGAAAGAAACTAGTGTATTGGGTCCTCGGAGTGAAGATCCAGGTGTGGCTTTCCAACCCAAGCAGTCAATGATGCTAATAACTCAAAAGCCATGCCAACTATTGATCAATGATCCTATTGATTCAAATAGCAAGGGTCTTAATGACAAGCAATCATCTGATTAGGCCAAAATAAAATGGGTTTGAGGGCTGAGGAGATAACTCAGAGGTCAAGAGCACTGACTTTTTCTAGAGGACCCAGGTTCAATTCCCAGCACCCACATGGCAGCTCACAATTATCTATAACTTCACTTCCAGGTGACCTGACACCCTCTTATGAACTCATAAAACACTGTACACATGTGGTTCATGGGCATGCATGCAGGTAGTATACCTATATACATAAAATCATAAATTAATAATAATAAATTTTTAAAAAGAGAAGAACATGGGTCTGATGGTGGATGCTTCAGATTTTATGGGTTCTCTGCCATGTGTTATTTTATCCTGCCTTATTCTATTATGCTTATAACTCTCTAAAAGTGTAGCATTTATTTTTGTTCATGAGCCATACAAAAGTGGGCTGTGGGTCAAGATTGGGTCATTTACTGTAGTTTTTAACAGCTCTGGTATGGGTTGGTAGCATGTCCCAGCAAGAATAAGGTCAGTGTTTCAATTTAAATTGATATAAAGTCCCCTAAAGAAACAACGAGAAATAGTGAAGAAAGGGGAAATAAATATCAAACAGGAAATAGGACAAGGCCCAAAGATAATCAGTGAAGAACAACGCTGAAAGAATACAGAGCCCACACAGGCAATGTTGGCATGGATGGGGATGGAGATGGAGAACAGTAGCTGCGGGTGATTTTCTAAGCCGAAGCGCACAGTGGGCTGGGGTGCCTCTGTGCAGCCCAGAAACCATTCAGAGACCAGAATGCCCATCCCTGATTCAAGCCTTAACACCTCAGTAGGATAAAGAGGAGTGTTAACTGGAAGACATCCATCGTGTCAAATGAGCAAGGTCCAGAAGCACTGGCTAATAGGAGAAGATTAAACATAGACAAATACTAACAGCTCATTAAGTAGCATTTTAACAGGACAAGTGACACTGGTTCACAGATATTTCAAAAGTGCAAACACCATAAAAATTGTAAACACTCGCAGGACTTGGGGGGGCGCTAAAATGAGTCTGGCTAAGGCAGTGAGATGATCAGTGCCTGGAAAGGGGGCGGTGTAACTAGCAAATGGTGGACTTACATCTTGGCTCTGACATCTACCAGTCTTAACTGGAGGGGAGAGGCAGAAAGCAAGCACCATGCTTGAGGGCCTGGTGTCAAGGCAAGGATCAGGACACCTAAGTTCCAGGAACAGTCCCAGGGATTGCAAAACCTTAGGCAATCCACAATTGCCTGTGACTTCAAGTTTCTCTTTTGTAAAATTATAATTGGCTTTCCTGTTCTCCCTGTTCCGTGACTTTTGTGTGAAGTTCACTACCCCGCTTATCATTTGTGCCCATTTTACTTGAAAAGACAAATATTATCCAGGGCATGGATCACACACCCTGCAAGATTATTGGCCCTAAGGTCAATAATAAGAAAAGCGTCCTAGAATCATAAAGACCTCAGATGCACATCACAGTATTTGGGGGAGGCATCCTGAGAACATGCCCATTTTATACTAGGATAAACTGAGGCTGGGGGAGTTCGTTCTTCATCATCTAGTTCAGCTGCATGAGAACAAGTACTAAAGGTGAGTATTCTAGACACCTGCTTCTGGTAGGAAGACTGGTGTAGTGATGAAGACTCAGCGGCGCTGACACAGGAGTGACACCCAGAAGTCCTTCTGTTACATGTGGTTTCTATAATTCCAAAACAAAAGAGCCCATGCTCCCTTCCTTCCTCCCCTGGAACAGCTATGTCTATAAAAAGGCTAATGACCAAAATCCTTTCGTAACTCAAGAGCCCACAGCGGCCTTCGCAGCAAATTCAACCTTTAGAGGTCGCTGAAAAGCTCGCATGCTCTGTCTAGCTGTTAGGTGTGCCAGCATCATAAACGAACTTTCCAAGTTCCAGGCTTTGAAGAACAAGTTTCTCTGGTTTGGTGTGTCCCCAGAGTCCCAAGAGGAGGCACATGTACTTCCGTCTCCCCAGGACCAGGCCACTCTGCTCACCGATTCCTTCCTCATGGCTAACCCCAGAGGTCCTCTAGAAACCCACCATACAACGCTAACCCTTCCCCAGGAGGGGGCACTGCTCAGCCATAGGCTGCCTCATGCACCTGCTACGCAGAGGCTGCACCCTCTGGCTCTAAATTGTTTCTTTCCCATTGGAAACTGGATTCTTTGGAGGTAGGACAGTACCCACCTGCCCTGGGCCCCTCCCTGCAGCTCCTAGCTGTCCCTTTCCTGTCCCTTACATTCTACCCTAGTCCCTGTGATCCTCTGACTTCCCCCTTAGCTGGGGATCTTCCCTGGGCCTTCCTGATAGGATCCCTTGGCACACTCTAAGGTCCTACACACAAGCTTCCTGTGCTCTGAACTCCTCCCCAGCATTCCAGGACATTCCCACTCCCTTCTATAGACCTATAAGCCAATCTTGGTCTTTCGTGGTTCAGTGAAACCATCGCATCTCTGTGCACCCGCTCATGCCACACAGTAGCCCTGGCCCCTTCAGTCTATGTCCCAGGACCCGCACATACCCACAGTCCGACAGCCATGACCACCAGGAAGTAGATGACAATGACTGAGATGTCAGCCGCATTGCGAATGCGCTCATAGGACGGTATGGGAGAATCTGAGGCGGTGACCGCGGGGCTCAAGGTGCTAATGTCCATGGCGGTGGCGAGGAGTCCCTCTGGCTCACTGGCTCCCCGGGGCCGCTCACTCCTTATAATGCCTTTGAGTTAATGATCAGCCCCGAAGGAGTGGACCCGCGACAGAGGGGCTGCGCGGCAGTAATGCTGGGCCCCTATCGCTGCTGAACGCTGCACCGCACCGTCGTGAAGCAGCTCTCGGAGTGCCCAGTTGAAAGAGGACCCAGCAAAGATGCAGGAGAAACTGCGCGGCGGGCGACAGGTAAAGGCTGATTCGTGAGCAGGGAGGGGCCTGCTGGGGGTGGTGCCCGCCTGACACAAAAGTCCTCTGTACTCCCGCAGTGGGCACCCCGCGCAGTTGCCACACCTGGACTGGCACATCCTTCGTGGAGCAGAAAAGGAAGAGCTGCACAGAGGGCCCGGAACACCTGGAGCCAGCGGCGCACACTCTGTGACTCACCTGTGGCAGGTGCCTTTGAAAGAGACCCGGCGTTTCTGTGAGCCTGGCTTCTCCGTGTGAAAAATGAGTGCAGGACATTTCAGAGAACTCAGCCAAGTTTTGGTTTCCTGGAGAATATTCTCAGGAGGATGAGATTGCTGGGGCAAACTCAATACAAATCTCTTGGCCACCAGCAGCAAACTCACCCGTTCCTGACTTCACAGCCTGCAATCCCCTGGAGCGGTGCAGTCTCCAATGAAAGAAGAGAAAAAAAGAGGGGTCTCACCAGAGACATTTCCTTGTCCTGTGTCTTCACCTACATGATTCAACCCACCACAGATGGAAATACTTTTGTGCTGAATTTGTACAGGCTGTTTTCCTTGCGATTCCCTAGACAATATTGTATACCAGCTTTACATAACTTGCACATGGTAGTCAGTGCTACAAGTAATCCAGAGACGATTTAAAGCACATGAGAGGACATACATGGGTTGTGTGCATGATTCTATAATTGTGCCTTTGTATGTAAGAGACTTGAATTTCAATATTGATGGGATCCTGGAACCAAGCCCCCTCAGACAACAAGGGACAGTTTGTAATATGCGTTGAAACCCTTTTAAAGTGTGAGATGTCTGGGTGTGGTGACATTTCTCTGGTCCCAGCACTCAGGAGACAGAGTCAAAGGGATTGTGACTGACGACTAGGCTAAACATATGGTAAGACCCTGAATCAAAAGAGCAAAGCATACAGACAAGAAGATGCCGGAGAATCTCTTTCCAAGATCTCATCAAACGCTGGACATTTGGACAGGTGTCTGAGCCACAAACCTGGGCTCAGATCACACACAGTGAGCCAAGAGCTGCGCTGTCCCTGCAGCCCAGGCCAGGCCAGAGCATCCTGCAGAGGGAGGACTTCTAGAAACCAATTCCCAGGCTAGCTTTGCAGAAGAAGCATGGGGTAAGACATCTGCAACATCCCTAGCTTTCCTTCCTGGGAGCTCCTCAGGACACTCCCTCAGCCTCTTGGCAGGGAGCAGAAGGAAAAATGCAAGCATTCACAGCTGGAAGCCAGGGGCCCGGCTGAGTTCAAGCTGGTTCCTAAGCCAAAAGGCCTTAGGCACTCTCTCCTCTCTCTCAACCTGTTTTCTTTTCAGCCAAATTGCTAGACATGCAGCCGCTGATCCCTAAAAAGACCCTAGTATCAATTCAGACTCCAGCCAGGCTCCTGAGTGCCTGGCTCTCAGCCTCACCCCTATTCACTGGAGACAAGCCCTGGACGTTTGCATATCGATGCCTGTAAACCTCACTGTAGCCTCAACTCTATCCCCTGCTACACCTCTCAGGGATGAGATGCTCTACAGCTGGACGGTTATTTCTAAAACCAAGAAAGGGAAACATAGTCGTTATTATAAAGGATCAGGCTCCTCCCTGGATGCCACCACCCTGCCCCCAACCCCCATGAGCCCACCAGTGCCTAGCATTCAGGCACATTAAGTCAGAATTATGTCTTCTCCTGAACGAGAGAAGGAGCCCAGCACTTGCTACCTAACTTTGCAGGCACTTGTTTTCCTCACTTACAAAATGGGGTCAATCATGTCTAAGGCAGATGATTCCACACATCGAAGGCATCTCACACACAGTGAAATATACATGCAGTGCTCAAGAACAGGACTGACGTCATCACGGTCACCTTCATGGACTCAAAGATGAGGGGCTCTCAGGAATGCTCTTGCCCTCACAGAGCTGGAGGCGGGCATGGCCTAGGCACAAATGGTTCTTTTGTTTTCACAGTGACCATCCTTGTTTTCCCCTGTCACGGGCACTAGGACTTGTAAGGTTAGGTAAATTGCCCCAAGCGTCTGCAGATGAAAATGACCAAACTGGTATTCAGTCGATGTACCTGTATTTATTTTAACCATCACTGGAGAGAGGGGATGGGGCGGGGACACATCAATAAGTGATGATATTCAGACCACCGCCAGGCCAGCAGCCCTCTCTCCCTCTGACGTTACTCCCATTGGTAGTTGATCCCAATCTCTATAGGTCTCAGACATTGATGTGAGCCATTAATTACGAGAAAGACAAGTTAAATCAGGACAGGTCTTTCTAGGCACCATCTTCTGGCAAATGTCTTGGTTTGTTGCAAACTCAGAGATTTGAGGTGAGAAAAAAAAAGAGTTCATTGACACTCTGATCCTGGACAGCCCAGTTCTCTGGAAGCCACACACCCATGTAACTGGCCCTAACTGGTCTCTACTCCATCTGTGACATGAAATAGAGAAGTAAATGCCCCAAAGCCTGCAGGTCCTGGTCCAGGAAACTGCATTTGCCACCCGGGAGCCTGGACCCACACCCATCAACTGCCATGAGGTAGGAACCAGGAACAAAAGGAAAGTTTGAGATTAGGCTGGAGGGGTAGTGGGGAGGGGGATAATTAACACTAAAGGATGTTTGGGAAAGCCAAATGGAAAGCTATTTCTATATGCTTCCTAAAACTTTAGAGAACACTTACTTGGAATTCTCCTACTCGGAGGTGCAGTTCTTCTCCCAGATGCTATAGGCTATCAAACAAAATGCATGGTGTCAAGTACAGGATGTCCCTGGTCAAGTTATTGGTTGGGGTCCCAAAGACCCCAAAACCATGCAAAGAGTTGCCATTGTTTTTGGTTACCAAGACACCACACACTTTGCTCACAGGACGTGGGAAATCAAGCTGGTGCTGACCTGAGAACATCCTCCCCGATGACTAGATTTAACAGTGCCGGGAGAGCTGTGCAGGCTGTTGGGGGAGAAAAGCCATCAGGAACCCGACCCAGATGTGCACCCTGTAAACTGCACAATACAATACAAAAATGACCAACCTGGAGAGATGCGCCCCCTGGCGCAATAATGGCCTGGACCTTATTGGGGTAACCAATAGCGTTCTCATTGGAATTAAGGTGTATTCTGCAGTAGGGAACTCATACCTGGGACTATAAACCTGGCAAAGACTCCTCCGGCTGGAGGTCATAGGTGCTGCTCCCATTTGCCTAAGGAATGAAGCACCACTCTGCCTTCTATTCTTGTCTTACAGCACTGACCAGTGCAGTTCTCACTCCTCATGGCAGCAGCTTCTTTGTCCCACAGACGGCAGTTAATACAGAGACTCACACTTGTCAGAGTGAGAAAATAGGACTGAAGAGCTCAGCCTCAGTGAGACAACCTTACACACAGAGAGAGAGGTGGGGGGGAGGCTCGGAGAATATTGTGGAAGAGGGGCCATAAAGATTGTAAGAGCAAAAGGTAAGGAAAAATTGACATGAGGTAATGTCTTCTGAACATGGTGGTGCAGCTGTAGCTGCTGGCATAAAATCAAGGCAGCCAACACTCCAGCATGGAGAATGGAAGGGGTTCACAAGACACTGCCCCTAGCTGAGGACCTGTTGGCAGTTAATGGTTACCAAGAGAAAAGGTACAACTATGGTCTTTCTGAGTCCTCTTCCATATTCCCTGAGCTGTGCGTGCGCACGCGCGCGCGCGCGCGCGCGTGTGTGTGTGTGTGTGTGTGTGTGTGTGTGTGTGTGTGTGGTATGTGTGTATGTGTGTAGTATGTGTGTGAGGTATGTGTGTGAGGTATCTATGTGAGGTATGTGTGTGCATGTGTGTATGTGTGTTGGAGAAGGTTGTCCCATTTAGGCTAAGCACACCACAGCCACTCTCTCTGCACTGAGTGGAAGAGTCCATCTTCATCAGTGTGGCCCTGGTAGGTTGCCCATGCTCCAGTTAGTGGCATCCTATGCCCATGTACATAGAGCCTCTAATTGGCCTTAGTGGTTTTGAAAGAAAAATAAAGGAAATATGAAGTTTGGAGGCGAAGGAGAGTTCCAGAAGGAGTCCATAGTGGAAGCAGGCAGTAGATATGATCTAAATAAATTATATTCATATGAGAAATACAAAAAAATTTAAAGAAAAAAATAGACTAAAAACTCCCCAGCCTCAGGCTACTGAGATGGCTCCGTGGGAAAAAGCAGTTACCTCAAAATCCTTACAGTCTGCATTCTAGGTCCATAAAAGTGGAAAAGGGAACTGACCCCACAAATTGTCCTCCAACTCAATGCTTGTGCCTTCACACGTATGACTGTGCACATATCATACACACAGAGATAGATAGATAGATAGATAGATAGATAGATAGATAGATAGATAGATAGATAGATATATGATAGACAGACAGGCAGACTGACGGACGGACAGACAGACAGACAGACAGATAGATAGGAAACACAAATAATAATTAAAATATATAAAATAAATACCTGGGCAATTTCACTTACATAAGACAGGCGTTTCAGGGGCTGGGGAAGTATTACTAAGGTTTTTTTTTTCTTTTGTGCTTCAGAGGATCAAACACAGGGCCTGATACATAGCAGATGAGCACCCTATGACCAAGCTACACATTTAACCCAAGATACTGTTTAATGGGCACTGAGTTTCTATTTTACAAAGCAAAACATGGAACTGTGTGGTGGTGGTGGCTGTACAGAACTATGATATGACTACTTTCTGAGCTGTAGATTCAAAGGACCAAGATGGTACATTTTATTTCATATGTATTACACCATACTAAGATAATAAGTTTTAATGACATCCAGATGTATTAATATGATTAAGGAAAGCTCTCTAGGCAACTAGAAAATCTTTCCAGGTGAGTGTGCGGTGGGAAGTTATTCGTGCATTCAGCAAACGCCAGGCAAACATTGTTTAAGCGGTAGGGACACAGAGAGGACAGATCAGCAGCCCCCACTTTTAGACAGCTTAAAACCCATGCAGTACTCAGTGGGCACCTGGGGGCGTCCCTTGGGAATGATAAAATGTTTTGGAATTAGAGGTGGGGGTTATACAACATTTCAGTGTGCTAACGACTAGCAAACTGTTCATTTCATAATGGTTAGTTTTACGCTGTGTGAATTTCGCTTCATCCCAATAAATAATGCACAGGCAGGCATATTGCCTGAAGATAATTTTAAAAACTTCTCCTACCCGAACCATTTCTCCCCAACTTAACAGGCTCTGTGTTTCTTGCATTTCATCCAGGTGTTCAACACACCACCTGGGCTGAAAGAAACAGAATTCATTTCCCCATCAAAAGAACCCTCTCCGCCATCTAGTAGCGAATCCTAGTAATTGTGCATGGAAAACCCTTTCCCAACCCCTTATTCATTCCCCGTGCCTGCTCAGTGCCAGATGCTAGAAATACAAACGTGAATGGCATGCCCACTCTGCCTCAGGTCAACCAAGGCAAACATGCACGTGAGCCCTGCATCTGGGCGCTGTGCAGGGCCCTTCCTCTCCACCAGCCGCTCGTGCAAACTTCTAGTCCCATTTTCAATCTCTTCCAAGGGGCTCCTCGCTTGCCTCCATCCCTAGCCTAAATGCTATCCAAGACACCCCTATTTTCAGTCAGGCAGTGGTGGTGCACACCTTTAATCCCAACGTCTGGGATGCAGAGGCAGGTGGATCCTGGTGGGTTCAAGTCAACCTGGTCTACAGAGTGAGTTAAAGGACAGCCAGGACTGTTACACAGAGAAATCCTGTCTCAAACTGCCCCCACCCCCAAAAAATCCCTATTTCCATCCCTCTTACATGTGTTTTAATTTTTGATTTATGTTTATATAATTATATTTTAGTACCTATAATCTCTCATAATGTATTAGCTTTTAAAAGATAATGCTAATGTCTCCTGACCCTCACTGTGCCCAGGACTGGGCTGACACATAGTAGGTCCTCAATAAACACTACTGAGTGGATAAATGACACAGATGACATAAACAGTTACAGTGTGACAGATGCTCTGGCTGTGAAGTAAGGCAAGTCTGACTTGGTCCCTTTGAAGAAGGCAGTGACAAGAGCAAAAGGGACAACCAGCAAGAGTCAGCAGGAGTCCCTACAGTAGCATGGCTGGAGGGCGGTGTGAGAGCACAGAAGGCGTGTTCCAGAACCGGAAGTACCTGTGGTCTGCATGACTGGACATAATAGCTGGAGACATGGGCAGGCAGTGGATCACAGAGGATCTTCTGCAATATGTAAAGCATGCTGTAATCCATAAAGCTATAGGAAACCAATAAAGGCAGGTCCCTAACCTTTATCCATATCCCCTCAGAGGTGGGCTTCAGACATCTATAGTCCCTAAAATGAAAGTTTTCCATGCATGATTCCTGGGATTCGCTACTAGATGGCGGAGAGGGTTCTTTTGATGGGGAAATGAATTCTGTTTCTTTCAGCCCAAGTGGTGTGTTGAACACCTGGATGAAATGCAAGGAACACAGAGCCTGTCAAGTTGAGGAGAAATAGTCCCTAAAATCACATGCACATGGTGGTCATGTCTGTGTTTTCAGGGAGAAAGGCTCATGACCTTGGTCAGATTCTCAGACTGGCAAAGTAAGTTAAGAACCTCCCCTGGGGCTGGAGAGACGGCCCCGTGGTAAAGAGCATTGCCTGCTCTTCCAGAGGACCTGTGTGAGTCCAGCACCCACATGGCTGTTCACAACCATCTCAGCTCCAGTCACAGGGGCCTGACGCCCTCTTCTGACTTCTGCAGACACCAGGCATTCACATGGTGCACACAAGTGCGTGCAGACGAAACACCTGTATACAGAAAGCAAAAATAAATAAATCTTTAAAAAAATATAAATGCTTATATACTATGGATGATAAAAGCAACATTTTACATCATGAACCATTTAAAAATAAAAGAACCACCACCTATTCTGACTGCACACACTCAAACAATCCACCTCACGGTACTCACACAAAAGGTGAGCTTCCGTTTCTTGGTTTACTGCCTTTCTCTGTGCAAAGGGCAGCTCTGCTGGGCAGGCTTTGCCTTGCTTACTCTCCTCTGTCTCCAGTGTTAAATACACAAGGCCTTGACAGCTCTTAATATTCAACAAATATTTAATGACTCTATAAATCTTATTACAGCTCTCCTTTCACTGGAAATAAAGGTAGCGTAAGATTTGGCATCTGAACAATTTTTAGATGTAGGCTTCAATCGCATCGCCGGGTTTGTAGTGCGCTACCCTCGCCGCCAGGCTTTTCTTTTTACAACGCAGACTCTACCTCAACCCTGAGGCTGATTTAGCTCTCTATATTCTTGCTTTTTCTACATTTTCCTGGGCACAGTCCTCTCTACCATGCGGACCCAGAATTCCCTGCGGCTCAAGTTCCTGAATTTCCATTGGGCCGATTCTTTCTCCTTTGGCTAGCGTTCTGGGTCTCCCAGGTTTGATACTGAACGTGGTTTCACTCAGCTGGAGCCCCTCCCTTCCTTACCAGCACTATCACTTGGGGAAACCGCTCCTTCCTGATCAGCGGCACCCCAAGTCCAAGTGCACAGTCCTCTCTCTTATTGATTCACGCCAGTTGTGGCCGTGAACTAACACAGACTTACTCATCTCGGTAAATATTTTGAAACTCCCTGCAACTCCATGCAGCTGCCATCGTGACAACAATATTAAAGTGATACACTGCCCCGCCCCCGTCCCCCCCCCCCCATCCTCCTCGGCTGCCCCTGGCACCACCATCCTGCTTCTGACTGCGTGGATTCGACTGCTCTGAATACCTGTTCTAAACAGACTCTCAGAATGTGCTGCTTTGGTTTGGTTTATTTTACTTAACACAGTGTTCACAGTGTTCCCCGGGCTCAGTCACACTGCAGTATCTGTCGGGACATTCTTCCTTTTGAGGCTGAATGACGTTTATTGTATTCTAAATCACATTTTGTTTATCCCTTCCTTCATTTACGGACACACGGTTAGTTGTCCATGTTTTGACGTGTTGTGATTGCCTCTGCTATGAGCATGACTACATAAGCATTCTAATCTTTATATATATAGATTAGTCACAGGGACTTAGCGGTAGAGGACACAGTATGTGTGAGGTACTGGGCTCAGTCCTCACCACCTAAAGAGGAAAAAGAGTGGAATGGCTGAGTAAATGAACAGAGGTGTGACTTGACATGTAAACAATAGATAATAGATGGACAGATAATAGATGGATAGATAATAGATGGCAGGGTAGATGGCTATAGTGATGGATATGAATGATAGCGGTGGGTCAATGGATGGATAGATGAATAAAAGACGAATGAGCAGAAAAATGAAAGCCTCTGAGTTGAGAGTGAGGAAGGCTGCTCCCTATTTTTTTTTTTAACTGTGACAGTGTCCACATGCATCAGATACTATTGTAGCAATGGCAGTGCCACTGAATTACAAAGTTTCAAAATACTTACAGAGATGAGCAAGCCTGCATTAGCTCACAGTCTCATCAGGCGTGCACAGGTAAAGAACTGTTTGCCCGACTTTAAGATGCCAATGACTAAGGAGAATGGGGTTTCCCAAAACAATAACCTTGGGGAAGAAGGAAATGATTCTAGCTGAGTGAAACCGTGTTCCGTGTCAAATACGGAAGAACCAGAATATCAACCAAAGGACAGAAGCTGGATTAATTAGAATGCAAGATCTTGAGTCACAGAGGAGACTGGCTGTAAGTGGATACAAATTGAAGAGTGTAGAGAGAGATTCTGAGCCTACCTAGCATGCGAGGTCCTGATTTGATTCCTAGCACTGAGAAAGAGGTAAAGACAGACAGATAGGCAGACACAAACACAGAGAGAGAGAGAGAGAGAGAGAGAGAGAGAGAGAGAGAGAGAGAGAGAGAGAGAACACTAGCTACTAGATTTGTCCATCTACAATCTTCCTATTTCTTCCTATTCATGGTGGCTGTAAGGCCCAATGCCAATAGTAAAAGGAACAAAAGTTAAGAATTTCATTAATATCAGGTGGGGGTGGTGCTCACATTTAATCCCAGCACTTGGGAAGCAGAAGTCGGCAGATCTCTATGAGTCTGAGATCAGCCTGGTCTACAAAGGTAGTTCCAGGGCAACCAGGGCTACACAAGAGGAACCCTGTCTAAATAAATAAATAAATAAATAAATAAATAAATAAATAAATAAATAGGGTTGGAGAGATGACTCAGAGGTTAAGAGCACTGACTGCTCTTCCAGAGGTCCTGGATTCAATTCCCAGAAGCCACATTGTGACTCACAACCATCTGTGTAATGAGATCTAGGACCCTCTTCTGGCTTGCAGGCATCCATGGAGGCAGAATACTGTTTACATAATAAATAAATAAATCTCCTAAGAAATAAATAATTTTTTTAAAACTGAAAATTCAAAACAACTGCTCTGTACCTTTTAGGATAGGCACTAGGTGATCAAACACTGAAAATATTAGACACTGGGGACACTATGGATAGACAAGGCTCATTCATTGTTAGTAGGCTAGGCAGTGGTGGCACACACCTTTAATCCCAGCACTCTGGAGACAGAGGTAGACGGAGTTCAAGGTCAACCTGGTCTACAGGAGCTAGTTCTAGAATAGGCTCCAAAGCTACAGAGAAACCCTGTCTTGGAAAAAGGAAAAAGGAAAAATAAAGAAATACAAAACGGGGGCCTTGAAAGATAAAGAAATACAAAATGGAGGCCCAGAGAGATGGTTCAATGGTTAAGAGCATTTGCTGCTTTTGCAGAGAGAGGACCAGGGTTCTGTTCCCAGCACGCACATAATGGTTTGCTTGACCCATGACTCCAGTTCCAGGGGACATGACAACCTCTTCTGAGTTCTGAGCACACCAGTTAGTCATGTGGTACACAGACATGCATGCATGCACGCATGCAAAATACCCATGCACATAACTAAAGTAATCTTTAAAAAAAAATAAAAGCAAAATGGTACAACTACTTCAAACAAAATTGTGACTGTTTCTTAAGCAGTTAAACACAATCTTACCATAGGACACTGCAGTCATTCTCTTGGTATTGACCCAAACAAGCTGAAAAAATGTTCAAAAAAAAAAAAAAAAAAAGGTCCTGGGACTGGAGAAATGGTTCAGCAATTGGAGTACTTCCTGCTAACCGAGAGCCCGGAGTCGATTCCCAGGCCACATGGTGGTTGACAGCTGCCTATGACTCTAGTTCTACAGTCTCTGGCCTTTGCAGGCTCCTGAACACATAGGGTGCACATAAACCCACACAGATACACATACATACACACGAATTAAAAATAAATAAACCCACCACTGAGCCATATCCCGGTCTCTTGCCAAGAGTACATGAGGCTCTGCGCTCCATCCCCAGAACTGGCAGAAAACAGGAAAAACTAAGCCGGGCAGTGGTGGCGCACGCCTTTAATCCCAGCACTCGGGAGGCAGAGACAGGCGGATCTCTGGGAGTTCGAGACCAGCCTGGTCTACAGAGCTAGTTCCAGGACAGGCTCCAAAGCCACAGAGAAACCCTGTCTCGAAAAACCAAAAAAAAAAAAAAAAAAAAAAAAAAAAAAAAAAAAAAAAAAAAAAAAAAAAAAAAAAAAAAAAAAAAAAAAAAAAAAAAAAAAAAAAAAACCTGCATATAGATGTTTATCACAGCTTTATTCATAACTGCCAAAAATGTGAAGTTACCAAATTGTTGTTGTTCTTCAGTAGGTGAATAAACAAGCAAACTGCAGTGCACTCATACGATAGAGTGTGATTTGGAGTGAGAGAAAGCAGAGGAATCTTAAGTGTATATCACAGTTCATCAAAATGGCTCAGTGGGTGAGGGTGTTGCCCCCGAGGCTAACAGCCTGAGTTTGATCCTCAGCACTCACGTAGTGGAAGGAGGGAACCAGCTCCTCCAAAGCTGTCTTCTGACCTCCACACACGTACCAAAGCACATACACGCACATGCACACACACACACACACACACACACACTGAGTAAATGAAAATGATATTTAGCCAGGCTTGGTATAGCTTTTTTTTTTCTTTTGGGTTTGTGTTTTGGTTTTTTGAAACAGGGTTCTCTTTGTAGCAGCCTTGGCTGTGCTGGAACTCACTCTGTAGACCAGGCTGGCCTTGAACGCACAGACATCCTTCTGCCTCTGCCTCCCAAGTGTTGGGATTAAAGGTGTACACCACCACCACCTGGCATGGTGATACATACTTATAATCACAACACTCTGCAGAGGCAGAAGAATCTCTGTGAGTTTGAGTCCAGCCTGGTCAACAGAATGAATCCAGGGCAGTCAAGCTACACAGAAAAACATTGTCTCAAAATCTTAATCGAGTAATTAGTTAATTAATTAATGATAATTGCTAAGTGGGAAAGGCCAATCTGAAAAGGTTATATTTGTGTGACACCTGGGGACAAAACAGGACTGGAGAGATGGCTCAGCAGGTAAGAACACTCTCTGCTCTTCCAGAGGTCCTGAGTTCTTCCCAGCAACCACATGGTGGCTCACAACCATCTGTAACGAGATCTGATGCCCCCTGGAGGAAGAGATCTGGTCAGTTGTCCTCATCAACTTAGACCATGAAACACAATATGGACAAATTTTCAAATTTTAAAGATATTTTTAGGGAAAACAAAGCTCTGAGGTCAACAGGAAGGTCTGTACTCGCAGCTCGCAGTGGAAAGGAAGGGACATTGGATGCTGAGGACACCGAAATTAGACTGTATGATACTATAGCAACAGATACATAATAATAGATATCTTATCAAACACTTGTCAAACCCTCAGAATGTACTTCACAGATACGAGCCCTAGTATAAACCATGGACTTTGGTTAATAACGAGGTTATCATCCGTGACAAGTGTTCCGATCCAGAGTGTGGGGCTGGGAGTGTTTGGGTCGGAGTTTTATAGGAACGCTCTGTACTTTCCACTCCATTTTACTGTGAGCCTAAAACTACTTTTAATGAAATAATTGTGCATAAAGCCTTTGATCCAACAATTTGTCTCTAAAAATAAGTATATACCATAACATATCATTAATATAAGAGCAAAATGATCTATATTTCAATGTATTTATTATGGGACAATTCTAAACTGGAAATGATGTGAAATGGCATAAATGTCCGTCCAGAAGCACTAGCGTGTGTGTGTGTGTGTGTGTGTGTGTGTGTGTGTGTGTGTGTGTGCATATGTGGCATGCCTACTCAATGGGATATTAATACATAGCTTTTTTTATTTTTAAAGAAAGCCCAGGGGGCTGGAGAGATGGCTCAGTGGTTAGGAGCATTGGCTGCTCTTCCAAAGGTCCTGAGTTCAGTTCCCAGCAACCACATGGTGGCTCACAATCATCTGTAATGAGGTCTGGCGCCCTCTTCTGGCCTGCAGACATACACACAGACAGAATATTGTATGCTTAATAAATAAATAAATATTAAAAAAAAAAGAAAGCCCAGCCCAGTGATGGTGACACACACCTTTAATCCCAGCACTTGGGAGGCAGAGACAGGTGGATCTCTGAGTTCAAGGCCAGCCTGGTCTACTAGTTCCAGGACAGCCAGAACCAAAAAAAAAAAAAAAAAAAAAAAAAAAGAAAGAAAGAAAAAAAGGAAAAAGAAAGGAAGGAAGGAAAATAAAAAAAGCCCTCATGTGACAGGTACAGCAACCAAGAGCCGAAGAATTAGCTTCATCTGTAAGTTAATAACACACTAAATACAAGCAAATATTTGAAAGCCGTCATAAATGCATGCCCGTGTAGGCATATACATAGCAACATAAAACACAAGACCCAAGTCTGAGGTGCAGAGACACTCCTTCTAGACTGGCTTCATCTAGTGAATGGAGAACCCCAAAATGCTCCAAAGTGGAGAATGGTAAAATCTCTGATTCTGGAGCAATTCTGTGGTTGAAGAGGGTCTGCCGTTCAGCCATCCAGCTTCAGTTAGTTAGCATGGGTATGTGGAACAAGGGGCTCCTCAGAAATACAGATAGAAGAAAGGAATTGGTCAAGATTGTGTTCAGAAAGAGCAGAGAAGACAATTCAATATGGGCTTTAATGGGGCTGCGGTTCAATCACAAATGAAGGCCTCGTGGTCATTCCTGGAAGACTCCCCAAGGCATGTGTCTCTCCCAGGTTAAACCCTGACCCCATTCATCCCGAGTCACGTTCCTCTGGCCTTCCACTTCTTGAAAAAGAGGCTGGAGAGTCTCCTCGGGTGCAAAGTGTACTCTGAAGTCAGCTGTTCATGTGAAAGGGACGTGGTGCTGGGGGCAAAGGCCTCTTTAACTACAATTGTCACTAATACCGCAATTGCCACCACACGGCACTGATTCCAGAAGACGCTGTGCCTTCTGGACTGTGGAAAGCTACTGTCACTGGAGACCTTGACGGCCAGGTCCCTCGATCCTAAAGAAAGCCAATGGCAGGTTTTAGAGTCACATGACTTCTAACAAAAATCGGCTCTTCACACTGAAAAAGGCTACGAGCCTTTGTCCACCTACTCATTCGACACTCATGAAATCAAGGCCCAAAGAGTGAGGGTGGCTTCTCTAAGATCATTGCCTGGCTCTGAGCAAGTCATCTGTGTTCTGTACTTCTAAAACCATTGCCTCGAACATTACAATGTGAGGTTCAGTCTGTGACTAACTTCCCGTGTCCATGGATTGGTAGGATTAATGTAGCAGAAATGACCAACCTACCAAAAGCCATCTACAAGTTCAAAACAATTTCCTTCAAATTCCAACACAATTCCTCACAGAAATTGAAAGGACAACGTTCAGCTTCATATGGATACACAAAACACTCAGGATAGCTAAAGCACTCTTAAATGTTAAAGAACTTCTGGAGGGATCATCACTCCTCATCTCAGATTGTACTAAAGAGCAACAGTAATGAAAAACCAGCATGATATTGGCACAGAAACAGACACGTTGATCAAGTAAATAGAACCAGCCTCACAGAAAAAGGTCCAAAGACCTATGGACACCTGGTTTTTGATAAGGAAGCCAGAAATACACACTGGAAAAAGGACAGCATCTTCAACAGATGGTACTGGTCAAAACAGACGGCTGCGTGCAGGAGATGCAGAGAGAGCTGTCCTGTCATCTTGTACAAAGCTCTACTCCCGACCTCAACTCGAGGTCAGATGCCCGGAATCAGGTAGAAGAGAAAGTGACGGACAGTCACTGGGACAGGAGACGACTCTCTGAACAGAACACTGGTAGCACAGGCACTGAGGGCGACAATTAATAAATGGACCTCAGGAAACAGAAAAGCTCCTGTGGCAAAGGAACCGTCATTCAGACAAAGCAACAGGCTACAGAATGGGAAAATAATTTTATCAAGTATATACCCAGGAGAGGGGTAATACCCAAAATATATTTTTAAAAACTCAAAAAACTGAACATCAAGAAAAAAACATTGCTGGGTGGTGGTGCATGCCTTTAATCCCAGCAGAGGCAGGTGGATCTCAGTGAGGTCAAGGCCAGCCTGGTCTACAGAGAGAGTTCCAGGACAGGAACCAAAACAATACAGAGAAACCCTGTCTTGGGGGGGGGGGGGATTAAAAGCTTGGCACAAACCTGAACAGAATTCACAGAAAAGGAAATTCAAATGGCTGAGAAATGTTTAAAGAAAGGTTCAACATCCTTAGTCATCAGGGAAATGCAATTCAAAACTACTTGGAGGTTTATTTCCTCTTACACTGATCAGAATGTCCAAGATCAATAAAACGAGTGACGTCTCATTCAGCAAGAATGTAAACTTGGGGGCAAACTCATCCACTACCTGTGGGAGTGTAAGCTTGTACAAGACACGATGGAAAGCAGTGTGATGGTTCATTACAAAAACAAGAATCAAAATCTACCTCAAGATCCGGCGATACCACTCTTGGACATATACCCAAAGGCTGCTTCATCCTACCACAGAAACACTTGCTCAGCCGTGTCTGTTGCTGCTCTATTCATAGTAGCCGGAAACTGGAAACAGCCCAGATGTCCATCTGTGGATGAATGGATGAGGAAAATGCGGTCCACTTACAGATGTAATACTCTGAGCTCTTTTTTAACAAGTGAAAGCAGGAAATTTGCAGGTAAATGGATAGAACTTGAAAAAAAATCATCCCGAGTGAGGTGACTCAGACCCAGAAAGACAAATAAGGTATATATTTGCTTATATGTGGGTGCTAACTGTTAAATCATTGACAAGCAAGCTACGATAGATAGATAGATAGATAGATAGATAGATAGATAGATAGATAGATAGATAGATAGATAGATAGATAGATAGAGATAGAGAGATAGAGAGATATAAATATATAGATATAAACCTCTATATAACCACAGAGGTTAGGTAGAGAACAAGGGATAAGCAGGGAGGGAGGGATCTCCCTTGGAAGGGGAAATTAAATAGTTATGGATGGATGAGGGGGAGTACTGAAGTGGGAGGTGCAAAGGGAGGAGGAGGGAAAAGAGGGGCGAGGGCAGGGTTATCAGGAGGGACATTTAAAACTAAAGGCCATTTGAGGGATCACAGAAGCTTCCTATAATATAGACACTTATGAGGGCAGTCTAAACGAAATCACCAACTAACGGGGGAGGCAGAGCCCCAAGTGGACATCTCTTGTCACCAAATGAAGCTTTCAGTACCAAGAATAGGTTATGTGTAATTGAGTTCTCGGCCAAAGGGGTCCTATGGGAACCCCTGGACAATCCAGGCTACTGCCAAAGTTATCGGTGGTTCTCTACAAACTGACCATAAGGCCCTCCTATTGCTGAAACAACAGTTGTGCAACTCATTGAGGGGGTGAGTCAAGCTGGAGCCTACCTAGGGCCTTCCCCCTAGTGTCTGCGGTACTGGAAGGCACTCTGCACACTACCAAAGAAGAAAGGTAAACGCCAACCAGCCACAAACCTTTGGATCTGCAGTGATGCCCTACATGCAGGATGCACTGGGGCGGTAGCGACACGAAGCTTGCAGGACTAACCAGCCAATATCTGACTGGAGTTCAGGCACACGCCAGGACAGGGAACTCCTCCCCCACAATGCTCTGGTGGCCAAGAACTGAGACTAGATAGGTCAGGGACTAGGGGAAAACCAAACACTGCTGTTCTGCTAAGGGGTCATAGCAATAAAATGACTCCTAACGACACTCTGCTCTGCTCACAGGTGTCTTTCTCAGCCGCCATCAGAGAAGCTTCCTCCTGTAGCAGATGGGAACAAATACAGAGACCCATGCCAGACAATAAGCAGAGGGTGGGAGACCTTGGAACACTCAGTCCTAACAGAGATCTCCATCAGATCATTCCCCTCGAGGCTCAGGGAACTTGATGCCAGAATTCAGAGGCAGAAAGGGTGTAAGAACCAGAGGGGATGAAGGACACTAAGGAATGAAGGCCTTCTAGACACAAGGCTGGCACACACAGGAACTCACAAGCCTGAGGCAGTGCACACGACCTGCACAGGTCTGCAGCAGATGGACCTAGAGCTGAAAGGAGGAGTGGACACACGCCCCCACTCCAACCCAGAAGCTGTCTACAGCTGATAGCACTTGCAAATGAACAATTAGCTTCCTCCAAGGGAGTCTCACTGGGGAAACAAACCACTCTTAAGGGCAGGGCCATGCCCAGCAGTGGATGCCAACACAGAATGAATTCAGGGGCAAGTTTGGAGAGTCTTGGTCTCACAATGTTGTGTCGGGGCATTAAAAAACAAACCTTACAGGTCTTTTGTTTATATATTATGGCTTCTGGTTTCATGTTATCGGATCTCCTATGCGTGCAAACATAGGGCCTCTGTATCTATATGCGTTTCTCCTGCTTTTTCTTTGACTCTTTTTCTTGTTTGGTTGTTTTGCTGTATTCCAATTTGGTTTTGGCCGGTGGTGGTAGCGCTCACTTTTAATCTGAGCACTCAAGGCAGAGGCGGGAGGATCTCTGTGACTTTGAGGCCAGCCTGGTCTACAAGATTGAGTTCCAGATAGCCAGGACTGTTTCACAAAGAAACCCTGTCTCAAAAAAGACAAGCCAAATCAATTTGCTTTTGTTGTTTTGTTTTATTTTATTGTGTTTTATTATTATTCTTTAAATGCCTGTTAGTTTCCTAAGGAGAGACAGAAAGGATATGGTGCGGGATGAGAGGGGAGGTAGGGAGGAACGAGGAGGGGTAGGGAGGGGGATCTGTAACCATTTCATATTGTATGAAAAAAATCTATTTTCAACAAAAGAAAAAATGGAAGGAAAAAACTTACCAGGCTCAAGAAGGTCAGAAAGTTACAAGATTCACAAGGTGATCACTCCTCAAGGTTATGGTGTAGTGACCACTGGTGGGGACAGGGCAGGGAAAATCCATGTGGAGATGGCTGCCAGGTTTTCCAGGAGCTCTGAAGATGCAGCTTCTCTGCTCATCCAACACCTGTGGTGGTCTGAAAGAAAATGGCCCCCAAAGGGAGGGGCACAAGTAAGAGGTGTGGCCTTGTTGGAGGAAGTGTGCCACTGTGGGGAGGGCTTTGAGGTCTCCTAGGCTCAAGCTACGCCCGGTGTGGACACGGACTCTTTTCCTGCTGCCTGCAGGTCCAGATGCAGGACTCGCAGCTCCTTCTCCAGCACCACATCTGCCTGCATGCCGCTGTGTCCCGCCATGATGATAATGGACTGAACCTCTGAACTGCAAGCCACCCCCAATTCAATGTTTCCCTTTATAAGAGTTGCAGTGGTCACGGTTCCTCTTCGCAGCAATAGAACCCGAGTAAGACAGGCCTCGCCCTGCTTTCTGTTTTTTTAAGATTTATTTTTATTTTTAGCTATGTGCATGGGATGTGTCTGGGCACACGTGAGTGTAGTGCCCATGGAGGCCAGAGGTGTACGAAGCCCCTGGATCTGGTGGTACAGGTAGTTGAGCATTCAGTGTGGCTGGGAATCTAACTTGGATCCTCTCCCAGGATCCCCTCCCCCTGGCTGGTACTTGGGGCCTTCAGCTGGTTCTAGGGACCGAAGAGAAACTAGAGAGGCCGGCAGCAGAGAAAAGCCTAGACTTTAGCTTTGCATATTTAAGATGTATGTACTTACCAATGTGTGATATTGCCAACATAATGACGGGTTTCTTTTTGTTTGGTTTCCTTTTTTTTTTTTTTTTTTTTTTTTTTGGAGACAGAGTTTCTCTGTGTAACAGCCCTGGCTTGGCCTTGAACTTACAGAGATCCGCCTGCCTCCGCCACCTGAGTGCTGGGATTTAAAGGCGTGTGCCTCCACTGCCCAGCAATGATGGGTTTACATAAATGCTAAGTGAAATAATCTCCCAAAATAGAAAAAGAAACAATTTGGCTCTTAGAATTTAGACACAGCAGCCTGGTCTACAGAGCTAGTTCCAGGACAGGCTCCAAAGTTACAGAGAAACCCTGTCTCGAAAAACCAAAAAAAAAAAAAAAAAAAAAGAATTTAGACACAGGAAGATTGCTACAACCTTGAGGACAGCCTGTTCTGCATAGAAAGTTCCAGGCCAGTCTGGCCACAAAGTGAGACTCTATCAAAAGAACAGAGGGGATGGGGAGGATTGATCTTTATGATTTCACTTATCTGAAAGAAAAATGAGGACTTTTTGTTTTGTTTCTGTTAGGGAAGAATGAGATGTTTGAGGGACGGACGGTGGTGGCAGCTGTGTGGCAGTGGGAACGTGCGAATGCCACAGACCTCAAACTGGTAACTTTCCTGTTTTGTGTTTAAACTTAAAATTATAATGTAATATAATTATATTAATTAAAAATTGATCATTATCATTATAGTAAAAAATTATTCCAAATCCCATCATGGCGGGAACACAGGTGAATTCTAAATTTCACATTGTGGCCTGGACAGTAGTGGTGCACGCCTTTAATCCCAGCACTCGGGAGGCAGAGGCAGGTGGATCTCTGTGAGTTCGAGGCCAGCCTGGTCTACAGAGCGAGTTCTAGGGTAGGCTCCAAAGCTTCACAGAGAAAACAAAAGAAAGAGAAAAAAAGTTTCCCATTGTGCTGGTCAGACTGGCTTGTGAGAGAGGACAATTTGACAATATGTACCAAATCTGAAAAACGGTGACACCCTTTGACCAACAAATGGTACCCTGGGAGCTTATGCTGTGGAAATAATCGGGGGAGTGTCACAGGGCTGTTTACCGCCATCATACCTATGATAAGAGCTCCTATCGGCCTGTGTCTAGAATTGAAATTTACTAAGTAAACATAAACATATCAATATACTAGGGTAACATGTGATCATCAGTGGGTCTCAGGAAGCCAAATATCATATGTACTCACTCGTAAGTGGCTTTTAGACATAAAGCAAAAAAAAAAAAAAAAAAAAAAAAAAAAAAAAAAAAAAGCAGCCTACAATTTAGAATCCCGGAGAACCGAGACCCTAAGAGAGACATACATGGATCTTATGTACATGGGAGTAGAAAAGGACAAGATCATCTCCTGAGTAAATTGGGAGCATGGGGACCATGGGAGCGGGTAGGAGGGCAGGGGAGAGGAAGGGAGGGAAGCAGAAAAAAAATGTACAGCTCAATAAAAACAATATTAAAAAATCAGCATAGATAAAAGAAAAATACATAGGTCTACAAAACAGTATGTATAGTAGAATCCGATTTTGTAAATATCTAATGATCACTTCCAGATCGGACAATTGTAACTATAAGCTAGGTGTGGGTGAAATCATCTCTTTGGTTTGTCATCAGCATCTATCTAGGGTGAGGAGACATTTGTCCAAGATTGCCCTGGAAGACTCACACACAACACCGGGTAAAGAGCCTCCACAGATGAACAGCAGGTGAGAAGACCCTGGTGGAAAAGCAGAGCTAGAAAGGTCAAAGGCAGACAGATCCCAGCTGTGTAACTACAGGCCTTGGGCAACACATAATCCAGCAGCAGGGATACTTCTGGTAAAGTAGCATAAAGACAAGGACACTGGACTAGAGATCAGCATTCCCAGATCTGAAGCCTAAGACTGTTGCTAACTTGCCTTTTTCTTTGAGTAAGTCACTTCGATTCCCTGGGACTCAGTTTCTTCATATATTAAATGGAAGCAATAATCTCTATCCAGTCATCTTCAGTAAGGGTCAAAATAAGTATGGGAAGGTTTTTTTTTGTTTCATTTTGTTTTGTTTTTCAAAACAGGGTTTTTCTGAATAGTCCTGGAACTTGCTCTGTAAACCAGGCTGGTCTCGAATTCACAGAGATCTGCCTGCCTCTGCCTCCTGAGTGCTGGGATTAAAGGCGTGCGCCACCACCTCCTGAAAGTTCTTTAAAATGTGTAGTTCTCTTCAAGGGAGGAGTCACAGAAAGGCTGGGACAACTGGCCTCCTCCTGGTGACCTCTAGATCTCTCTTCATTTCTTGTATCCTGGCCCCTGAGTTCTTTCACTGTTGCCATTAGCAAGACCCATAACATGAGCCTCAGTTGCATAACGTGTCTAAGAAGTCAGTCTTGGAGAGAAACACTCAAAAAGAAAGGTATTAAACAAGGAAATCAATTGTCCTAAAAGTAAGAAGAGAAGGTAGGTTGGGTGTCCTGAAAACCACTGAGCTCCTTCCCAGGGGCAGCTTTCAGAAACCAAGACGTATGAGAGGGGCTATCTTTGGAAATCCCTCACAAATGCCTACATGACCTGGAGGTGGGCTTCTGACAATGTGGGAATGGGATGGAAGGGATATTAAAGCGGGTAACACCTGGACAAGGCCAGAGTGACCGAGGGAAGAGAGAAAGTACACAAAGTAGCCATGCAGGCGCAGGAAGAGGGCAGGTTAATTCCAGGACCCTGCACCACATCCCTCCCTCCCTTAGACCAAGACAATGACCGCCTGAGGTGGGTTAGAGAAATAGTGAAAGAGCTGTCACCAATCTGCCATTTGCTCTCTGCTGATGACTGAGGACATCAGTAAATGCTTGATAAACATTATCTCCTATAGTCCCCACAGCACCCCAGGGCCAAAGGGGTAAGTCTTATTACATAATGGCTTTGAACAAAGGCCCAGAAACCACGTGCTCATTCATCAGAAGGCTCATAATTCTGGAGATAGCCTAAGTCACCCCATGATACTCCAGTTCTTAGATAAGGAAGCCAAGCATTGGCCTGGGTCGTGCAGCTAATGAAAGCAGAACTAGAATTTGAACCGTTGCTCTTAACAACGTATTGGAAACATGTGCCCAGAGAGTGTGTCCTACCCAGCAAAGAAGGAAAGCAAAACCTGTCCCCTGGAAGAAATTCAAAACCTTAGCTTCCAGGACCAGCTTCCCCCCGGCTCAGTGTCACCCTGAGAAGTCCTGACCCATGTGTTTCCCAGGATCCATCTCTGCCATGATCATCCTTATCCCCTGGCCTATGCGCCCCTTTCATCCTCCCAGGGCCCTGAGGTGTTGGGACTAATGAGTCCTGGCCTTCAGCTGCTCTTCCCTCCTAGAACCTTCTAATTAAAGTTACTAGAAGCTGTGCCTAGCTTAGAGGATCGGAGGATGGTATTTTCACCTGTTGGCCATTGACTGCAGTGTATTTAAGCCTACATGGTGCTAATAAAGAGGGGCTTTGGTATCAGTGTTAAAAGGTCTGTGTGTCGGTCTGTCTCTACGTCTGTATTCTCAACCTCCAGTCCCTTGCCTGAAGCTCGTGAACTGGGGTCTAGAGCTTAGAGCGCAGACCGGGGCCGCGGTGCACGGCACTGAGGCAAACTCAGTCCCTCTGTTCCACTTGTGCCAGAGCTAAGTGGTGGTTGGAACCCAAAGTCTTGATGGCTGCAGGTAGAATGGCCAACGGGAAATTCTAGAGAACTCTTCTCAGGCTTCTTGGCCTATAAGAGCCTTATTACATAACGACCTTGGAGTATCAGAGGCCAAGGAACCACACACTCACTCCTCAGAAGGCTCATAATTCATTCGGGAGATAACCTGGGCCACTCCAGGACAGTTCCACCGGGAAAAACTGTTTAAGGAAGCAGGGTGTGTGGCCTGTCATCTGACTCCCAGGTCATGGAGTTACAGTAATTACAGCTCCTCAGCTACTTCATAAAACCCCAGACCTAAGGCCCTTCCAAAGTCAGTTTCTACCCAGAGGAAGCAACTGGCCTCCCTTTCCGGGTTTGCACAACTAGAAATTAAAGAATTGCCTGAATGTGAACCCTGAAAAAGTCACAAGAGACACCACAGCTCGCTCCTTACAGTTTGTAAACAGAATGCTGAGGCCAGTAGGGCCATGTAACTCAGCTGGAGCCATAACTTAAGTCTCT
Source organism: Alexandromys fortis (assembly GCF_014885135.2). NCBI lineage: Eukaryota > Metazoa > Chordata > Mammalia > Rodentia > Cricetidae > Alexandromys > Alexandromys fortis. Next base: position 5,414,408 of record NW_026067920.1, read on the forward strand.
GATCTTAATCCACATCTTGATTCTTGCTCCTGCCTCACCTCTCCCCACTGTAGAACCCAGTGAATTCTCTTCTGAAATGTCTCTCCCAGGTTTTCCTCACTGCACCCCACCTTAGATGCTCCATACCCGCATCAGGCCACCACATCCTTCCCTGAACTATCGCAACAGGCCTGTGCCCCCCCCCCCCCTTAGCCTTTCCTTCCTCAACTCCATCTCTGCACCATGTCACTCTCTGACCCCAAACTGCCAGGTGCTCTCCAGGTGCTCTCCAGGTGCTCTCCAGGTGCTCTCCACATCTACCAAAGAAAACTCAGACTCCAGCCACGTTTCTCTGTCATCTGCCAGCCTGCCCCTGGCCTGGCATTGCCTTCTGCCTGCTGTTTTATTGTCTGCACAGCAGCTGCACCAGAATGTACTGCTGTTTCAGTGACCGACTCTTCAATCACTGACCAGCTACTCAGGCCAAGGCTCCATGGGACTTCAGGGTCACACCAGAGCCGCCTCTGCCTCTGCAGCTAAATGTAGTTTTTAACCAAGTCTCTATCGTCCTGTTTTACCAATAAAAGACTCGGGAGTCAGACACTGGGGTGAAAACCTGCTAGCCCAGAGAGGCCAACTGATCTTCCTCTTCAGCTGGAGACCCAGCAAGAGAGAGTCTCTTCCAAGATCCCAAACCAAAAAAGATCGCCAAACTCCAAATCCCTCCCTACTCCTCCTTCCTGTGTGTGTCTCTATCTGTCTTCTGGACTCCCTCTAACTCTCTACGGCTACTTCCTGTCAACTAGTTGCTGACTCTGCCTCCTGACCCAAAGTTTATTTAATTAAATAATGCAAAGTTGTTTAATTAATGCATAGTGTGATCAAATACCCCGCAATATCTGCCTCCTCATATACTTTACATATGGGCCAACCAGCGTCTCCCTTTGCTTAGGCAGCTTTGGAGGGCCTCTCTGCCTACTGCCCCCTATGCCAGTTCTACCTGTCTGAATCCTCCCATCCAACAAGGCTCTCTCATCTGGAAGCTTCCTTACGCTCCATTCACAGCTCTGAACCCTCTCCCTCCCACCATCTTCCTGTGGCCCTATGATGGGCAGATCTACACTGAGCCTAAGAATCTATACTTGCTTTCTCTCCTGTGGGATATGCATCTTCTCAAAACACACATAATAGATTTGTGTTTCTTTGCTACAGGTCTTTTTCACTGGTCCATTCATTCTTCCACTCATTGGTGTGTTACTGAACTTAGCTTTAGAGTCCAACAGATCTAAATCTGTATCTGAGCTCTCTCTCTTGCCTTAAGCAAATCACTAACCATTCTAAGATTCGGTTTTTCTCCTCTACAAAATAAGAATAACAATGCCTGTCTTACTGACACACTGCTGTGGCTAGAGATACCAGGGTGCACACAGAATACAATGCCTGATGTTCGGTGTGTGCAATTAGAAGGGCAATATTTTTTTTTTTTTTTTTTTGGTTTTTCGAGACAGGGTTTCTCTGTGGTTTTGGAGCCTGTCCTGGAACTAGCTCTTGTAGACCAGGCTAGTCTCGAACTCACAGAGATCCGACTGCCTCTGCCTCCCTAGTGCTGGGATTAAAGGCGTGCGCCACCACCGCCCGGCTAGAAGGGCAATATTAATGAACAAAGCTCATACTACATGCCTAGACCTGAGAAGAATATTTGGGATATAAGATAATAATAATAATAGTGGTAGAAGTAGGTTCATGCCTCTAAAGACTTGAAGATTAGCAGGAGACAGACAGGAGAAGCTGAAAACACATTCACAGGGCACCCTGGAGCCCCCAGATGTCGCATCAGATGGAGACTCTGTGGGAGAACAGAGAGGGTGCTGTGAGCAGCATTTGAAAAGACCTAGGAGAAGGGAAAATTGGGACAGACAGACAGACAGAGGCACAGCCCAAAACGGCCAGAGATGCAGGTTGAAACGTCATGATATCCCACAAAAAGCAGGTACTCAATAAATATTCTTCAGGAGAGAGGCAGTCAGGGCGGATGGAAAGCAGAGCCATGACTGGGACCTCAAGCAGAGCTAAGCCCCACCCAGGCTACGGCCTCCGTAATCCGTGGGGTTGGTCCCAGCTCCAGGATTCTGAGACATGGAAAGCAATACCGAGCTTTTGGATTGTTCATCATTCCTCCAGCTCAGTCAGAGAGACATGTTTCTGCCTGCTCAGTTCAGGAGGAGTCTGGCCTACAGAGGTCGGTCTCACCTTCTTCAGGTCACACCTGTCTCTAAAGCCAGAAACTCTAATCGTCTTACCAGGAATGCCACACCCTCTCCCTGGGGACTTAAGACTCTGCTCCTTTTTCATCACTTGGTGTGGGATTGGTCCAAAAGGACTCTGATGACTTACCTGGCCTCGAATTCTCCCCTCAGAACACCTTGCAAGAACAGGGGAAAACCACTGAACTCAAACAAAAACATAAGCCATGTCAATGGACGCACTTCTTTCCCAGTGAATGCAAACTCGGGTTGTCTGGTGAGAAACAGATCACACCTAGAAAGAATCAGTTAGGGGGTGGAGGGTGGTGGCTGGGAAGACAGCTCCGTCAGTAAAGTGCCTTGCCACACAAGCATGAGGAACTGGGCTGAACCCCTAGCACCCACACAAACACCTGGTGGCACGTGAGATCCCAGCACCGGGAAGGTGGAGACAAGCTGGGCACAGGGCGGCTGAGCAGCCAGTTTAGCCTGATCACAGCAGCGCTGCCTCCCAAAAATCTCCTCTGTGATGCTTGCTCTTCTTGCCACCTCTAACTCTCGGTAGTCACTGACCTTTTCATGGCCAATGATGACAGCTGAGTGTTCTCTCTCTCTCTCTCTGTCTCTCTCTCTGTCTCTCTCTCTCTCTCTCTTTCTCTCTCTCTCTTTCTCTCTCTCTCTCTCTCTCTCTCTCTCTCTCTCTCTCTCTCTCTCTCAACTGGGGTCAGAGTGGGTAGCTTTCTAGACATACTTTTTCCATTTAGCAAAATGTATTTAACCTTCCTCTATGACACTTAAAGGTCTTACGTGATTTATTTGTTGTGTACGCGAAAATGCACATACATGTCACAACACACATGTGGAAGTCAAAGGACAAGTTTCAGGAGTTGGTTCTTTCCCTCTACCATGTGGGTCCTGGGGATTGAACTCGGATCGTCAGGCTTGCCGGCAAGCACCTTACCCCACTGAACCCCTCTTAAAGTCTCTTGAATTGACAGATCACTTATTTTATCCTGAAGTAGTATTAGTTTTACGGATCTATTGGTTTATCCGTTTGCCTACTAAAGGTGGCATGTTGGCTCCTTCCAGCTTTTAGCAATTAGGAAGAGAGCTACTATAGACACTCGTGTGTCAGTTTTTTGAATCATTAAAACAAACACATCATCACCTGGCTGCTAGGTGTCTCACTTTGTAAGAAGCTGCTGAACTGTCATCTAAAGTAGCTGTGCCCATGTTGCAAGGACTGAAGACATAATTCAGTGGGGTGAAGCCTGCCTGGCGCATGGAAGGCCCTGGGCTCAATCCCCAGCATTCGAAGTGGCTGTATTATTTTACAGTCCCCACCAGCAATGAAAGAGACTTTCTGTTGCTCAACCTACTTGCTAGCATTTAGTGTTATGTGTGTCTAGTTGATTTTTTTTTATTTCTTTAAGACCAACAGGTCTTTTGGGAGCATGAGGACCTTGGGGGAGGGTTGAAGGGGGAGGGGAGAGGCAGGGAGGAGAGTAGAGAAAATGTAGAGCTCAATAAAAACTAAAAATGGGGAGGGGGGATGGAGAGATGGCTCAGAGTTTAAGAGCATTGCCTGCTCTTCCAAAGGTTCTGAGTTCAATTCCCAGCAACTACATGGTGGCTCACAACCATCTGTAATGGTCTGGTGCCCTCTTCTGGCCTGCAGGCATACACACAGATGAATATTGTATACATAATAAATAAATAAATATTAAAAAAAAGAATAGCAGAGAAAAAAGACTAACGTGACTTTTTAAAGACTGATTTTATTTCTGTATATATGTATGTGTCTGTGCACATGTATACAGGCACCCAAAGAGGCCAGAGTGGGTAGTAGATCCCCTGGAACTGGTTGGAGTTACAAGTAGCTGTGAGACACCCAATACTGGTGCTGAGAACTAGCGTTGGGTCCTCTTCATTTCTTATGATTTATTTTTATGTACATTTGTGGTTTTCCTTCATGTATGTCTGTGTAAAAGTGCCAGATCCCCTGGAACTGGGGTTACAGACAGTTGTGAGCTGCCATAAGGGTGTGGGAATTGAGCCCATGTCCTCTGGAAAAGCGGTCGATGCTGTTAACCACTGAGCCATCTCTCCAACCCCCATGTCCTCTGCTTTTGTCAAACTTATACAGATAAACACTAAAGAGTAATAGATTTGCTTTTGTAAATTTTAAACTGTAACAAAATATCTATGGCCCAAAATTAAGTATCTTAAAAATATACTAATATATAATAACATTATAACAACATCATAACTTAACAAGATGCTAAATAAAGTATCTTAATAACTATGTCCTTGCTGCTTCATAAAAGAGAAACCCCAAAATTCAGCATGAAATCAAGGTAGAGAACCACAACCAAGGGAGATACAGTCTCCCATGAGAGAAAGAGAGCTAGATAGAGGTGGAAGGAAGCTTCACCCCTATTGACTAAGCATTCATGGTATTGGAAGGTACTCTGAATCCTACTGGAGGAGACCGATAACAATCAAATCTGTATGACCTACAACAGCGACCTGCCTTCATGGTGTGCTGGTGCAATAGTGGCACGAGTGTTAAGGAATAACCAACCACTTTTTAGAATTGGATTTAAGGCCCAGGCCGTGAGACGGAACACATACCTGACACTGATAAAGCAACCACGAACTTAGGAATAGACAGGCCATGAAATCAAGGATGCAACTTTACTCTGCTAAAATAGAATAGCAATAAAATGACTCCTAGTAGCTTAATTGCTATATCCATAGATCAGCGCATCACTTGACCCTCACCAGAAAAGCTTCTTCTTGTGTACAGAGAGTAAGAGACTTTGGAGCTCTCAACCCTACGAATGCCTTTATCAAACCCCTCCCCTCAAGGCTCGGGGATCTATGAGGAAGATAATACAGAAAGATGGTAAGAGCCAAAGGTAGCAAACAGAATCATCCAGACACATCAGAGGTGATACACATAGGAACTCACAGAGACTATGGAAGCACACACAAGATCTACACAGGTTCAAACCACACAAAGTCTCAGTACTGATAAAGGGAAGTGGTCACAAAGTCCCACCCCTAACCAAGACACTATTATCAACTGATGCCTGCTGGGAAAGGAAAAACTCAGTTTCCCCCATGGAGTAGCACTGGCTCCATGTCCAGGAGGGATTGCACAGTCCATGTTTTTTTTGGGGGGGCGGGTTGCTTCATTTTGTTTTGTTTGGGTTTTTTTTAATCTTCCAACAGTTTATTAGAAAGAATGTAGACATTTTAAAACATTCTCACCATCATGAACATATATTGATGTTTTCCAATCAGAGTATAAGCTGAAATCAAACAGGAAATAAAAAATCCAATAGTGTATTAACATTTTCCACTCATCTGTCATGCTGACAGTGCAAATAAAAATCTGCTCTAAAATGCACAGACCCTCAAGCAACAATGCACAGCTTGCTTCATCCTCCATGCTAAGAGATGTAAGAGCTTAAGAACCAAATAATACCAACTGTACAGGCTTCAACAACCATCTAAGTTAGGGCATCCGCTAGTTTTAGCTAAAATACGCCTGAACACTGACAAGACATCACATACAATAACGTAAAGTACATTTTTTGAGAAATAAACTTTAGCAGGTTTTTTCTCTTTGTTTTGGTTTTTATTTTTGTTCGGTTTGGGGTGTTGACTTCTCCGACTCATTGGTTGTGTGCCCTGGAACAAGCTGTGTCAGAAGGCTTCCAAATTCTAGTGTGTGCACACGCCTGTGACCCTCCACGATTTTACACAATCCCAGTCTCCAATGGGGGTGGGGAGGATGTAGAGTTTATCCCAGGTATCTAGTGAGTATAGTTGATAAACAAAAGCTAAAATTCTTGGTTTAGTCTTAGTTTCTGTTCTTCCAAATTTAGGTCATTTGAGGATAACTAGTGGATTTCCCCCCCCACCACCCATTTTTGGTTCTGTTTTTCTGTGTGTATGGTTGTTAAGGTTTGTAGTTGGGGGGTTGTTTTTTGGAGGGTTTTCTTTTTTTTTTTTGGCCTTTTTGGTTTTGAGTTTGTTTGTTTGTTGGCTGTGTGTGAGTGTGTGTGTGCATGTGCATGCATGTACAGCCTAATTCTTGCAAGATTGTTGAGTTCCCAAGAGTACAGAGGTCAGTGTGGATGGATGCCGGGGAGGCAGGAGCTGCAGCTGAGTGAGTGTATACATGTGTATCTATGTGTATATAGAATACTTTTCCTCAGAACACTTGGCTGTCAATGAATGAGTTCAAAGGTCATTTCTTATTATTTATCATAGTATCAAACAAGTTAATAAGTGGTTAGATAATTAAGTGTTCAAAGAGAAGAAAATGCTTTAGTTGAAGTCTCTTATCTGGCCCAAAGGTTGTAGATACTGAACAGCAATGTGCTGACTGGCCAGAAATGGCTCGGTTTATGGGGTTCATGTGGACCAGGAGGCTGCTTCTGTCAAAAGGTCTTCCGATGCTGTCTTCCCAGCAGAGCGGGGAACACTGGTCTCCAGACACACTTCCTACTGCCCTTTCAAAGAGGACCTCTACAGCTTCTGAGGGGGATAACCTAGGCTCTAAGAGGTGGGAGCCCAGAATCACAGCCAGTATCTGCAGCTAGTTCCCCTTATCACACTAGGATTCACGGCATGGCACAGGATGCAGTATGGCGTGTTAGGAGTGTAAGCATTGACATCAGGTAAACCTAAGCCTAGCTCCCAGAGCCTCTGCCTACAACAGGTAAATGTGGCTCAGTCCCTTCTTTCTGAGCCTCTGCTCTCTCAACTAGGGATTATGGGGTTTTGTTTTGTTTTTAAATAAAATTCTTATCTCTCTAAATTATTATGAAAATTTGGCACTTACACTGAAAGCCAGCTGTAGTGATATTTGCCTATAATGATACTAAGACAACAGGATCACAAATCTGAGGCTAGCATGAGATATAATGAGACAGCCTCAAGAGAAAACAGTGAGGGCTGGAAAAGTGGACCATTTGGCAGAGTGATTGATTTCTTAGTGTGCACAAAGTCCTGGGTTCAAGGTTCTGCACTGCATAAACCAGGTATGGTATTGCACAACTATGGTCCCATAATTTTGAGGTGGGAAAGTGAAAAGAGGAGGCTCCAAAGTTCAAGGTTATCCTTGGCTATACAGGAAGTTAGAGGTGGTATACATAAGAACCTGCTCCATCAAAAAAAAATGTGCATTGGTTTTACATAACCTGGCAGGGTGGTACTTGCTTGTAATCTCAGCAATCAGAAGGCAGAGGCAGATTTGATGGCAACCTGGACTACTGAGATCCAGGCCAGCCAGGAGTATATAAGGAGACCCTGTCAGAAAGGAAATGGGAGAAGGGAAGGAGGGAGGGAGGGAGGGAGGGAGAGAGGGAGGGAGGGAGAGAGGGAGGGGAAAAAGGGAGGGAGGGGAAAAGGGAGGGAGGCCTTTGCATGTTTCTTGTCATAAAATCATATTTAATAAATAATGACAATAGCTAACAGTTACTGAATACTTGCCTATGCCTGATACCTATACAGGCTTCATCCCATCTAAACATTCACAAATTATTAGTCCCTGTACAGATAAGAGACTATTTACCCAAGCTCACACAGCCAGTAAGAAGGGATTTGTGCCCAGGCGTTTCCACTACCATTAACAAAAATCATCACAAAGAAAGGATTCTTGAGGCTTGCTCCAACTGTGGAGGGTTTTTCTGCCTCTGAGCCTCTGTTCGCTGTGATGGGTACATATCCACTTTCCCCAGAATTGCTGCTGGATTTTAGCCACCACTTGCCTGTTTATTTGATGTTCATTGAGCAGTCCCTATATGCTAAGTCCTGTAATTGTCCTGGATTATACAAAACAGTCAAGGTCTCTGTCTTCGCGTTGCTGAGATGTGAGAAGGGAGAGAAGCCAGGCACACAGAAACCACAGGAAGAGGAACAAAGCAGCCTTCCAGTGGGCATAAACTTGGCTGGCATAATGTAAGAAGGGACAGAGAGAGTGTGGCTGGACCAAAGAACAGGAAAGCAGATGGCCTGACATGGCTCCCGGGGACTCAAGCCTGTACCTCACATGCGCCCCACAGATGGCCCCCTCCCTCTTCTTCCACTGCACACCCAAACGCCCAGTGGCCACACCAAAGACTTAAAGACATCTTTGTCCTTATTTTCATGGGTTTGAATCCAATGCCTCATCTATGATGAGAAAGCCCTCCGTCACAGAGTACATGCCAACCCACCCAAACTGGCTTAGAGGCAAGATCATGCTAAATGCCCAACTGACTTCAAAACTGCTATGTAGTCTAAGCTAGCCTTGAACTTGAGATCCCCCTGGCTTGGCCTCCCAAGAAGTTGGGATAGTAAGCCTGTACCTAGAAGAACACAAGATATCTTCTTGAATTTATCCTCTGTGAGACCGTGGTGCTGGCCTCTGTTTGAAACCTCTAGCCAACCACCCATTGATGCCCTAACTATTCTCCCCGTCACGTCACCTGCTGCCCAAGAGATCCTCTCACAGCCACTAATGGCGGTGTACACCTCTAATCCCAGAACTCGGGAAGCCAAGGCAGGAAGATCAAAAGTTCACAGTCTAACCGTAGCACCCTGAGGTCTCCAGATTTTACCGCAATTCCATCTTGTCACAGAGAGGGACAATACTCCAAAGTAAAAACTCATAGTTCCTTGTCAGTCTCAGAATAAGGCCCAGCATGTGGCATCCTTCATCGTGAGGTCAGCAGCCACAATCTCAGTCTCTCTCTAATAGTCACACATGACTCAGAGGGTCAGCCATGACGAATTATTCCTTCAGCCCCCCCAGGAAGAGCACAAGTTATTCCCACTAATAGATATACATTCTAGAGGCTTCCGCCCTCCTAGTTATAGTCCCTGATACCTGCAAGTCAGTGTTAACTGGTAAACTTCAGCATAGTAAGTTTTGAGCAGGTCAGGATTTCTGGAGGGGCAACAATCAGACCCAGGAACTCCACTGACAGAACACCTAAGATGGAAGCAGGACAGGCAAGTGCGCTGAACTCCCTCCTCAGAGGTTAATTACACAGTTTCGTGTATCTCAAGCTGGCTTCAAACCTGCACGGTCAACAGCACGCACCAACTAACTGCCAGCCCTCTCATGGCGTTTGCATTCTTACACTGAGGGTTAGTTTGGTTGTTCTTGCTGTTTGTCAACTTGCTACAAGCTCCAGCTATCAGAGAAGGGAGAACTATGTTGAGAAATGCCTCCATAGGATTGGCCTGGGGCTGGAGAGATGGGCCACTAGTTAAGAGCACTGGCTGCTCTTGCAAAAGACCTGAGTTCTGTTCTCAGAACCTACATAGTGACTCATAACCATCTGTAACTCCAGTTTCCAGGGAGCTAACACCCTCTTCTGACTTCCATGAGCATACATACAGGCAAAGTACTTATAAACATAAAAAAAAGAAAGAAATGTTTTTAAAAATTGGCCTGTAAGCAAGCCTGCGGGGCATTTTGTTAATTAGTGATTGATGTGTGATGTGGGAGTGATTTCTTATTAATAAAGAAACTGCCTAGGCCCATTTGATAGGCCAACCCTTAGGTAGGCGGAGAAAACAGAACAGGATGCTGGGAAAAAGAAGCTTAGTCGAGAAGTCGCCATGATTCTCCCGCTCCAGACAGACGCAGGTTAAGATCCTCCCTGGTAAGCCAGCTCGTGGGCTACACAGAATATTAGAAATGGGTTAGAACAATATGTAAGAGCTAACCAATAAGAAACTGGAACTAGCCGGGCCAGGCAGTGTTTGAAAGAATACAGTTTCCGTGTAATTATTTCTGTGCATAAGCTAGCCATGCGGGCGGCCGGGTGCCAGGGACGCAGCCCTACCGCTCCAATTTCAACAGATGTGTGTGGTCCTATCTCTGGGGGGAGTGATACCACCTTTGGGCAGGTGGCTCTGGACAGAAAGAAAGCAGGCCAAGGCTGGGCAGTGATGGCGCACGCTTTTAATCCCAGCACTCGGGAGGCAGAGGCAGGTGGATCTCTATGAGTTCGAGGCCAGCCTGGTCTAAGCTAAAATTCCAAATTTTGGACAAGCTCCAAAGCTTCAGAGAAACCCTGGCTCAAAAAAAAAAAAAAGAAAGAAAGAAAGAAAAAGAAAAAGAAAAAAGAAAGCAGACTGAGCAAACCATGAGGAGCAAGCCAGTAAGTAGCATTCTTCCATGGTCTCTGCTTCAGAGCCTGCCTCCATGTTCCTGTCCTAACTTCCCTCAGAGATGGATGGAGTGTGGTGATGGTCGCAGTGTTTATCACAGCTGTAAAATCCCAGCTAAGACAAGTATCCATTGCTGACAAGCAAACCTAAAGTTGTCTCTCTGTCTTATGGCCAGCAAGTTAAAAGTATCTAAGCCATAGCTGTAAATTCCTCAAATGCATTTCCATTTATTTGGTTATATGTCTGAGTCCCTCCCTGCAAGAGCAGGCTCTGTTAGCCCAACTCTGTCCTATTGAGAGCAATGCTTACTACACAACAGATACTCAGGGTATCGTAAGTGGATTGGTGGATGGATGGATACATGCACGCACGCATGGAGGGATACAAGAATAGGTGTGTGGATGGATAAATGGGTGGGAAGTTAGTAAAGAAAGCACCAGAGAGAATCAGTGAGCTCGACAATCCCCAGCCTTAGTCTCATCAACACATATTTAGAGTTGACAAAACAACATGGAGGCCAAGAACTAACCAAAACTTTGTCTTAACGTCTAAGAAAGACAGAATGTCAGCGTTTAACAAAGTCCAGGGAGACAAGTGTTCTTTTGCAAGCTCCACCCCCAACCTCCGTCATATGTCAACAGAGCTGAAGAGGAAGCCAAGAGTCCTGCCCCTTAGTCCCGGAAACTCACCCAGACCAGCAGCCACTCAAAGTCCAAAGATAAGGGAAGTACGGCCATCGCACATACTCCGAGAAACAGGCCCTAAGGACAGACCAAGAAACAGCTCCACCCAAGTCTGTCTTAGTAAGCTAGAGAGTTTGCTAAGGTTCCTCAGAGGACCCTGCTGGAAAGTCACTGACAGGAGCATGAATGACTCAAAGCCAGTTGCATTGCCGAGAAGCCCCCCTCGGCATGAATGACAGCTCATAAAAGCTGCGTCCCTCAAGCTCCCAGACCAACTTGCAGACAGGTTGGCCAGTAGGAGTCTGCTCTCTCCCGCAGGGTTCTACTGCTGCTATTATCTTGGGGAGGGGCCTGTGAACCTCATATGTTTCAGGAGCTTCCTGAGCCTTTAAATTTTGCTTATATCCTAGACTTTGTATGGTTCAGTTACTTCCTGAATTTTTTATGTGCTTCTCTCCTCTTTCCAGGAAAAAATTCAATTAAGAGGGAATAGCCTGGGAAGTACACTTGAACACATTGGCACTGGAGACCACTTCCTAAATAGAATCCCAGCAGCACAGACACCGAGAGAAACAATTAATAAATGGGACCTCCTGAAACTGAAAAGCTTCTGTAAAGCAAAGGACACAGTCAACAAGATAAAACGATAGCCTACAGAATGGGAAAAGATGTTCACTAACCCCACATCAAACAGAGGTCTGCTCTCCAAAATATACAAAGAACTCAAGAAACTGATCACCAAAAGAACACATAATCCAATTTAAAAAAAATGGAGTACAGACCTAAACAGAGAACTCTCAACAGAGGAAGTAGCTCTCAAGTAGTTACGGGACCACAAGTGGCAGCATCACTTGGGGTCTATTCTATAGACATACAGGTGAGGAAGCCTAGGGGTGGGGCCAGCAGCCTGAAGCCGTGCAGCTGGTTCAGATGCGCAGTAAATGCAGGAGCCTCTGTGGTAAAGCTGCTCCAGGCTGGGTTTACGGCTGTCCTTCCCAAAGCCCATGTCTGTCCAGAACCACAGAATGTGCCTTTTCTTGCAATTTTCGGTGTAATTAGAAACAAGATCTACTGAGGTTTAGGTTGGGGTGAAGCCCCTCTAAATGTCTCGGGATTCAGAAGGATCACTATAGCGGGTGAAGTGGCTAAGATATCTGAGGGCAGACGAATCCATTAGCTCACATAAGTCTTCTTGTCATGTCTCCATTATTCTTCCTGCGCTCTCTCCACGGCTCTCTTGATGTGGCCCTCGCTGTCGCACCCCTCGCACGAGATTTCCAGTTTATGTCCCACGCAAGCATGCATTTTTTAAGGGCTAACAGGATGGATGAAAAACTGACAAGATTTTATGTCCCAAAAGGGGCACCGCTGTGAAGCTCCCTGGCAGATACCTGGAGTGTTAGAAAGGAGCTTGACCCTCGGGGTGCTGTGTCCACTGGCACCCAGGTGAGAAGGAATTCCTTTCTTTGGGGTTGGTTTAGTGATCTAAGCTTTTTCCTTCATGTTTTAGGGGTAAAGATGCAAACAGTTAATTTCCTAGACTAAGACCCTGGGTCAAATGAAAGATGAAGGTAAGTACAGAATATTAATGTCTTCTTAGAGTAGAGCAAAGGCAAGTAGATTACACCTTCCTGAGTCTGCTGCTAGAGAATTCCCGGCTGTCTAGACCTGTTTATCAGTTAGAGCAGACATGCTGTCTCTCTGCTCAGTGCCTCCTACCTGGGGCTCCTTTCTTGTCAATGAGTCCTGTCAATAAGGATAATTGTGGGGCACAAGGTTTGTGCAGATTTGACTGTGAGAAACAAAGATTTGGCTGAGTGAATGCTTTCACACCAGGGCCCCATGGTGTGGGGAAGATGCACAGTTGTCAGCACAGGAGAAGTCAGGTTTAAAGAATGATTTCTACAGTGCTGGGATATTTGTGGATGAATGTGAGGCCATCATAGTCCAGGCCAACCAAAGCTACAAAATGAGACCCAGCTCAGAAATGATTGACTTGTAAGGTAGTTAACCATGTGGCTCAAGGATACTCTTGTGGAGGCCTGAGTTCAGTCCCCAACGTCCACATCCCACAGCGCACAACTGCCTGTAATTCCAGCTCTAGAGGATCCAACACCCTCTTCTAAACTCCAAGATCCCTGCACTCGTGTGGTATACATAGATACACACATGTACATAAGGTAAAATAAAATTAAAAATAAAAAGCTTAGTATAATGAATAATGTGAAACTCGCATAAAGTTTAATTATAATATATATAAGGAAATTCTTACGTGTCAGACCCGTTTATTTACATACGACCTGTGCTTTCTGCTAAACAGCAGCTCAAGTCTACAACAGAGAGCATTTGAAGACAGAATACATACTAACTGGCCTACTACAGGAAAACAAAAGCCAATGGCTGGCCTCAGGGTGAGAAAAATGCCATGGTGAAGACATTAAAACAGACTCACTGAGAGGGACCATGAGCTACGCAGTCCCTGGATCCACTGTATTTCCAATATCACAGTGAAATCAAAGAGATTGCATTTTTATGTATATGCCTACATATGACGGGGAGCAAGGGAGCTCTTGAATGCCTCCCTTTCTGAAGGGGGCTCTTTAGATGGACCTGGGAACCAAATTAACCCAAGATGCATTAACTCATAGAAATTCTATCAATCTGTTCTTTTTAATTTTTTAAGGGTATGCATGTTTTGCCTGCATGTATGTCTACACACCACTTGTGAATGGTCCCCACGAAAGCCAGAAGAGGGTATCAGATCTCCTGGAACTGGAATTACAAATGGTTATGAGGGTGCTGGGAATCAAATCCAGAGTCTCTGGAAGAGCAGCCAGTGCTGAGCCATCTCTCCAGCCCCAAGTTTTGTCGATTTTATGTATACACAAGAATCTCTACAAGACAGTCCAGCTAAGTATGATATAGACCTTGTAATCCCAGGACTCAGGAGACAGAGGCAAGAGGATTGTGTCTGAGGCCAGGCTGAGTCCCTGCTCACCTCTGTCCCCTCAAAAAGCAAGAAAGAACATAGCCAACATAGTGGTGCAGGCCTTTAACCCCGGCATTCAGAGGCAGAACACAGGGATCTCTGTGAGTTCTAGACCTGCATGCCAAGTTCACTTCTCCACAGCAGTCAGGGGACATGGAGATAGCTTATCTGGAAAGGAAGGAAGAAAGAAAGAAAGAAAGAAAGAAAGAAAGAAAGAAAGAAAGAAAGAAAGAAAGAAAGGAAGGAAGGAAGGAAGGAAGGAAGGAAGGAAGGAAGGAAGGAAGGAAGGAAGGAAGGAAAGAAAGAGAGAGAGAAAGAGAGGGACAGAGAAAAATAAACAGAAAATACAGTGGAGGGCTGGGGGTAGTTCAGTTGGTAGAGTTCTTGCTAACAACCACAAATGCCTTCATTCTGTCCTCAGCAGCACATAAACCTGGCATAGCCGCAGATGTATACAATCCCAGCACTCAGAAAGGGGGGGCTGGAGGATCAGGATTTCAAAATCATCTTCTGCTACATAGTAGCTGGAGGGCATCTTTGGAGCCCAGAAACAGCAGAGGCCATAGAAAAGGCCAAGAAAGATACTGTTAGCATTTCTAGATAAATAATGATACTTTGAAAGGGATTTATTTATTATGTACACAGTGTTCTGTCTATATGCATGCCTGCATGCCAGAAGAGGGCATCAGATCTTATTATAGATGGTTCTAAGTGGCCATGTAGTTGCTGGAAATTGAACTCAGAACCTCTGGAAAAACAGTCAGTGCTTCCAGCCTCTGAGCTGCCTCTCCTATGCACCCCGTGCTGTCTGCTGCCAGAAAAAAAGGCCTTGGATTACTGGAAACTGGAGTTACAGATGGTTGTGATCCTTCATGTGGGTGCTGGGGATAAAATCCTGGCCCTCTGAAAGAGCAGCAAGTGTTCTCAGCTGCGCCCCCCCCCCCCCCCCCCGCAGACCCAAGTCAGATCCCCAGCACCCATACAAGTCGCAGCTGTTGTAACTCCAGTCCCAGGTAGCCAGCGCCCTCTTCTGACCTCCATGGGCGCCAGCATACAGGTACACACACACACACACACACACACACACACACAATTTTAAAAGAATTTATCTTCAGCTGATTCAGTTTCTTTCAGAGCAGAACAAGAATTAGGAAAAAAAAAAAAAAAGCCAAAGCCTACAGCTGTGGGCCCAAAGTCCTTCTGGCACAATAAAAACTATCCAATAGCCTGGTAAAAGCTAATTGATAACAATATCTTCTGGTCATTGTTAAAGTCCCCGGGCCCAGAAACTGCTGGCCTTGGTTATTCACAAGGAACTCAGCTGGCCCTACACCCAGAAACAACCAACCAGTTACACAGCTGCCTAGACAAGGTTGGACCTCAACTTTTGACCTCACCCAGTGCTGGATAAAAGCCTCTAAGGTCAAGTTCACTTCTCAACCCGGTGACAGTTTAGGAAAGCACCTGGAACTCACCCAGAGACCTGAGTTCTTGTCCCTGTTTTGACCATTGATTCCCTGTGAAACCTCAGCCCCTCTCATCTGCTCCTTCCTGTCCTCAATTTGCCTCTAGAAAAGATTGGAGGCTTTGACAGTGTGACCTCTCGGCTCCACTCCGGGCTGCCCCAGATCCTCACCTTGTGTTAGGTATGCCTGGGACAGGGTCCAGGCAATTCCTAAAGGGGTCAAACAGATTAACCATTGGGCTGGGTCAGTTCCAGTTAATTCAAAAATTAACCTAGTTTCATGTTTTCTCTTTTAATCTTTACCAGGCCTAACTCTGCTTTAGAGGTCCTGCCCCACAGTGCAACTGCCATTCTCTGGCCCTCTAACTCAGAGTGGTCCATTCCCCCCAACTTTTATTCTCCCTATTAAATTCTGCCAATCCCCACTTCCTCCATCAAACCTCGTATGACTCCTGCACGCCCTATGACAGAGCCTCCTCCAGTCCCTGCCCACATTCCACTGTATCTCAGTATAAAGCTACTGTCTGGGGTCCTGGTTAACATATCCTATGGCTTTCTTCCTGCTTGGCTATGTCCCTTGCTGTGTTTGATCCTTTATCCTGGGAGCCTGTGCCTGACACAAACTCATTGTTGAGATGCCCAAACATTTAAGATTTGGTTTGTTTCTAAATTTTTTTTAAAGTCCTAGCCACTAGGAAATACATTCTTAACTCTTCAGAGCAGCTACTGTTCTCTTAGCTCCTTTGATCCTCCTAGGAACTATGAGACCGTCTGATCGCCCAACAAATAAAGCCAGAGAGCAGAGTGTGGTCAAGACCACAGGAGACGCCGGAGTTCGTTATTCCAGTCATGACACTGAGAAAACATAGCTTGGAGACCGGGAGGTGGTGCAGCTTGTCTTCCTGCCGAACATAAAGCCCTAGGACCTCAGAAATCGAGCGTGGTGGTGCATACCTGTAATCCCAACACTTGGAAAGTGGAGGCAGGAAGATGGGGTCATCCATGGGTACAAAGCATGTTTAAAGTCAATGCCTGAGCTACGTGAAGCAAGGAGGAGGAAGGAGAAGGGAGGAGGAGAAGAAGGGAAGAGGATGAGAGAAGGAGGAGGGGAGGAGGATGAGGGAAGGAGAAGGAAGGAGGACGGAAGGAAGAGGAGGGGAGGAGGAGGAGAAAAGGAGAAGAGGAAAGGAGGAGCAAGAAGGAAGGAGAAGGACGATGGAAGGGGGAGGAGGAGGAGGAAGGAGGAGGAGAAAAGAGGAGTAAAGAATCCATAAGACCATAGTCTGAAGCTGCCCCTGTCCAACATGTAAACACACACTCAGGAAACTTCACGCTCCAGCCTGCTGAGGCTTCATCCCTGGAGATTAAGGCTGTTTCCTCCTGCTATCGTCATCACTACTCTTGAAGGGAATTTTTTTTTTAAAGATTTAGTTATTATGTATATAGTATTCTGCCTACATATATCCTATAGACCTGTAGAGGGCACCAGATCTCATTACAGATGGTTGTGAACCACCATGTGGTTGCTGGGAATTGAACTCAGGACCTCTGGAAGAACAGTCAGTGATCTTAACCTCTGAGCCATCTCTCCAGCCCCTCTTGAAGGGAATATTAATCTAGAGCAGCTCCTCCTTCACTCCACCTCTTCCCTCCTCCTTCCACCTCTTCCCTCTTCCTTCTTCCTCCTTTATCCTCCTTCCTCCTCCTCTTCCTCCCACTCCTTCCCTTCTCCTCCACTCCCTTTCCCTCAGAGGGCCTTGGAATTCTGAACTGAAAGACCCTATTTAAACATAGTTGGTGCTTGTGATGAGAGAATGTGACGCCATGCATGATGGACAAGTTGACAACGTCAGATCACCATGGTCTTTGTCTTTATCTTTCTTTCTTTTTTTGTTTTTGATTTTGAAACAGGCTTTTTTTTTTTTTTCTGTCTAGCCTTGGCTGTCCTGGAACTCACTCTGTAGACCAAGCTGGCCTCAAACTCACAGAACATAGTCTACTTAGTAAGACCCTGAATTTAAACCCGTGGTGGTGGCACACACCTTTAATCCCAGCACTCAGGAGACAAAGGCAGGCAGATCTCTGAGTTCCAGGCCAGCCTGGCCTACAAAATGAGTTTCAGGACAGCCAGAGTTACACTGAAAAACCCTGTCTTGAAAAACAAAACAAACAAACAAAACCCTTTAGAAAATAGGTGGGATGGTTTAGGCAACACAAATAGTTTTTCTCATGGTTCTAGAAGCTGGAATTCTGAGACAAAGGTTTCTTCAGGTTCAGTTTCTCCTTCAGCCTCCTTCCTGGCCGTCAGCGACCACGTTTTCATTCATCCTCATACTATCTGCCTGTACACAGTCATGCTACCTCTATGCACCGTTTCCACTGTGTAATAAGGACATCAGTGAGGGGCCGGAGAGATGGCTCAACAAAGACTATTCTTCCAGAGGATCTGGGTTCAATTCCCAGCACCCACATGGCAGTTCACAACCACCCATAACTCCAGCTCCAGGGGCTCTGATAGCCTCTTCTGACCTCCTCTGGCACCAGGCAAGCAATGGTAAGTATCCATACATGCAGGCAAAACACTCAAACACATAAAATACAATAATAAGTATTAAAAAAAAAAGAAAAGAATGTCACAGAGGAAAATTCATCAGTCTACAACTGGAAGTATATACAAGCATCCCAGGACACAGATGAAAGGTGATCTTTCCAGGATGCTGTCAACCAGTCCATCACGCATGGGACCACATTCTCTCATCACAGACACATTTCTGTGCTTATCCATCTGCACATGACCATGAGGTGCAAGTCCAGACAGACAGACGTGTGTATGCTACTGTGATTGGTCTACACTGTTTCTATGGTGGCATAGAAACAAAATGCACAGGCATGTGTGTGTCTGCAGGTACCCCACCCTGGAAACACGCATGTGTGTGTCTGCAGGTACCCCACCCTGGAGACACGCATGTGTGTGTCTGCAGGTACCCCACCCTGGAGACACGCATGTGTGTGTCTGCAGGTACCCCACCCTGGAGACACGCATGTGTGTGTCTGCAGGTACCCCACCCTGGAGACACGCATGTGTGTGTCTGCAGGTACCCCACCCTGGAGACACGCATGTGTGTGTCTGCAGGTACCCCACCCTGGAGACACGCATGTGTGTGTCTGCAGGTACCCCACCCTGGAGACACGCATGTGTGTGTCTGCAGGTACCCCACCCTGGAGACACGCATGTGTGTGTCTGCAGGTACCCCACCCTGGAGACACGCATGTGTGTGTCTGCAGGTACCCCACCCTGGAGACACGCATGTGTGTGTCTGCAGGTACCCCACCCTGGAGACACGCATGTGTGTGTCTGCAGGTACCCCACCCTGGAGACACGCATGTGTGTGTCTGCAGGTACCCCACCCTGGAGACACGCATGTGTGTGTCTGCAGGTACCCCACCCTGGAGACACGCATGTGTGTGTCTGCAGGTACCCCACCCTGGAGACACGCATGTGTGTGTCTGCAGGTACCCCACCCTGGAGACACGCATGTGTGTGTCTGCAGGTACCCCACCCTGGAGACACGCATGTGTGTGTCTGCAGGTACCCCACCCTGGAGACACGCATGTGTGTGTCTGCAGGTACCCCACCCTGGAGACACGCATGTGTGTGTCTGCAGGTACCCCACCCTGGAGACACGCATGTGTGTGTCTGCAGGTACCCCACCCTGGAGACACGCATGTGTGTGTCTGCAGGTACCCCACCCTGGAGACACGCATGTGTGTGTCTGCAGGTACCCCACCCTGGAGACACGCATGTGTGTGTCTGCAGGTACCCCACCCTGGAGACACGCATGTGTGTGTCTGCAGGTACCCCACCCTGGAGACACGCATGTGTGTGTCTGCAGGTACCCCACCCTGGAGACACGCATGTGTGTGTCTGCAGGTACCCCACCCTGGAGACACGCATGTGTGTGTCTGCAGGTACCCCACCCTGGAGACACGCATGTGTGTGTCTGCAGGTACCCCACCCTGGAGACACGCATGTGTGTGTCTGCAGGTACCCCACCCTGGAGACACGCATGTGTGTGTCTGCAGGTACCCCACCCTGGAGACACGCATGTGTGTGTCTGCAGGTACCCCACCCTGGAGACACGCATGTGTGTGTCTGCAGGTACCCCACCCTGGAGACACGCATGTGTGTGTCTGCAGGTACCCCACCCTGGAGACACGCATGTGTGTGTCTGCAGGTACCCCACCCTGGAGACACGCATGTGTGTGTCTGCAGGTACCCCACCCTGGAGACACGCATGTGTGTGTCTGCAGGTACCCCACCCTGGAGACACGCATGTGTGTGTCTGCAGGTACCCCACCCTGGAGNGATCTCTGTGAGTTCGAGACCAGCCTGGTCTACAGAGCTAGTTCCAGGACAGGCTCCAAAGCCACAGAGAAACCCTGTCTTGAAAAAAAAAACAAAAAAATAAAATAAATAAATAAATAAAATTAAAAAAATTACTATAGTTCCTCTTGCTACTGATTTGTTTTATTCCACTGTCACCTGACATTAGAAATTCTTTTTTATTTTTTCACATTTGCTAAAACTTGCTTTATGTAAGTCTATCAAGCCCTACTCCGAAGTCTTTCTTACAATATGTGTGTTGTAAGCCTAAATAGCCGCAGAAGCCAAGCACAGCAGTGCACACCTGCAATGTCTGGGTTCAGGAGATCGAGGTGGTAGGACCACAAGTTCGCAACCTGGGCTCCCTTGTGAGTTCAGGGTCAGGTTGGGCTACATAATGAATCGTTGGCTCATAAAGAAGTTCTGAGTGATTTACTGTTGGTAATTGATGTGTTCGTTTCCAGTAACACACAAATGGGTCATTTATCACATCTACCAGCTGCAGGTGGAGCAGGCAGGACACAGAGCAGGTGAATTACATGGGAGACCAGAAAGAGGCTGGGGCCTGGACCACTGCCCTGAAAAATACGCTGCTTGACTTCAAGGCAGTCTCAGCATAGCTGGGGAGGGAGACAAACAGAAAATGTGACAGGCTTCTGAGCTTCCCCAAACCACTCTTTTTTGAGACTCAGTTGTTTTCATGAATATGGTGTTTTGCCTGAATGTATGTCTGTGTGTCGTGTTGCACCCAGCACTCACAGAGGCCAGAAGAAGATGTCAGATCCCCCGGGACTGGAATTGCAGAGCGGTGAGCCACCGTGTGGGTGCCAAGAATTGAACCCAAGTCCTCTCGAAGAGCACTCAGTGTCCAACTGCTGAGCCACCTCTCCAGCCTCTAAAGATTGTTCTTGGCTTGCGTGAAGAAGCTGCGTCCTCCTGGATGGAGGTGGGTGGTCCTTGGACTTCCTACAGAGCAGAGAACCCTGATTGCTCTTTGGGCTGAGGAGGGAGGGGGACTTGATTGGGGGAGGGGGGAAAGGGGAGGCGGCGGGGGGGGGGAGACACAGAAGCCATAAATAAATAAATAAATAAATAAATAAATAAATAAATAAATAAATAAATAAATAAATAAATAAAAAACATGAAGAAAAAATTAAAAAAAAAAAAGAAGCTGCATCCTTGGTCATCTCACACAGGGGATCCGCTCAGACGCCTCTTGGTCCAGGCAGTTCAAGTTCTCGATCTTTCTACCCAGGAAGAATTGTTTCCCCTTCAGCTGGGTTCCCATCACCCTTCACATAGCCTTCATTAAGGCACACAGCCCATCACATTGACGTCCACTAAGGCAGGGCTTTTCGGGCTTTGGGCCTAGCGGAGGGCCTTGCAGAGTCAACGCTCTTATCCATAGGCTGTGAGGGGCTACGTGATCCAGAGGCTGGAGAAAAGAGAAGCTGCTGAGCACAAACCAGAGCAGAGGTTGGCGTTTATCTCCTAAGTAACATGTAGGCTGTCACCACTGTTACACCTGCTCCAGAGGCTGGCAGGGCAACCCTCTCCTTCTCTGGCTGCAGGGTCCTCTGGAGACTTTCTCACTATTCCAAAATAGGAGTTCTCTGCCGCCCTAACAGCCACAGCCCAGCAGAAACCAGGCAGTGTGTCTCTTCCCGTCTCTCCAGCAGGAGAGACACACAAGCTGGAGAGTCCACCAGCCCCATCAACAAAGGACCAAGGCGGGGAGTCTAGAAACCGTGGAGGCCAAAGAAGCTAAGATACTTGGAACTGAGTAGGAGGCAGAGAGAATCTAGTGTTGCCAGTGCAGGCAGGGGCTGCAAAGGATCTAGACAAGCAAGCAGGAGAAAATCTGTCCCAGAAGAACCTGGTCTTCATGGGGAGTACCCCCACTTGTTGCCCCTCGGGAACAATGTGTCTAGGAGGGTGTCCCACTACCCTCTCCCCTGGGAATTAAGCCAAGTAGAAAGGGCTCCCTGAGGCACATAGGGCACTTAGACTGCAATTTAACTGCTCCCCAGAGTTCTTAGAGAAGTCCCTCAAAGCAAGGTGGTCATGCAGAAGCTATGGGCATAGATCAAAAGACCCAGCCCGTCCTATGTAGTGAGTCCTACGCCAGCCAGGGACACATAGGGAGGCCCTGTTTAAAGAAGAAAAAAAGGCCCAGAGTTTCTATCCAAACAGCTGGATGTAGTGACACGCATGTGAAATTCCAGAACTTCGGGCTGAGGACAGTAGACACTTGTATTTGAGGGTAGCTTGGGCTGCAGAGAGAGACTGTCTCAAAAAGGGGGCGGGGTGGGGGGAGGGATAGGGAAAAGAGAACATTTTTAAAACATGACTTCCCCGGGTTGGCTAGAACTAATGCCCAGCTCCTCAGTGACCACACTGGCTGGTTTTATGTCAACTTGACACAAGCTAAACTCATTTGGAAGAGAGCCTCAATTGAGAAAATGTCCCCATTGGATGAACCTGTGGCCAAGGCTGTGGGGCATTTTCTTGGTCCCTGATTGATGCGGGAGGGCCCAGTTCACCCATGGACAGCCACCGTTAGGCTGGTGGTAACATGAGAATGTAATTAAAGGAGCCGGTAAGCAGTGTTATTCCTTCACAGCCTCTGCATCAGCTCCTGCCTCCAGGTTACTGCCCTGTTTGAGTTCCTGTCCTGATCTCCCTCAGCAACAGAGTATAACCTGAGAATTGTAAGGTAAAATAAACCCTTTCTTCCCCGGGTTGTTTGTGACCTTGGTGTTTTATCTCAGCAGGAGAAACCAAGGAAGGCAGTGGCCATGATTCAGTTAGATACAAGTGAAGAAAACACAATGCCTGATGTAGGTGATTTGGATATCCTGGAAGCATGCCATAAAATCCTAGAAGCATGCCATGAAAAAGAAACCCTAAGAGGGCGGGAGCCGTGCCTCAGCAATTAAGAACACTTGCTACTCTAGCAACTCCCCAGGTTCAGTTCCTCGGGCATGCACGGCAGCTCACCGCTGCCTGTAACTCTAGTTCCAGGGGAATCTCATGCCTTCTTCTGGCTTCCCCAAGTACTTAAATACACATGGTGTAAATAAACCCATTCAGACACACGGGGACACATAAAAAGAAAGAAAAAAGAAAGAAAGAAAGAAAGAAAGAAAGAAAGAAAGAAAGAAAGAAAGAAAGAAAGAAAGAAGGAAGGAAAAGGAAGAATGTTTAAACAAATGTAATATCATGCCGCCCTGAACATACCCAATCTCTTCTCATCTCAGAAGCTAAGCAGGCTCAGAACTGATTAGTACTTGGATGGAAGACCACCAGGGAATACCAGGTGACAAAGGCTTAAAAAGAAGGGGAAAAAGAAACAGATAGTTAAACCATACAAAATTCCTCTTCAAATAAAACTAGCCAGAGTTTGATTTAAAACAAATTTTTGAAGGGCCAGCGAAACAGTTCGACAGCTACAGGCACTTGCCACTCAGCCTAATAACAAATTTAACCCCCAGAATCCACACAGTGAGAAGGAAGAGCTAATGCCTGAATGTTGTCCTCTGACCCCACACTTGTGCTGTGGCAGGGGCTCACATACACACACAAACAAGTAAGTGTAAAAAATTGTTTTCAAAAAGAGAGTTCTAAAGACGGGAGAGGGTGACACACCCCTTTAATCCCAGCACTGGGGAGGCAGAGGCAGGCAGAGCTCTGAGTTCCAGGGCAGCCTGTTCTACAAAGTGAGTTCCAGGACAGCCAGGACTACACAGAGAAAGAGTCCTGGCTGCTCTTCCAGAAGTCCTGAGTTCAATTCCCAGCACCCACATGGTGGCTCACAACCATTTATAATGGGGTCTGCAGGCAGACATTCAGACAGAGCACTCGTACACTTGAAAGAATGGTTAATTTTATGTTGTGTGAATCTCACCTCAATTTTTAAAAAGGAAGAAAGCATAAAATAAGGCCATGACTACCAGGGCCATGTAAGTCATGGTGAGCAGTCACTGCCTTCTCCACAAACCTGAAGTCCATTCCTAACAAAGTCAGTCACAGCCACTGAGTAGAAGCAGGTCTTCACAGCCCTCTGCTCCGCCTCTCTCTATCTCTGTCTCTCTCTCTCTTTCTGTCTCTCTCTACTGAATCCACAAACTTGAGAGGTGTCAGAGCAGGAAATGGCCGGAGCAGTAGCACCTTAGCCCTGACCTCCCCTGACCTAAGTGGTTCCTTTGTGAGCCTGTAAAGTCAATTATTCACCAGCTGACCGAGGCACTGGTACTGCAGAAACGGCCTTGAAAATGAATTTCAACATTTAAAATATACAAAAAAGATATGTTACTGATAAATAATCACATGTAAAATTCAGATAAAATATAATACCAATAGAATAAAAAAGACAGGAAAAGACCTCTGGCTGATTTCCCCCAAACACTACTGGTCTGCTGTGGACCAGCACAGTGCACAGCACACAGCACTTTGTGTGACCAAGCTACACAACTGTAACACATGCAGAGGGCCTAGGCCAGTCCCATGCAGGCTTCCTAGCTGTTGGTCCAGAGTCCGTGAGCACCCAGAAACCCAGGTCAACTGTCTTTGTGGGTTCTCCGGTCATGGCCTTGACCCCGTGGCTCTTACAATCCCTCCTCCCTTTCTTCAGCTGGACTCCAGGAGCTCGGCCCAGTGCTTGGTTGTGGGTCTCTGCATCTACTTCCGTTGGTTACAGGATGAAGGAAAGCTCTCTGATGTCAATCAGTAGCTACCAATGTCGTCTCCCCCAAGATCCTCTCCACCTTCCTACCCGTCCGACTCCACGCCTTCTCTCTCTCTAACTTAAGAAAATGAATAGGCAGCCGGGTGGTGGTGGCGCATGCCTTTAATCCCAGCACTCGGGAGGCAGAGGCAGGAGGATCTCTGTGAGTTCTAGGCCAGCCTGGTCTACAAGAGCTAATGCCAGGACAGGCTCCAAAGCTACAGAGAAACCCTGTCTCGAAAACCAAAAAAAATAAATAAAAAAAAACCAATAAACCAGGATAGAACAACAACAAAAGAAAAGGAGAAAGGGGATGGAAAGCACACACAGGTGTGAGAGTGCACAGATGCACAGAGAACCCGTGAAAGCACAAATCAGACTCCATAATGTATAAACATAAGAAAAGTAAAATACAAAGTGCCCAGCCAAAACACAATTAGACAAAAACCCTACCAAATCACCACTGAGCTCATTAGAGCTGGATGACTACTGCCGAGCATGGGGTCGGCCTTTAAGTGTGGTTTGTGTACCCAGCGAGGCTCCACTGGAGAAAGTGAGTGGTTGTCAACTGGAGACAACTCCTGGGTTAGGGCTGGGGGCTCGTGTCCACTTCCGTCTCAGCACTGGGACCCCACCTGTCTCAGACCTGTGCAGGCCCTGCGGATGCTGCCACAGTCTCTGGGAGTTCCTATGTGCACGGTCCTGGTGTGTCTAGGAGGCCTTGTCTCCTGGGTGTCCTCCATTCCTACTGCTCCTCTTACAAAAAGGTTCCTGGGCCCTGAGAGGAGCAGCTTGCTGGAGACAACCCATTTAGGGTTGAGTGTTCGCGGTCTCTCCCTCTCTGCACACTGTGCAAGGGTGGGTCTCTGTTTGCTCCCACCTCCTGCAGGAAGCTCCTCTGAGGATGGCTGATCTGTGAGCATAGCAGAATGAAGTCAGGACTCATCATATCCTAAACGTTATGGCTAATAGATTCTAAACAAGGTCTCCAAGACAATTCGGCAAACACTATTGGGCAGCTCCATAGCCCACATACAAAAGAATGAAGCCAGACCCCCTAATTTACATCTTTTGAAAATATTAACTAAAAGTATATCAAAGATCTAAATGTAAGAGGTAAAACTAGCTCAGACGTGGTAGTACACACCTCTAATCCCAGGAGTAGTGAGGAAGAGGTGGGTGGAGGCTGGTCTGGTCTGCAGAGAGACTCTCTCTGTGGAGAGAGTTCCAAGCCAGCCAGAGCTACACAGTGAGACCCAGTCTGTCTCAGAGAAAGAGAGCTGAAATTACTGCTTTTAGAAAAAAAACATAGATGTAAATCTTCAGGAGCAAACAGTTTCTTATATATAGCATCCAGCTTGCAGAAACTGGTGGGAGTCTGAATGAGAAATAACCCCCATAGCATTTGAATGCCCGATTTTCAATTAATGTTGCTGTTGGGAGGCTTTAGAAGGTGAGGCTTTAGAGGAAGTGTGTCACCAAAGGTGGCCTTTGAGAGTTTCAAGACTTGTGCCATTTCAAGTTCATGCTCTGTTTCCATCTGGTAGTTCAAGATGTGAGCCCTCGGCCCCTGCTCCTGCAGCCGTACCTGCCACTTGCTGCCGCATCTCCCGCCGCAAGGGACTCTCATCCCTCTGGGATCATAATCCCAAATAAACCCTTTCTTCACAAAGCTGCCATGGCCATGGTGTTTATCACAGTAACAGGAAAGAAACCAAGACACAACCACAGGGAAGTATAGCTAAATTGGACTTTAAAAAAGAAATACTTGAAAAAAAATTTTTATGGGATGGGGTATAGTGCTTGCCTGGGATACACAAAGCCCAGGGCTCAGTCACCAGTACCACAAAAGTAAACAATTTAGCTGATTAAACAAACAATAAAGTTTCCCACTTCGAAAGGTACAACCATCGAAAGTGAAAAGCGGTGTTGTGGCACAGTCCCATGTTCGATCGTGTGCTTATGTCTTCAGCCTCTCTGCTTTGATGTCACCTGTACCTAAAATCGGAGTCACACCCACCCGCACATGCTTATCTGGGCTCCCATGGGTCTCCTTGCCCAGCGAATATCTTCTTGGATAAAAGTCTTTGAGAAGCTATCCCTTGAGGAGAGCACCATAAGCCACCCAGCAGGGCCAGCAGGGTTCTCAGTGGGGCACTGATGATAAAGTTGAATTCAGCTTGAGCTGGGCATGGTGGCACACACTTTTAATCCCAGCACTCAGAGGGCAAAAGGAGGTGGGTCTCTGGCTTTGAGGTCAGCCTGGTCTACAGAGTGAACTCCAGCACAGCCAGGGATATGTAGAGAGACCTGCCAGGTGGTGGTGGCGCACGCCTTTAATCCCAGCACTCATCGGGCAGAAGGAGGTGGGTCTCTGGCTTTGAGGTCAGCCTGGTACACACACACACACACACACACACACACACACACACACACACACACACATATATATACTGAATTCAGCCCTACCCACCGTCACCACGCTGCTCTTCCTCCCTAATGAGTTTCCTGGCAGCTAGAAACACTCCAGGGCATTTTGAACAAGGTGTTTAGAATGTTAATGGATGAAAATGGGGTACAGCCGCATTTATTTCCCATAAATTAACCTTGATGAACTTTATTGCCTTGTTCACCTTAGCTACCACCTGTTGTTTGGTACCCACTCAGCCCAGGGGGTGGAACTGTTCCCCTGGCGGGAGGATGTCAGCCAGAAGTGATAAGCAAGAGGGTGAGAAAACTCTGCAGTTGAACACCAGCCACTTCCTGGGCCGCTCAGCGCCGTCAACTCATTGGAACTCTTCCTGCCTCTTTCTCAGTTTCACCTGTGTCAGCCAAGAGTTGGGGAATCCAGGGATTGTCACAGCAGGGCTCTGACAAGGGGGGCGGGGGCGGGGGTCGGGCGGGCAGGAAGAGCCGGGCCAATAGCATCCCGCCCAGGCGTCCACTGAGATGTTCTTCAGTTTCCTGACCACTACTGCCCCCTGGTGCTCTAATCCTTACACTGCACCAGCTCGACGGCCAACACGACAGAATCTAAACCAAGTCACTGCTGTCATTTTTAATTCTCTAATAATCATATTTTCTTTATGGTGCTGCAGATAGAACCCACTGCACTGTGTGTGCTAGGCTCTTTAGTACCTCATCCCCAACAGTCCCTCAGCCATAGGCATTCTCTGATACACAGCCTGGTTCTTATTTTCCAGCCATTTCGCCAGTCTCTGAAAGTCTGATTCTACTAGAACACAGACCCCGTGAGAGAAAAGGTTTTCCTTGGACCGGTGCTCTCTGGTTTTCTAGAAGCTAGAACTTTATCTAGCGGCTCGTGGCAACATATGAATTAATGAAGAGATGAATGAATTCAGAAACATTCCTTCTATCCAGGACTGGCTCTGTCTCTTTCAGGTCCTAGGTTAAGTCGCCTTCTGGGTGAGCCTTCCCCAGTTGTCCTACTTCATTCTCTGTCATTTCCACAACCTCTTTGGTACCCTCACGGTACAGGTCACAGTTCTGGCTTTGACTGAGCCCATTCTTTCCTGTACCCTGTCACTGCTTGTAGGCTCTGCACTGCATCCACAGGGTCACTACCTGTAGGCTGTGCATACACAGGGTTACTATCTGTAGGCTGTGCATCCACAGGGTCGCTACCTGTAGGCTGTGCATACACAGGGTCACTACCTGTAGGCTCTGCATCCACAGGGTCATGGACATGGATGACAGCCTATGAACACTTGGTGAATAAATACCTGACTCTTCCCAGTACTTCCTAGCCCTGCCCGATGTAGTGAGCCATCCCTGCCCTAGTCGTCTCTGACTTCCAAGAGCTATATCCTCACTAGACCACTGAGATGACCCACACGTAGTGTGAGTTGGCTGCCTGGCTTCAAAGAAAAACAAGAAGAACTAGGACTAGGGTAGAAAGAGGAAATGTCCCAGCACATACCTGAAACTCATCTGCCCCCTCCCTCTTTTCTTGGGTCATCAAGATCCTGTAGGGATAAGTCCTGCCCCTTAGGGGGCGTGTTCACCTCGGGCTAATGTATACCTATAAATCTGGCAAGCGTCCGTGGGAACAGTGGTTCTGTAAGTCTATTTCCCCATTAAAGCTGTCTGCATTAGTTACAATCTGTCTGCATTCGATTACGCCTTTACAAGATCCTCTTCCCCTCAAAAGTGTCACAAGCCTACCAGGCTAAGCCTAATCCGATGGAGGCCCCCAGTCCCTGGGGCACATTTACCCACCTTCCCAGTGGCCATCTCAGCCCCACTGGGCTGTGCATACACAGCTGGGCACTCCAACCCTCCCACTCACAAAGCAGGGTTCTCAACTAAGCAAGACACAGACAGCCAAAGTGGGGGAAGGACTAACAAAGGACTAGATCTGTAGGACTCCTAGCCATGGAAGTGGGCGTGCCTCTGACTCTTTTGCCTGCTCCTGGGACTCTTCCTCTTGTTGGGTTTCCTTTTTGAGCTTTGGTCTTCATTTTTGTTTTTGGGGTTTGTTTGTTTGTTTATTGCCTTGTCCTGTTGTATTTTGTTTTGCTGTGTTCATTGTCTCTTGAAGGCCTGATCTTTTTGATGGGAGTTGTGCCCACATCACACAGAATCCCCAAACATGATTACCACAGAATTGGTATCTGATGCAAACGCACTGGGGTTTATGGATTACAAATTAGCTAACTTGGACATTAATCTGCAGTGGCATTTCAATTGTATTTTAATAAATAAAGACTGCCTGAAGATCTGAGAGGAAAACAGTCCCACTGCTAGCCTTACAGACCAGGTTATGGTAGCACACACCTTTAATCCCAGTAGCCACAATGACACACACTTTTAATCTCAGTGGTGTATGTCTTTAATCCCAGCCCTAGAGAGGAATATAAGACAGGGGAGAGACAGCTCTCAGACACAGTCTCATTCTGGGAGTCAAGGGGTCAAGATCGCCATTTTCGGTCTGAGGTGGAGGTAAGAATCAGTAGCTGGTTGTTTTACTTTTCAGATCTTCAGGTTGAACCTCAATTTCTGACCTGAGGTTTTATTAATCATGCTTCATTAACACTGACACAGCGGGTCGGGGAGAACGGCCCCAAAGCCCTCAGGGTAAGTGGATTTTAAACGGGGGAGGGGGGAGATCTCAAGCAGGGCGCACAAGCCAGGGTGGCACGAGCCTTGGCATTTCGGGGTTGGGTAAAAGTATACAACTTTTGAATTTGTTGGTTGGGATATAGGGGAATTTTAAGACAGTGACTATCAGCAGACAAGAATTTCAAAACAGCGGTTCATCAGATCCCATCAAGGACGTTTGAAGCAAGCAGATGTCTGGACACCCTGGTGGGTCACTTTGACCAGGGCTGGCACAGCTTCTTAAGAATGTTTTGACTTTCCTGGGCTGCATTCACCCCCATATTTAGGTCCTGTCTAAAATGGAGTCCTTTCTCAAAATGGAGTTTGTTCTGCTCCTTCAGGAGACAGAGGAGAGAAGAGGGGAGATGGGGGGAGTGGGGGAAAGGGTAGTCTCTGGTCAGAATGTATTGTATGACAGAAGAATCTATTTTCAATTAAAAAATCTGTTCCCTGCTTCTACACTACAGCTGGGCAGAGTCCCACAGAGTCCTTAGGAGTTTCCCTTCTTCATACGCAGCAGGCCTTAGAGACTGTGCCAGCCTCTCACTACTACAGAAGCCCAGAAGGAAGCAAGGGTGTTCTCAAGAGCACACACCCTAGGCTCCTACAGGAGGTGGGAACCAACTATGGTTTCCGTGAAGACCACCTTCCACCCCAGGAAGTTTGTGGGAATTCATAGTAAATCCCACAGTAGGAACGTTCATGGCAATCAGGGTCCAAATCAGCTAAGGGAGTTGCACGAGAAACTCAGGGAGGCAGAGTCAGTGTGGAGAGGATTGTCTTCAGGGCTGGAGGAACGGCTCCGCAGTTAAGAGCACTGACTGCTCCTTCAGAGGACTGAGGGAGGTCCAGCCCAGCACCCACGTGGCAGCTCACAAATACCTCCAGTTCTAGAGGACTCTCTTCAGGTCTCCACATGTATTGCATGTGCATGGTGCACATACATTATACATGCAGACAAAACACCCACACACATAAATAAAATTTCCAAAAGAAACTGTTTTAAGTCTGTTTTCACATTAGACCCAGGCTCTACTGCTTGCCTAGAAGGCCGGACTCTGGGCCACCACTCAAACACGTGATGGAAAAGGCTGGATCCTCATCCAAACCCATAGCCTCTCACAGAGCAGATTCCCACCTGCAGAGTAAAAGGCTGAGCTGTAAGCACCACCCAGTCCAGAGGAGACACTGTGAGTCTCCCCCTCTCCGTGGCATCTCAGTTGCCCCAAGTGCCACCTTGGGGTCATGTTGGCATCACCATCCACCACTCCCTAAAGACCTAGAAGAGTCTGCTGTGGGACAATGATCATTTATCCTGCTACTTGTATTATTTTTAATAAAATGCTGATTGGCCAGTAGCCAGGCAGGAAGTATAAGGCGACCAGGCAGGAAGTAGAGGCGGGGCAATGAGAACAGGAGAATTCTGGGAAGAGGGAAGCTCAGTCTCCAATTTTTACCCAGCCACAGAGGAAGCAAGATGTGACTGCCTCGCTGAAAAAGTTACCAAGCCACATGGCTAACTCAGACAAGAATTATGGGCTAATGTAAGTTATGAGAATTAGTAAATAAGAAGCCTGAGCTAATGGACCAATCAGTTTATAACTAATGTAGACCTCTGTGTGATTCTTTGGGTCTTAATGGCTGCAGGACCTGGCGGGACAGAGAACCTCCATCAACAAGATTCTGATCCAGAAAAGCCGAGGTCTGGTTTTGTGTTTTCTTCCTGATAGCAGCCCCTGGGCATGCCTCCCCCTCATTTGGAGGGCCTGCACACCAAGCTACAGATAACAAATGCCCTCTTCAAATTTTTTCTTACACTTTTATTCATTCTATGTACATGTCTCTTATGTACAGGTGTGTGTGTGTGTGCCCACAGCACACTTGTAGGAGTCAGGGGACAACTTGTGTGAGTCAGTTCTTTCTTTCTACCACGTAAATCTGGGGAATCAAACTCACTCGGCTTGGCAGCAAGTGTCTTTACTATCTCACTGGCCCCATTACAAGGGCCTTGAGGGCCATCTGTGATGCTCCCCTCCCGCCAGGCTCATACATTTGAATGCTTGGTCACCAGAGAGTGGAACGCTGATGGGATGAGAAGGAATAGGAGGTGTGGATTTGTCGGAGGAGGTGTGTCACTGGGGGTGTGCTTTCAAAAGCACAAGCCAGGCCCAGTGTCTCCCTCTCTCTGGGAGATCCCTCAGGAGCAGGAGGTAGCTCTGAGTTACGGCTCCAACAACAGCCTGCAAGCCTCTGTGCTCCTCACCAGGATGATAATGAACAATGGACTAAACCGCTGAAACTGTTCTGCAAGCCCCCACTAAATGCTGTATGAGCTGCCTTGATCGTGGTGTCTCCTCACAGCAATAGGACAATAGCAAAGATACCAGCCGAGGGCCCGGTGGAGAAAATACGTGACCAACGGTGACTTGACTGAACCAATGATAGTTTGACACTCTGAAAAGTCCGTTAATCACACAGGCTAAGGCCTAACCACGATCTAACTAGACTGGCCAACCAGGCTGCTAAAAGAACTGCAAGACTGATTGGCCGGCAGGAGTCGCTGTGCCTGGCAGCCTCGGCTCCAGCCCTCTTCGGTCCACTCCCTTCCATCCCCCTCCACCATCCAGTCGTGAAACAGCACTAAACTCAGCTGCAGCATCTCGTCCCAGAGTTTGATCCTGCCCCTGAGCGGCCACCTCATGGCTACACCGGGTAGCATCCCCCGCCCCGTGTGTTGTGGAGGAGGGGTGGGGCGCTCCAAAAGCCCCTTTCCACCTCCCGTGCTCGCTCCCCCATCTCCTCCCACTTGGGAGTAGGCCAGGCAGAACTGGACCCTGAATCCGCCTGTCGTTGACCTGACCACACAAGAGCAGGTCTTGACCTTCCCTCCTTCAGGTGTGTCCAACCTTGGAGTCGTATGCAACTGGCAACTGTGGAAAATAGGAATATGATCCAACGAAAAATAGTACACTTATTTAAAATATGAGTTTACATACAGGGTTTATCTGTTTAGACCAAGCTGGCCTCTGTGAGATTCTCCTGCCTCTGCCTCCCGAGTACTGTGCTTAAAGGTATGTGCCACCACCGGCCCGGTCACAACCGGTGCTCTTAACCGCTGAGTCATCTCTCCAGCTCAAATATAAGGGATTTTAGTTGCCAGTTTAGGAGGTTCTCAAGAGCACATTTTGTGGGTGACAAGCGGTGTTGAGTGTCAACAAGTTGAACACGCCTTAGACGAGCTTCCTGGGCATCAAAGACCCTTTGGGCTCCGAGATGTGTCAAAACTTCGCTACCTTTGAGATTCCCAGAAATGGTCTAAGTCCTCCCTCCCAGGACTTACAAGAATATGGAGTCTGGGGAGACCCCGTGGAACGTGTATCGCTGCTCCTCAACTGCTCCTGCAACCTCGGAAGCCAGCCTTCTAGTGGAGCGTGATGGACACTAGCGAGTCCGCTAGGTGGCAGCAAACGCCTGGGAAAGTGGTACCAAACGGGCGCAGGTACTCCTAAAAGCCAGGAGAGCCAGGCAGAGGGAGCCAGCTTTCAGAGCGAAAAGAGGGCCAGGGTGGCAGGACTAGCCTCACATCAGAGGAGGCGACACTGCAGACTGGGAGGGGGCATAGAATTGAACGTTCGGCAGCTGGCACCTGCCCTCCCCCACCATGTGACCTCCCTGAGGCTGGCTCACTTTAACTGTAAAGTTAGAAAGAACGTTTTGAGCGTTATGTGGAATTTCTAATAGTCTGTCCTGTCTCGCTCCTTTCTCACTTCTCCCCTCCCCCCACCGTCCCCGTGTGTGTGTGTGTGTGTGTGTGTGTGTGTGTGTGTGCCTCTCTCCCTTTTCCTCCTCCCCCCTTTCCTCTCTATAACCCACTAAATAAATATCAAACCTCACTCTGCATGGCCGTGCCTATCTATATCAGTCTCTCACTGCCACGTGGTTCCCTACCTGGCATTCGTATCTCTCTCACCCACGGCTGCGGCCCCTCGTGGGACTGGTTGCCCCACTGAGGTCTCTCACCCGCCCCATGGCTCCCTGCCTAGGACCCGCTAACCCGCGGGCCACTTGGGGGCTCCCTGCCTGGAACCCAGCTTCCTTCGTGGAAGCTGTCCACAACCACCACTCGGTAACCTGCAACGCGTTTCTGCCACTGAGCCCCTCGGGGAACAGCGCCACCATCTTATGGATTGCGCGTGGAACGCTCTCAGAGCATGTAGTAAGGAATCAGTAGTCACATTATAAATTCCACAAGCGACCAAGACCATGCCTGGCTTAGCCCAAATTATTCTGAGAAGGTATTTTGTCGATGCAGATAATGTCCCTCATCAATTGACTTTAAATAGGGAAGATATCTATATAATCAGAATGGGCTTGACGTAATGAGTTGAAAGGCCTTAAAACCAATACTGAGTTTTCCCTTTAGAAGAAAAAAAAAGCTACCTGTGGATAACACCTTCGGTTCATCCAGAGTCCCAGCCTCCACATAAATGATTTCTGACCTGCCCAGCCAGCCCTGCAATCATTTTCTTAGGTCTTGCGTGCTGACACTTGTTTTCCCTGGTTGACCCTGACCGAGGAAGCCCAGCTTGGGGTGGGGTGAGTAGGCAGAGAAACCGTGCTCCCTGCGCCCACGTCTCATCCCAATGGATGCAGCCTGCTTGTTTCCAGACTTGTTCTACAAGCCCTCTTTGCCCAAGAGAGACCAGGCGTCTACCTCTTTCTCCAGTAACCCATGTAGGGTTGAGAATGACGGTTCCAAACACGCTGTCTCCCGGGGAGCCAGTTGGTGAGGAGGAGGCATCTCTCTCAGCAACAAGCTGGGCCACAAGTCCTTGCACAGCGCCTCCGCCACCTCCATCCCACAAGCCTGTTGTCACAATCCACACCTTTGCCCTCCTGGCCTAATTCTAATAGCCATGCACACTTCTTAGGCGATTATAGAGAACAAGGATAGTGAGCCTAAGAGCATCTGGGCTTAGCTTGCCTTGGCTTCCCTTCCTTTCTTCTACCAGGAAACTAGACACTGGGATAAATGCCATCTCGAACAGCAGTTCTCAACCCATGGGCCCGACTTCTTTTGGGGGGGGTCAAATGACCTTTTCTCTGGGGTCTCATATCAGATATTTGCATTATAGTTCATAAAGTAGCAAAATTAGTTATGAAGTACAACAAAAATAATTTTATGGTTGGGGTCGCCACAACCTCAGGAACTATACAGTAAAGGTCATAGCAAGGTTGAGAGCCACTGGTCTAGAGGGAAAATGGTGAACATCAAAATGTTTTGGGCAGGATATGCAGCCCAAAACATTCTTAATGATAATGTTAAATTAATGAGATTAACTCAGGAAACAGTGGTTTGATGTCTCAAGTATTAAAGCAAGTAATTGTTCTGGTTGTCCTTGGTGTCATGTTAAAGCAGAGTTTTGTCCTCTTCCCCCCTTTTAGATTGGGGTATATAAACATACGGAAAATAAACGTAGGCAGACTCAGTATTCAGTACTCACTGAGTTGTCCTCCCAACAACTATGTCTCTCTGTTCCTCCTACCTAATTTTTCTAACCCACACACCCCTACCCTGGAACTTATAAACCCATCAAGTCTAGACCCCGACAGCCTTGTCCTATGTCTATGGTGAACCAGTCAAGGCTAGACCCTGACAGTCCTGTCCTAACTATGTCTATGGTGAACCCGTCAAGACTAGACCCCGACAGTCCTGTCCTAACTATGTCTATGGTGAACCCGTCAAGGCTAGACCCCAAAAGTCCTGTCCTAACTATGTCTATGGTGAACCCGTCAAGACTAGACCCCAACAGTCCTGTCCTAACTATGTCTATGGTGAACCCGTCAAGGCTAGACCCCAAAAGTCCTGTCCTATGTCTATGGTGAACCCGTCAAGGCTAGACCCTGACAGTCCTGTCCTAACTATGTCTATGGTGTTTCTCCATTGCAGTCACATCATGCAAGTTCAAAATCTTTCTAGGAGCTTCGTGGTGCTAGAGAAATTGAGGAAACCTACAGCCCAGGCTGCCCTCAAACTCATGGCCATCCTCCCACTTCAGCCTCCTGTACTGCAATTACATGAGCCACTGTGCAGGATCAATTCCTCCTGATTCTGTGTGCTCCTCTTGTCCCTGCTAATTCCTCTCCCACTCCCTCTGCCTCTTCCCTTAGTTGTCCTCCCCAAGCTGCTTCCAGTGTCTGTGGACAGACTTTCCCTAAAGCTGGGTGTCTCCCCTTCAGACGCTGCATGCACTCCATACCACAGCATGTTCTGGAGTAACGATGGGATTTCCCTCTCCACCATCACACATAGGACTGTGAACCCCATTGTAACAAAGACCTGGGCTGGATTTTCTCTCTGTAGTGTCCCAAATAACCACAGAGAAACAGCTGGGTCTGTGCTTGATGGAGTAGCACAGGTGAGGAATAAGCCCAGACACCTGCCTGATTGTGGGCAGGGGCTCATATGCCCTGCTTGCTTGGGGAGACCAAGTGTTCACCTGTCACTTTCAGAGTAGTAATGGTGTCCCTTGAACATTCTCAAATATCCCGGCTTGGTGACATGCCATATGATCAGTCCAGTTGTTAGGAAGGAGAAAGGGTTGACCCCCAAGATTCCATTCTTTTCCTGTCTCACACTCATTCCTGTTTTTCCCCAAAGAAGAAACGTGTTCTCTTCTCCAACCTTTCTTCTTCTGCATTCTCCCTGCACAACCACCAGCCTGCTAAATACATGAGCATTCTGTTTTCCCATTTCACTGCAGAAGTATACTCCTGGAGGGTTGCCATGGTGCGCTAATGATTCACTACCCTAGAAACAGTTGCCTAGGAAAAGAGTGATGTCACTTCCAGGAGATGATTTCCATAGTAATCATCTTGGTGGAATTCAGGGGGTGGCCATGAAAGTCAAGCGGGAGGAGGGCAGCTGCAGAAGACACATGTAAAGAGCAGAAGGAATGTGGGGTACAAGAGGAAAAGGAAGGAGATGGGGACCATCCCAGAGCAGCTGACATTAATTACAGATCTCAGGAATGGAGTTCTCCAGACACAACCAAAGGCAACAAGCTAAGAGGCCAGCATTTACAATCATACCACCAGCTTAGAGAGATGCCAACTCTAAGGCTTACCTATAGTAGACGGGTGGCAAAATAAAAGATTCTTTTCAGTCACTTTAAAAACGTATTAATTTTAATCCCAGCACTAGGGAGGCAGAGACAGGCAGATCTCTGTGAGTTCGAGGCCAGCCTGGTCCACAAGAGCTAGTTCCAGGACAGGCTCCAAAACCACAGAGAAACCCTGTCTCGAAAAAAAAAAAAAAGTATTAATTTATTTAGGGGAAACTCATGCCATGGTCCACACAGTCAGTCAGTTCTCTTTCCTGTCGTAGGTTCAGGGAGGCAGACTCAGGTTGTCAGGCAGGTAGCAAGTGCCTTTACCTGCTAAGTCATTTTAATGGTCCATGGGCCACCTTCCTAAAATTACAACTTCATACATAAGTCCAATAAACTGAACTGTGTCCAACAGGGGGAACCCTGAATGATGTTTTCATCTTCTTTTTATTGTATCT
Source organism: Alexandromys fortis (assembly GCF_014885135.2). Classification (NCBI taxonomy): domain Eukaryota; kingdom Metazoa; phylum Chordata; class Mammalia; order Rodentia; family Cricetidae; genus Alexandromys; species Alexandromys fortis. The sequence continues at coordinate 5,451,746 of NW_026067920.1, forward strand.
ACATACACATGTGTACAGAAGCACATATGATTACACATTAGCCCTGTAAAACAAGGCTCATGTCTATGACAACTGACAGGCATCTCAAGCCACCCAGCCAATGCTGACCATGCAGTAACAATCTAATGGGATTATTGGGTGGGGAAGGGCTGATAAATGTCATTGTGTGGAACAGAGCCATAGACTAAACCCCCAAAATGGGCTCATAGTAGCTGTCAAAGAAGGGACATCATAGATAGAATTTGGATAGTCATTCCAGGACGGGTAAAGACGTGTAAAGGTAAGGGAACAGGGTTAGAGAGGTGGCTCAGTCAACAAACTGACTGATCCACCAGCACAAGGGCCTGTTGGGTCACTCAAACCCATGTAAAAAAGCCAGGAGTGACAGCCCATTCCTTTAATCCCAGCACTGGGGAGGCAGAGACAGAACCCTGGGGCACACTCGTCAGTCACTCTCTCTGAATCAGTGGACTCCATGCAGAAAGCCACTATCACAAAAATATAAAGAGATAAAGAGCGATGGAGGAAAGCACCTGGTATCAACATGCACACGTGTGCACCCCATACATGAACATGGTAGACACACACACAAAAATAAGCGAGCAGGCTAAACAAGTTCAGTGTAGCGGGGCTTCATCTGGTGCCACTTGTTCCCATCTGTCAGTGTGTTGCCTGTAGAGCATCTTTTCTCAGTGGAGGAGCAGCAAGGCCCCGATTTCAGGACATGCCCAGGATGTTAGTGGGACACTCAGCAGCCAATCTGGTTGGAAGGCAAATGTAATCGAGAGTGACAGACTGGCAAGCAAGGGGGTCTTATCAAAGACGTCTCCTCAGCAACTCTGGGTCCTTCTGGATTTTTAAATTGTTTCTGTGCACACACAAAGGCAACATGATGTCATGGGAAGCAAGGACCTTGAAGTCCTGCTAAACAGCATGCTAGGCTGCCTTCTGGCTCTTTAACCTTAGGAAAGTCACTTTTCTAATCTCAGCATTCTAGCCTCCTTTCTTTTTTGCAGTGCTGGGGATAGAACCCAGAACGTTAGACTACCCCTCTACCACTAAATTACATCCTCAGCCCTTCAACTTTTGCTATGTGGGGATTTTGTTTTCTGAGGCAGGGTTTCTCTGTGCGGCCCTGGCTGTCCTGCAATTTGGTCTTCAGACCAGGTTGGCCTTGAACTCAGAGATCTGCCTGCCTCTGCATCCTGAGTGCTGGGATTGACGGCGTGCGCCACCACTGCCCGACTTCAGTCCTTGAACTTTAAAGTTTGTTCTTTTAAAAATTTATTTTGTATTCTGTGTGTCTGTGTCTGGGGGGGGGGGTGTCCACTTGAATGAAGGTACTCACAGAAGCCAGCTCCATGTGTAACCCTGGAGTTAGGGTTACAAGCAACTGAACAGGCCAACATGGGTGCTGAGAATTTTTATTATCTCAGGGGCTATTCCCATTGTTAACTACTGAACCATCTCTGCAGCTGAACTAAAGCATCCCTTACCAAGATGACTAGCTCCCAGAAGGTAGTCAGCAAGTGTTATCCATAGCTTCTGTCCTCCACGATAGCCTAGGCACGTACACCTTGGGCAATGAACTTGGCACTATCCCTTTCATCTTCAGCTCCCCCAGCTTGTGCACCTCCTGCTGTTCTAGACACCATCAAGGCCTACAGTCCAGAGAACGTGGAAACTTAGGACCACAAAGAATGATGCAAAGTTATCTGGTTGTTCAAGAGAAGAGGCTTCCCCAGGCCAGGAGTCCAGAATATTTTGTAAGATGTCAATTTGGAGGAGGGAAGCAGCAGAGGCTGGTCACTAGAGTCATCTTTGTGGGGTCTACTCTCAGATAAGGGATCAAAATAGTTATGGCTTAGGAGCCATGCCATAAGGCAGCTTCATGTTTAAAATGTTTGTCAGTCCCAAACACCTCAATTCGAGTGACCTTTCTATCATGGCCCCCCAACTAGCTGGACTGCAGGCACATACTGTCATACTCAGCTCAACACCCCAACTTTGGCTTTTTGCTTTGAGAAAAGCTCTCATGTATTCCAGACTGGCCTGGAGCTCACTATGTAACTGAGAATGACCTTGAATTTCCAATCCTCCACCTCAGTCCAGGGATAGCAGGTGTTTATGTGGTACTGGGGATCCAACCTGAGGTTTCACTTGTGTGATGCAAGCACACTACCCCCAAGCTACAACCCTCCCAACAGTCTGCTTTGACTTCAGTTTTACCTCTTTGAAGATAGGCACCTTAAATGACATGGCTGACCTAGTTTTCTCCAATCAAAAGCATTAACAGAGAGATGCCTGGCTGCCTCTGCCTCCCAAGTACTGGGATTGAAGGTGTGTGCCATGACACTGGGCAACCCCCCCCCCAAACAGGGTTTCTCTGTCTAGCTTTGGAGCCTGTCCTAGAACTTGTTCTGTAGACCAGGCTGGCCTGGAACTCTGAGAGATCCGCCTGCCTCTGCTTCCCGAGTGCTGGGATTAAAAGTGTGCACCACCACTGACAGGCTTGGCAAAAACTTTTTAATCACTAAAATATGCTTCTGGCCCCAGGTTGTACACTCTAACTAGCATTTTATAATATCTAATCTGGAAAATGAGCCACATAAGCTCAAGGTTTACTGTCAGTACTAAACATGACTCAATCCTCAATGGATTAACGACAAAACCTCCCAACACTGATTAAACCTTACAGTGGAGTGGTACCCTGCCACAGAAGGCAGCACTTTTCGCCTAGCTCAATTATAAGCATCAGTTACCAAGGAGCGTGGATAGTGCCATTGCTCAGAAAACTACTGTGTGCTATATACTGTTTAATGCCACCAAAGGACAGGGAAAGTCTGAACACACATTACCAACACTACAATGCTGACAAATACAAACAGGGACTCAAAACAACTTTGTAGGAAGAAGGAAGGGGAAAAAGAAAAATCAAGGCCAGGCACTGATAATATCCCCAAAGCAGCATTTATTTACTCTTTTAAGTCCAAAACATTTATTTTAGCTGTCTGGTGTTTCATAACCACCCATCATGATTGACACAGGTTGACACACATGATGCTGTCAGGATACACAAGAACAATAGCCAACGAGTTACAAAAAATAAATCCATGATTCTTAATCACAACCAAAAAAAAAAAGAAAGTTACACATATCAAAACTTCTGATGCATTGCATTGAAAACAAAGTGTGTGCACGTCATAATTTAAAGAGGCACAGCAAGGGCTGCTGAAAGCTCACGTTAACAGTTTGTAAAGCTGATGGTGAAGGAACAAATTGTCGCTGTGTCAGTTTCCATTAGCTGAAGGAAGGGATGAGAGGGTCAAATTCATTTTTGCATGCACAAGATGTACTGCTTAACAGAACACTATCAGCTTGTTTTAAATAGCAGCCATAGCCGGTGTTGGCTAATTCTCCTTTCTACACTCAATTACCATCACCTGGATTTGCCATAGATCAACAGACATAATAAAATGCCTCATTCAGAACACACTTCTCTGCACAATTCAAAAGGGAATGATGCCCTGTGGCTCAAAGCAACCATCAGTCCAGCAAATGCCCATGAAGGTTTATCTGAAACTGCTTCCCAAGGGACAGGAGGGCAGATCTGAATAGCTGTGCTGCCAATACAGATAGGTTTAGCACTAGATATAGTGATTGTGGCAAGGAAGAATCAGTGATGGGGGTGGTGGGTGAAGGAAGGGCCAGGGACCTGAAGGATCTTCAGTTGCCTTCTCCTGCTTCTTCATCCTGCTGGTCGCTCGTCCAGAGGGTGAGGTTGTCTCGCAGCAACTGCATGATGAGAGTGGAGTCCTTATAGGAATCCTCATTTAATGTGTCCAGCTCAGCTATGGCATCATCGAAGGCTTGTTTGGCTAAGAGGCAGGCCTGCTCTGGTGCATTCTGGATCTCATAGTAGAACACAGAAAAATTGAGGGCCAGGCCAAGCCGGATGGGATGCGTTGGCTGCATGTGCTCTTTGCTGATTTCGAAGGCTTTCTTGTATGCGGCCTCAGAAGCTTCCACCACACTGTTTTTCTTCTCTCCAGAAGCCACCTCTGCCAAGTAGCGGTAGTAATCGCCCTTCATTTTCAGGTAGAACACTTTGCTCTCATACTGGAAATCATTGCAGTTCTTGATGAGGAACTTGTCAAGAAGAGCCAAGACATCATTGCAAACTGTCTCGAGCTCCTTCTCGATCTTCTCCCGGTAAGCTTTAACTTTCTCCAACTTCTTCTCATTTCCATCTGCCATGGTTTTCTGCTCAATACTACTAATGACCCTCCAAGAAGATCGCCTCGCACCAACTACATTCTTGTAGGCCACAGAGAGGAGATTTCGATCTTCATTAGATAGAGGTTCATTCAGCTCTGTCACCTGCAAAACACCAGAGGCAAACATAAGAGCGCAAAGCCTGAGTATCTGAAAGTCTTCCACCTTGAACTCACAGACATCTACTTGCCTCTGCCTCCCGAGTGCTGGGATCAAAGATGTACACCACCACAACCTGGCTCTTTTTCTTTTTTAAAGTAATTTATTCATTTTTATTTTATTTACATTGGTGTTTTGTTTGCGTGTATGTCTGTGTAAGGGTGTCAGATCTTGGAATTACAGACAGTTGTGAATCCCTTTGATGTAACAATTCTGTTCATAATGGAGCCAGGCACAGTGACTGTAATCTCAGTACTCACAGCATGATAGGGCCTAGGGTAATTCAAAATTCAAGTCTGCGATAGCTCAGCAACTAAGAGAGCTTGTTGCTCTTGCAGAGGACCAGTGTTTGGTTCTCAGTACTCATGCTGTGTGGTTCACAACTGTCTATAACTCCAGTGCCAGGAGGACCTGACACCCCACTGTCTCCACATATACAAATAAAGTTTTTGGGGTTTTTTTTGTTTGTTTGGTTTTTCAAGACAAGGTTTCTCTTTATACAGTCCTGGCCATCCTGGAACTCACTCTGTAGACCAGGCTGGCCTCAAACTCACAGAGATCCGTCAGTCTCTGCCTCCCAAGTACTGGAATAAAAGGTGTGCGCCACCACTGACCAGCAAGACTTTTTTTAAAATAGCGCTTCTCTGTATAGTCCTGGCGTCCTGGAACTCACTCTGTAGACCACGGTGGTCTCAAACACAAGAGATCCACCTGCCACTGACTTCTGAGTGCTGGGATTAAAGGCGTGCATCACCACCCCCCAGCAAGAAAAAAAAATTAAATGATGTTTTCATTTTGGTAGAGGAATGACTGAATGGGTGTCATGGAGGCAGTGCAGTGGTACACAATGCTAAAGACAATGCGCTGTGGTGCTCCTCAGATACTTCCAGGCTTCACCCAAACTAAAATGAAAAGGACATTCATTAGTAAATGCCCAACTCTAATGAAAGGAAGCAATGCTACTTAGCAGCCATCTTTTTTTTTTCTCCAAACTACATCACTAGAATCCAAGGGGCCATAAATTTTGAAACACAATTACTTTAATGGAAGAGTTCAATTTCATCAGCTACAACTTTTTCTAGTTTTCTTTTTATTTTATTTTTTGAGATAGTTTCTCTGTATAGCTCTGGCTGTCCTGGAACTCAATGAGATATGCTTGTCTCTGCCTCCTGAGGGCTGGGATTAAAGGCATCTCTTCATTTCTTAAAAACAAGACAAATTAACAACAAAAACAGTCTCTAGGTCAGCAATTTAACTGTTGTCTTTACCACGCAGCCTCTCGCTGCACAAACTCACAACCCCACGGCATTTTTAACCATTCTCTGCTCAGGATTACACAGCATTAGTAAGTCACAAATAACAGTTTGCTGCTAACTCATTTATCTTCCTATGACATCATTTGCTTACTCAGAAATCTCTAGGGGCCTCCTCCCACTACTCATAAGGCAATACACTGGATAAAAATAGACCTAGGGCCAAAAACAGAACATGACTAGAAAAACGTAAAAAGTTCTTAATCTGGGAGATATCCATCATCAGCTGTAATACTGAGCAAACAAAACTGACACAGAAGCCAAGCATGGTGATGCAGGCCCACAGCACAGGTACTCAGGAAGCTGAAGCAGGAGGACTGTGCACTCACCTGCTTGGGCTATGTAATAAGCTCAAGACGAGCAGAGATAACTAACATTCTAAACTTAATACCAGCCAAATGAAAACAGCGCCTCTCAGTGTCCTTAGAGACTGAATTGTCTTTGCCTTGCTTTTGACACCATACAATCCAGAAGACTGACATGCTGCACGCTACTGTCTCTGAAGGCATGGAGACTGGTAGCTTCAGAAGCTCTGCCCAGTTCTGATCATCCAAGTGTCAGTGCCCACGGCAGAAGAACAGAACATCAGTGAAGGAAAGGTGAGGAAACACAAAAATGCTAGCATTAGGCTGCCTCCACGGGGACACTAGGGGACATCGGTTAACCTCTGTGCAGAGGCCAGAGACAACTGCAGGTACTATTCCTCAGGCATCACCCATCTTTGAGGGTCTCTCTCAATGGTTTGAAACAAGTAGCCTAGGCTAAAGACCAGTGAGTCTGTCTCTGCCTCCCCAGGTCTTGGATTACAAGCCATCTGTTCACCAACTGTTTTGCTGCTGGCTTAATATGGGTCCTCATGTTTGTATAACAAGCACTTTTCCAACTAGCCATCTTACCAGTCCTGACAAGTAAAATGCAACACTCAACTAATAGCCAGAACCGAAATCCGACCAATTCTTAAATATTACACTGAAAATCCTCCTGGCTTTCAGTACAGGCAAAGTTCAGGCCTACAGACTTCCCTTTTACACTTGTAAGCCACAAGTGGTAGACTCCATTTTTAATCAAACTTGGCAGATACACCCAGTAAATGTTAACTGCTTATTAAGTCCACTTACATAAAGTAATTGGAACAATAGTCAATATAACAGAACATATATCAGAAACTATTCTGTAATTTCATGGGACATTGTGCAACGTTAAAATGAGAACTCAGCATTTCAAATTCTGGATTTACAACCATCTAACCAAGAAGAAATTAACCACTGTAAATCTCATCTGTAAAACGGTGGTACTACAAAAAGTACGTGTAGACAGACCCGCTTTAACACTGCATGAGAGCTGAGGGAGTTGACCACTGGTAGAGCACAAGACCCTGGGGCTGGATTCCTAGCACCAGGCAATTAGAATAAATAAAAACAATAGGTACATAAACTAATAGATGCCATCTAATGAATACTAGTAAGTAAAACAAAAACTCCTCAAAGTTGCTGAATATGATATGGAAAACACTGAAGTAACCCTCTAAAACTATTACTTTTTTAGACAGGGTCCATAGCTCAGGCTGGTCTTGAACTCACAATAATCCTCCATCCTCAATTTTCCAAGTGCTGGAATTACAGGAATAAGCTATCAAACTTAGACCACACCACATTTCTAAAGGAAAAGTGTAACCTTTACAGTTAACCTCTAATAGAGAAAAAACTTAAAAACCAAAGAGCACCCTCCGCCCCCCACTCAAATGAGCGGTATGGCTCCCATGAAAGCTTTTCAAGAGACAACTGAGGAACCTGAATGCAGACAGAGATCACAAGTTCTACTTCCTGGGCAGGAAAGTTATGTATCTGTTTGCCATCTAAAATACCTCTTTCGGGCACAAGGACAAAGCCAGAGCCCTGAGTATGCTAAGTGCTCTCCCACCCAAGCCCAACCCTGGAGCAGCCTTTAACTACAGCTATTACATGAATAATTAAATGTCTTCTTCAGCTTAGATATTGGTACAGAGAGAATTACATTTTGATGCCAGCTAGTGGAAAACAGATCTCCTAATTTTCATTTACTTCAAACAGCACTAAAATGGCTTTCATAGCATAGACATTCACGGTGGAGAGCGCTAGCAGAGGTAAGCCTGGTCCATTTAGGGAATCCAAGCCAGATGGGGTGTATACACAGGATTATAGGTAAGGGATATGGGGGAGAAGGGGGCACACATAGTGAGAACCTGTCTCAAAAAATTTTCCATATTGACAATTTTTGATGCATCTTAAAAGTCCACAAGATTTCCAGGTGGTAGGTAGATTCTCGTACTTTGTTGGTTTTTTTTTTTTTTTTTTTTTTTGATTTTTCGAGACAGGGTTTCTCTGTGGTTTTGGAGCCTGTCCTGGAACTAGCTCTTGTAGACCAGGCTGGTCTCGAACTCACAGAGATCCGCCTGCCTCTGCCTCCCGAGTGCTGGGATTAAAGGCGTGCGCCACCACCGCCCGGCTGAGTCTCACACTTTGAATCCCAGAACTCAGGAGACAGAGGCAGGAAGATCTGTGAGTTCGAGGCCAGCCTGCTTTACAGAGTGAGTTCCAGGACAGGCTCCAAAGCTACAAGGAGAAACCCTGTCTCAAAAAACAAAAACAAAAAAGAAGTCCACAAGATTATGTCTCCCTAGCCATTCGGTGGGGTTCTCCTTTACACACCACCTGCTCCTTTCCCCATGTCTCACAATCTCACAGCCATTAGTAGTCGGGCTCTCTTGCCTCTTCCTGTCCAGCTCATGTTTCGTTAAATGTGGTTTTGTTGCCTGCACTTAGATATTCACCAAATCCAACATTTCCCTCTATGATCTGCTACGTATGATTTGCTACTATAAAGATGTAGCAGCTGGGTGTGCCGGCAGCCTGTAATCCAAGCACTCAGGAGGCACAAGCAAAAGAAGCCTGCATTTGAAGTCAGTAAGACTCTAACAAGATTGTATAGCACTTATGTCTGCATTTTATAATTTCATAATTACCACCTTTATTCTGATATAAAGACTCGGGAATAAGAAGACATGATTGAATTATGTTTACCTCTCTACCTATCAATACAGAAGCCTACAGTTTCCTTTTTTCCTGACATCTCAGTCCTTCACAGTAACATTCTAATTCCACTTATAGGTGATATTAGGAAGGGCTTGAAGACCCATTTTTTAATTGAGCTTCTGTTGTTCAGAAACATTTGCTGACTCTTCATGAGTTGAGACAGAAATTACAGTCTTCAACAGATTTGAAGCCAACATCACTATTCCTAATGTGTGTGGGGGAAGGAGTGCTTGGGAATCAAAACTGGGGCCCTCAACACGCTAGGCAACAACTGTACCACCCGCTCCACCTACTGCCAAAATTCTTATAGTTTACCACTACTGTCCTCCAGGTGACGCTGCTGGATTAAGAAACATCATTATAAGCATTATAACTAAACCATTTAAAACAAGAAACAAAAAGAACCTTGAAGATTAAAGACAAAAACTATCACCAATATTGTTACTAACACCAATATTCCTAATTTTATACTTCAGAGACCCTGCAACCAGATTAAGTTTCAAGGTCAGAGTAGTGACACTGGCTCACTTCAGCACGCCAAGGCCCTGCTCCACCCTCTCTAGAACACTGCACTTACCTGCCTCTTCACGGCCTGAAAGAAAGCCCACACAACCCAGAGGGAAGCCAGGCAGGGTGGTGCATACCAGTGACCCCAGCACTGAAAGGTAAAGGCAGGGTCATCGGGAGCTCAGACTCCTCTACTTAATGTGTTTAAGGACAACCTGAGATACATGAAAACCTATCTAAGAGAAGGAAAAAAAAAAAAACCAACATAAGTATACTAGAATTCACTCGTCCCAAAAGCTTTAATTAAGGCTTATGAATGGATGACCTATTAACATTTATTAAGAATTTCATCTATAAATTACACCAACAGGCAAAATGAGATTGTTCTCCACCTACCTAAAAATATATCCCACTAATATAGGTGACAAATATTAATTCTGGTAGGAAACAACTCCCCTTATTTTTTAATAGTTAATTTGAGGGAATGTTTTAACAGCAATTGATGGTGCAAATATTAAATTCTCAGTTCTTGGTGTCTTTTCCAACCCAGGACTCCTTTCAGACACGGATTATAAATTCCTAACACACTCTAAAGTCCATTAGCTTGTACAATGTTACCTTAATGCCCCAGAGAACATCTGTGAAGAAGCAAACTGTTGGACATTTTTCAAGCCCTCTTAGAAAGACCAGAGGGCCTTTTCTCCCTGCTGAAATCGTATTCTGTCCTGGTAACATCTCTCTAGTCTTTTCTCAATTCCCACCTCAGGACAGTTGCTAGCTCCACACAAGTGTCAGCCATTTTCCCTTAGCTTCCTTTCGCCTTCATTTAAGCCCCATCCCTTTCTCTCCAACACCTTCCTCTCCCACTGCAGCCTGGAAGACCCACCCAGGTGTCCAGGGGGAGGCCTCAGCCTGCACAGAACCCTCTGGTGACTCGGTGTGGATAGTGGTGGTTTACAAGATTAGGAATTCCAGTCTTGTTCCCAAAAATTTGCAAAACTACATTTTAAATTCGTTTTCTTAAAGAAGCCACAATTTCTTAAAGGCCCAGACTGCAAACCTAGAACATCCCCTGGTATACATGAAAACCTCCGATCTTCTCAGGACAGCATAGTATAATGCTGGAATAAGTATCACCAACGGATCAACAAATGGGCTGTGTGTTGCTGGTTTCCAGAGACATTTTGCTGAATGTGTAACAGGACACTAGAGGAAGGATAACTTAATTATTGTTCTTACCTGGGAAATCCTCACAGGTGACCTCAATTTTATATTTCATGTAGTATCAAAATTTTCAGATTATATTTGTAGAGTATCTGGGTTTATAATTTTTTTATTTAAAAATCATTTCAAAGGCCAGTTATAGGGCATATGAGCTACATATGAGCTAGAGCAGTTAACTCATTTAAGTCAGCTAAAATTCCCCCAAGGGCTATTGAAAAAGGCAGATTTCTGAGTCTCACTCCCAAAATGCTCGTATGTTTAAAAGGCTAAGGTGGAGTCCAAGGGAATTCTCCCCAAGCTTAGGAGGTTCACATCAAGACTCCACTATCAGCCTTGTGTGACCTTGACAAAAAAAAAATTCATCTAAAAAAACCCAGGACGATGTCAAGAATCGTCTATAGTGAGGTGGTGACCAGAATTCAAACACTCGGACACGCAGGTAGGCTCTAATCTACGGGGCTGGCTAGGGTGTGGCTGGGCACGTCTCCTTCACCGGAAATCAAGCTGCAGAATTCGTCTATGAGGGTCTCAGGAATGCAAGGGAAACCCAGGTTCGCTTCGTTTCATTCCCTCTCCAGGCAGACACGCTGCCTTGAACGCTGGGAGATTCTGTGGAGACCCACGCCCTCCTTCACGCCTGTGCCTCCTGCAAAGGGAGGTCTTCGCACACAAAGCCAGACCCGAGCGAGGTGTGGAAAAACGGGAAAGAACTAACTTCTGGCAAGCAGAGCAAACAGGTCGTGGCAGAGAAAACCAGGAGACGGGGCTCCACTCGCGGATGAGTCTTTATTACAAGTGGGTGAATGGTGGAAGGGAAGCACGTTTCGCCTCGGGTCGGGCAGAAGGGTCTAGACGCAGGAACGCGATTTCCTCGTGTACCCCCTCCCCCACCAGGGCTCCGAGCTAGGATCCGGCGACCCCCGCCTGCCAGTCTCCGAGAGGGGGACCCCGCCCCGGCCGGGCCCCTCACGAAACGGAGAGCGCGGCGGCCGCCGCGCCCCAAAGGTGGCCCGCCGTGCGCAGGGAGAGAGTGGCCGCCCAGGCCCGGGCCCGCCCCACAGCCCCCCGGGACTCCCGGGGCGCTCACCGCCTTCATGGCGGAGGCCATGTCGTCGTAGCGCTCCGCCTGCTCCGCCAGTCGCGCCCGCTGCAGCAGCTGCTCTCGGTCCCCCATGTCGCTCGCGACTCGGCCTCGCCTCGCGCGCCCGAACCGCCTGCTTGCTCGCTCGCTCGCCCGCCTGCCTGTCCGCTTCCCGGTCGCCGCCGAGGCCGCCGCCGCGCACGCGCACTGGCTCGCCGGCTGGCGGGAGGCTGCAGGCTGCGCCGCCGCTCGCGCCCTCTCGCTGGCTGGCTGCACGCGCAGTGGCAAGGGCCGCGGAGCCGCCTAGAGAGAACAGGGGGCGCCGCGGGCGGGCGGGCGGGGAGGGAGGGAGGGAGGACGCGACCACGCCTGCGCAGTCGGAGCGGCCCGCCAGGAGGCGCGAGAGGGGGGCGGGGCGGCCCAGCCCTAACGGTCTTTTTTAAGGTGACGTCATGTACTATAAATAGCTGCGGCGAGGGCCGCGCAGGAGAGCTGCGCAGGCGCCCTCGGAGTGCTGCATTTTACCGCCGCAGTGTCGGAGGGTGGGGAGCGGTCGGGGTGCGGCGGCGCTGGTTCCTCAGGCAGGCGTTGTCGCAGCCCAAGCCAGGAGAGTGCCACAAAGCCCATGTTGGAGCTCAGGCTTGAGGAGGGTCCTGCCAGCTATAAACCCTGTGTGGGGAACCGCGGTGCCCACTGAGGGTAGGCTCTGCTCGCCTTAGCCACACCCTGCACCCGGGGACAGCGCTTGGGGACAGCCCCTCAGAGACACACTAGAACCCACCATGCTGCTCCCTGGGAAGTGGCTTTGGGCCAGCTCTGGCTTTCACTGGACTGGGTGGCTTGGCAGAGTTTAACGTTCACGGCTGAGAGCTGGCCCAGTGCTGGGCATTAACGGGCACACACCTATTTCATATGGACCACTCCAGGAAGGGCACAACAGACCCCCGTTTTTTCAAAGAGGAAGTGCACGCCACGACCCTGGTTTAAAAAAAAAAAAGTTGGCGACCATACTGGTCGGACTTACCCTGTTTCAAATCTTTGAAAGGGAGTTGGGGGTAAAAGCAGAGGTACCGTGTTTGCCTGGTGTGAGGACCTGAGGTGGACGCTTCAGCGGAAGTAGGAGCAAAAATGCAAAGCAAGGGCACACATCCTGGGGGGGGGGACTAAAATCTGATTTCAGTATCTTTTTGGATTTCTGTGGCAATGGTCTGACTGGTCACTAAGCCCCTCCCAGTCCTGTCATTCTCTGCAAAGGAATCCTGGGTTGGGCCTTAAATCTAGCTAGAAAAAAAAAAAAAAAACAAGCACACTAGCCAGAGTGTGGTGGCGCTTGCCTTTAATTCCGGCTGTTTGGAGACAGAGGCAGGCAGTTGTCTGTGAGTTCAAGGCCAGCTTGGTCTACAGAAAGAGTTTCAGAAAAATAAAAAACAAAACCCAGGGTAGCACAGGAGAAGGGGCCTTCGTTGACTGAGGACTCTCTGCTCACGTTGACGACTAGGGGCAGAGATGAACCTGGCTCTTCGGGAGCTGTCATTGTCATTTTTAAATATACAGAGAGAACGTTTGAAACTTTCTTAAAGCTTCCATTTATTTGGGTGGGAGGCAGGTGGGTGAGGGATGCATGTACAGAGGTCAGAGGACAACTTGGGGCATTGTCTCTCTACCCCGTGGGTTCTTGGGAGGAATTCAGGTCATCTGGCTTACCTGCAAGTGCCTTTACTGGCTGAGTCATCTCACTGGCCACTCATTTTTGTGTGTTTTTGTTTTATTTTATACAGATCTCTCATTTGGCCTGGAACTCACTAACTGGGCTATGCTTACTGGCCTTAGAGCCCCAAGAATCCACCAGCCTTCATCTCCTCTGCACTGGGGTCCAAGCATGTTCCACTATGCCTGGCTTCTTACCGCTGGGTGCTAGGGTCAGGCGATGGGGATCTTACCCCTGGTTTGAGCAGAAGACCCTTTCCAGACACGGAGTTGTCTCCAGTCGCCAAGATTGTCACTAAGCACCTGCTACATCTCAGGACTGCAATAGCCCCAGGTACAACGCTGGCTCTGAGAAGAGGAGATCCAAAAACAAAAGACAGGTTTGCTGGACATTGAAGGAGATAAGAAAAATACCAGGATGTGCTATTGTGTGCACAGAGGTTTAATAAGAATAAAAATAAAGTCAAAGAGTGAGAAGATACATCCAGGAGCAGGAGGTGAGGCTTGTGGAAAGGGGATTGTGGAGTTTCTTAAAAGCCAGGCTTTTAAATGATTCTTTTTAATTTTGAGACGGGGTTTCTCTATATAGCCTGTCTGTCCTGGAGCTCACTATGTGAACCAGGCTGGCCTCACAGAGATCTGCCTGCCTCTGCCCAACAAGTGCTAGGGTTAAAGGTGTGTGCCACCACGCCTGGGCTGCCATACGCTTTTAAAATACTTGTTAGGGGACTAAAGAGGTGGCTTGGTGATTAAGAGCATTGGCTGTTCTTCCAGAGGACCCAGGTCAATTCCCAGCACCCACATGGCAGCTCAAACTGTAATTCCATTTCCAGGGGATCTGACACCCTCACACAGACATACATGCAGGCAAAATGCCAGTGCCAAAAAAGGAGGAGGAGGAGGAGAAGGAGGAAGAAGAAGAAGAAGAAGAAGAAGAAGAAGAAGAAGAAGAAGAAGAAGAAGAAGAAGAAGAAGAAGAAGAAGAAGAAGAAGNAGGAGGAGAAGGAGGAAGAAGAAGAAGAAGAAGAAGAAGAAGAAGAAGAAGAAGAAGAAGAAGAAGAAGAAGAAGAAGAAGAAGAAGAAGAAGAAGAAGAAGAAAAGAGAAGGAAAGAAGACAAGCCTGCAATTAAAAAAAAAGGATACTTGTTAGGGGAAATAATAGTCGGTTTGTTAGCCTTGATTTTTATCAGCAAAGGAGATTCTTCAAAGAGGGTGGAACTTCACAGATGGGGGTCTTCTTCTAGGTGCTCACTCAAACCCCAGCTCATGGCTGCCGGGCCCACATTTCACTGAAAGTTCATTATTGTTATGTCGGCACAGGTGTCCAATGTAGCCCAGAGCCTCAGACTTGTGATTCTCCTGCCATAGCCCACCTTGAGTGCTGCGGTTGTGGGCCTCATCTTTGAGCCTGGCGAGAGCCAGCGTTGTACCTGGAGCTGCTGCAGTGCTGACTGTAGTAGGTGCTTAGTGACAGTCTTGGCGGACTGGAGACAGCCCCATGTGTACAAGCCTGAGTCTGGTCCCATCGCCCAGTGGTGAGAAGCCAGGCATGGTGGAACATGCTTGAATCCCAGCGCTGGGGAGGTAGAGGTAAGTGGATTCTTGGAGCTTTGTCGCCAGCCAACACAGTCTAACGGGTGGACAGTTAGCCTTCAGGGGGCTGGCTGCCATCCTGGGTGACCTCCCTCTCAGCTCATTTCTGACCTCAGCTTGAGATGGTTGACAGTGTAAATGAAGCAGAGCTGTCTCCTGGATAACTGATTTTGGACACATTCTCCTGAAAGGCCTGTGCCCACAGTGCTTCTGAGGAAAACCCTGATGGGAAGTGTTGAGATCATGAGGGCTCCTCCTCCATAAAAGGATTAATACCAGCTAGGAAAGGGCTGGAGAAAACTATTCTGGGCCCCTTAAAAAAAAAAGTCCTTCCCTCTTCTGCCAAGTGACACAGCAAGAAGACACTCCCCAGAGGGAGGCCAAGTAGAGGCTGACCGGTTTCATATCCTAGCCTTTCTGAGCCCCCAAACCTAGGACAGTGTGGGGGCAAATTTCAAATTTTTTAAGTTACCCAGTCTGTAACTTTCTGCTACAGCAGTACACAATGCCCAGGAAATGGTGTAGGTGACACCTTGACTCTCCCACAGAGCTCTTGTTGCCTTCTTTACCTGCTGCACTCCAGCCTCCTCGGGGCCACCAGAGATGTTCCATAGTCCTCACCTCCCTGGCCCTCTAGCACTGGGCTTGGTTGCCGCTTGTCCCTCCATGAAGGTCTCCTCTTAGCATCTCTGGCTCTGCACTCCCTGGGCACCTTTTGCTGCTTTGCTACTTCCGTCTGCAGTATGAGCTCGTCCTGCAGCCTGCACTAAAGTACTGGGGTGCTTCAGGACTGCCCCAGGCCCTCCTCTCAGTCGGCTTCATCTTAGCCCCTCCATGCTCGATAGCATGTTCCCAGCACAGTGTTGTGCTCTGTAATTTTTTTGTGTATTAATTTTGCAATGCCTCCTAAAGGTACATACAGTTCCAATTTCCATGTTATAGTTGAGGAAACTGGCTCAGAAATGTTTGTGACCTAAAGAAAGTCACACAGCTATAAGCTGACAGAGCCAGATGGAAGCACACTGCCCTGTGACATGAACTAAGGAAGAATGAAGGGATGACTTGGGTCAAACTGTGAGAAGTATACACAAGTCCCCTAACTGCACTCTGTAAGCTCCTACCAGAACCTTTGCTCTTTGAGCCCTAGAGACAGCTGCCAAGTCTTCAGAGACCCCGGGACAGATTACCTACCTCACAGGCTGTAAGCCCTATCATAGGTTGGCTCTAGAACCACTCCAGAGAGATCCCCTGAGCAAGATGAAGAGGAGCCATAATTGGTGGTTAACATATCGTGTTGCTAGGGCTCAGAACTGTCCCCAGCACAGGAGCCAAATCTGTGTTTTACCTGGTACAAGGTCTTACTTGGGAAACAAAGTGAAGGCTCACCTGACTTCTGCAGTCTGCAGGGTACCTTGGGTGGGTGGGAGGGCAACAAAGGATTCTAGACATGGATTCAAATTTTGATTTACCAATTTATCTACCAAGTTCTCTTAAGCCACATGGAAAATGGGCTTAATAATCTTTTTCATTTGGATTGGTTTTTTGAGACAGGGTTTTTTTTGTGTAACAGGCCTGCCCATCCTGGAATTTGCTCTGTAGACCAGGCTGGCCTCAAACTTACAGAAATCTACCTGCTTCTGCCTCCTGGGTGCTGGGATTAAAGCATGAGCTGCCGGCTTTCTCACACAACCTATCTCAGTGTGACGCCTAGAATCCTCCTGAGACATGCCATCTCAAACATATTCAGCATCTCATTGTCCAGATTTTTGTAAGCTCAAGACAAGTGTCTCCTACACTTGTAATTTTGTTGCTGTCCTTATGTCTCTTGCTGACCAAACCTTTCCTAGTGCCTGGAATGCAGCCCTCACTCTCCCTATCTGCCTCTTGATGTCTGAAATAGTTCCCTTCTTTGTACTGAGGTTTCCTCCCAGATACATAAAGTTGCCCGTTTGCTTGAGGTTCTGATTCTTTATTGCAATGTTAAAATCCGTGTGCGTCCTTCCCTTGTGTTGCATCTCGGTCTTCTCCATGTTTACTTTCACACCAAGGTTCTCACTGACTTCCACCACTTTCTTTGCCACGGCCTGCAGCTCATTTGGACTTTCAGCAAGTAGTGCTGGATCGTCGGCGAAACACAAGCTATTGATCTGCGTGCCACCCGTCGGCACGCCTAGCTCCACATCCTCAGGGCTGTTGCTATAGTTAATTCCCGGGATATATTAAAGAGTGGTGAGAGGACGCATCCCTGCAACACTTCTGTGATTGTCTTAAACTCATCACTTAGTTCTCCACAGACTTTGACTGTCAGATGTGCTCCTCAGATTCGAGCGATTAGAGACGGGCAAGGTCATTTATTAACAGGACCAGGGGAAGTAAAGCAGAGATGGAGACAATACTGCGACAAGAAACATCTTGGCAGCCACTCAAACACCAAAGACGATGAGGAAATATTAAATATTGACAGGAGCAAGATAGAGGAAGCTATCAAGAGAGCGAAAGACAGGAAGGTCCCAGGAGTGGATGACATCACGGTGGAGGAGCTGAAGGCAGCTACAGTAGGCTCAGGAGCCGAGGCTTCTCAGACTCTTCAGGGAGATATGGGAACACAAAGTGATTCCCACGGAATGGAAGCACTCGGTCATAATTCCCACACACACGAAGGACAAGCTGGACTGCTCAAATTACAGGGGCATTAGTTTGTTGTGCCATAGCAGCAAGATCTTCTCCTCCATTATCCTGCAAAGGATCAAGGGCAGACCAGGAAATCCTAGCAGAGGCCCAGTGCGGATTCAGAGCTAACAGGAACACAATTGATCAGATCTTCACTTTGAGGCAACTGGCAGAAAAATATGAAGAATTTAGAGAAGATTTATATGTCTGTTACATTGACTTCAGGGAGGCATTCGGTAGCGTTTGGAGGGAAGGACTTTGGGAAACAATGAGGTTCTACAGGTGCCCAGAGAAAATCATAAGGATACTAGAAAATGCCTATAAAGAAACCTTTGCACCAGTCAGAGCACCACACTCAGCAACACCATAGGATAAGCACTAGCATCTCAGCTCTGCTTGGTTCTTTGCTGTGCCCCATTCTGAGCACAGTGCTAGGGACTGACTGCTTCCTCAGCATGGCTGGATTCCCAACGCATTACCAAAACCTTCCATCCGGAGTCCACTGACCAGAAAAGCTATGGCCTGGTTTGTTTGTCTCTCTCCTCCCCATATCAGATACTCTGGTACACTCTGAACTGCCCGAGATATCTGGACACCAAGGGACATATTACAGAAAAGACCTGGTATTGTTCCAGAGAGCTGGCAGTCACACAGTCGGCATGGCTACCATCTTGACCTTAGTGTCACCAAGATAAGACTCCTTGCCACACCCTGGTGCAGTCAGCTTGCTGCCAGAATGACTTTTCTGATTCCTCTGCCAATGATGAGCGCCACTGTCAGTAGCAGTATCAGCGGCAGCTAATGCTTAACAATCCCTTACCCTCGTCTGAGCTTCAGAGTGGTGACCGTACCCCAGACACTGTCCCCGGTCTCTGCTTAGCCACAGCTGTCACCCTCACACAGAAGGGTCAAATCTTCATCATCTAGGCTTCTCCCACCAGCTTTCTGACACCAACCTGGGCTTGAGTCACAGGTTTCCCAGCCACCCGGAGCCTGACCCTTTCAGGTGCTGACTTGGAAGCAATGCTGCACCCACAGCAGCTTTTGGCACTCAGAGGCACTAAAATGTCCTGGGAGCTGCAAACTGTGAGCTGCTGCTTCGAACTTCTGGCTCTTGGACTCAGTTCACGGCTCCCGTCTCTCTCAGGCTCATGTTCAGAGCTGGGCTCTGGTGATGGGACGAGGCGGGAAAAGGCTTTTGCTTCTGTTCTGAACAAGTTCAGGGGACTTGTCTTTTGTTTTGAGATAGGGTCTTGCTATGCAACAATGTAGGCTAGCCTCAAACTCACTATGTAGCCTAGGCTGGCCTCAAATTCCTGATTTTCCTGGCTCAGCTTCCCATGAGCTGACTGAGATTACAGATAGGTTCAATCTTGTCCACCTCGAATTTGTGTTTGTTTTAATCTTTTGAGATAGATTCCTGATAGCCTCAAACATCTGAGCCTTCTGTCTCCACCCAAGTGTTAGGATTATAGGTAGGTGTTACTACCCCATCAAATTTAGGGGTTTTGGCCAGAATTTTCTAGATCCTTTCATCTGAAGTTCCTGCATAATTGCCTCCAGCTTCTGTATGGTTTCTGTGGGTTTGGCCCAGGTAGGAGAAGCTGTCTCAGGCTAGGAAAAGAGCTAGGGGCAGGGCCTGAGGAAGCTGTTGCTTTGCCTTTGACCCTAGGATTTTTTTTTTCTATGACATAAATACCTTACTGGTGGATGGCAGTGTTCTTTGGTTTTCCAGCTTGAAGATCTAGGGTGTTGGAAAAATCAATCGGTGTGAGAATGCAGCTGGTAAACCAGGGCCGCTCCTAAAGACAGGTGTGGCACTGGTACTGATTTAGAGACAGAACAGCTGCAAAGCATGGGCAAGACTCTGCCAGCACTCCAAAGAAGTAAATGATTATTAAAGCCAATCAGATAAATAAAGCTGGGGCATGGCGGCGTACACATTTAATCACAGGGCTCTTGAGGAAGAGGCAAGCGGATCTCTTTTGAGTACAGCCTGGTCTACATATTGAGTTCCAGGACAGTCAGGGCGGTAAAAATAAGGGAAATTCTGTCTCAAAAAGAAATGTATAAACAGTTGAGACTGAATCAATGAGACAAGGAAACAAATTCCTATTCCTTAGCAGGCCATGGGGCAGCAGCTTGCCAACACACTCCCATTTGGCTAAGGTGAGGTCAGTATTCTTCCCATTCTAAAACTAAGGGAAATGAAGCCAAGCAAGATGGCTGGCCAACTTGAGTGCGACACAGCTCTGTCTGCACTGCTGCCCCTGACGCGTCAGAGTCCTCTGAGCATGGGCTGAGATTGTGACTGTCAAAGTGCTCCTTAAATGGTTCCCTGGGAAGTAAAGGAGAGGGTCACTGAGTTTTTGCCAAGGTTCCCTGCCAGGCAACTGTGCTAAAAAAAATCTTTTCCTCCCCAGGATGTTAGTAGGAGGCAAACAGATTGTTACGGCCTTCTGGCTTCTCCAGATGATGGCCGTGGACTGGCCCTGGCTCAGGAAACAAAGCAATCTGGGAGGGCCAAGGCCACAGGAGAAGGCTGAGTCCGGGGTGGGGGTGGGAGGTTGCTCTGTAGCACAGGGCTGATGGGAAGGCATCTTCCCTACTAAGATACCAAGGTTTCCACCTCGTTCTTTACAGCATGATCCTGGAGCTGCTTTTAAAACTCAGTGCTCAGTCCCTGGACATGTTGGGCACACCGTGTTCCCAGACTCTGCCCACAAATGTCTACCCACTAAAATGTCCTTATCTATCCCTCCCAGCTTTTCTGTTTCTTTAGTAGCTCTCCCTCCCCTTTTCAGACAAGTTTTCTGTACACAGCCCAGGCTGACCTCAAGCTTTCAAATTTGTGATCCACCTCCCTTTGCCTCCCAGGTGTAAGGCTTAAAGGTGTGCGCTGTGACACACAAGGAGCAAATCCGACCTTTGCAAAGAGCCTGCCCTGTTTTTCCAACAAGAGATAACCTGCAGGAGCTGGAGTGGTGGGTGACTCAGCCGGAAGAGCCCTTGGAGAGGACCGGAGCTCGGTTCCCAGCCCCGACATCAGGTGACTCAAAAATCATCTGGAACTCCAGGGCCAGGCTATCTGATCCCTTTTCCGACACTTGAAGTGCACACACCCACATCGAAATAAATCTTTAAAGAAACACTCTCATAGCAGGTAGCAGAGATCATAATCTGTGGCAATCACAGCACTTGAGAAAGACTTGATGCCAACTTGTGCTACATGGTGAAAACTGTCCCTTTTTTTTAACTCCTCCTTTGCCTCCTTTTAATTACATTATGTGTGTGGAAGTTATAGGACAACTTTCATGAATAAATACGTGCTCTGCTTTTACCATGAGTACCAGGGATCGAGCTCAAGTTATCAGGCCTGTTTAAATAATTCAATTTCCGCCTATTTCCAGCATGACTCTAGTATCCTCTCTCTGCATAAAGTGATATAGATAAGGTTGGTGTTTATTGGCTAAGTAACAGGCATCAGGCATTGTGTGCACTTGATGTGACATATGATCTATTCCTCATCACATCTGTCTCTCTTACACCCATTGGACAGATGGAGGAACTGAAGTTTGGAGAGGCATCTACTTACCCTAGGCCTGCAGTTAGTAGGAGAGTTATCGTTTGAGCCTCCTTCTTTCTGACCATAGAGTCCATGTTGCTTGTCATTTCAACTCCCTGTTTCCTACTTCCTTAGGAAGTGGCCATTTTCCTGGTAGTATGAAAACACCTGAGGATACAGCTTGGTTTTCCTCTGTCCTCAGAGTCTCTCAGATGCTGGGGTGGTGAGAGTCCCGAACTCAGGGATTACTCTATGGATGCAGAATCGAATGCAATTCTTCCTTTTCTGTTCTTTTTTTTTTTTTTTTTTTTTTAATTTTTGAGACAGGGTTTCTCTGTAGCTTTTGGTTCCTGTCCTGGAACTAGCTTTTGTAGACCAGGCTGGCCTCGAACTTACAGAGATCCGCCTGCCTCTGCCTCCCGAGTGCTGGGATTAAAGGCATGCGCCACCACCGCCCGGCCAATTCTTCCTTTTCTACCTTCTCTTTTTTACAGAAACACACACGAGGACCCTCTTTATAAGAGGCCAGGGTCAGGGCTGGAGAGACGGCTCAGTCGTTGAGAGCACTGGCTGCTCTTCCAAAGGTCCTGAGTTCAATTTCCAGCAACCACATGGTGGCTCACAACCATCTGTAATGAGATCTGGTGCCCTCTTCTGGCGTGCAGGCATACATGCAGACAGAACACTGTATACATAATAAATATCTTTAAAAAAGAGAGAGAGAGAGAGAGAGAGAGAGAGAAAGAGAGACATCATAGTCACACTGCCTGCCACATACACCCCAGTGGAGAAATAAAGTCGTTTCATTGACAACTGACTGATTAGTTGGCAGTTGAGTGGAAGATAAAAGAGAGGGACAAAGGAGGAAGAAGAGAAGACTTAATGACGAGGGAAGGAGCTGAGGTGGGAACAGGGCTCAGGCTGAACTGGCCAGCTTCAGCAGCTCGAATAGTACGAGAGACTGGACCTCACTTGCAATCTCAGCTCGCTCCCAACAGCCGAGTCGGTGCATCTCTCTACTTCAGTTTCCTCTCATGGAAATGGGCACGTGGTAATGGTACTGTCCTTGCTAGACGTTGGAGGACTGGGTGACTCCTACAGGACATTGTGGCAATGCCATTAGTGCCCTTAAGAGGACTGTAAGCTGGGTGGTGGTGGTGCACGCCTTGAATCCCAGCACTCCGGTGGCAGAGGCAGGTGGATTTCTGTGAGTTCCAGAACAGTCAGGGCTACACAAAAGAGCGAAGGAAAAACAACCTGTGGACTGTGAGAGGATCGATCGCCTCAGCCTGACAGCTACGAAACATGAAGTGACCGGGTCAGAGAGGTCTTGGAGCAGCAGGGAATTTACAGAATCATGGCCATAAAAAAGCAATCGAAGACACTCACTATCTTACTCCAATAGAATGATGGCCCCTTCTGCAGTTGCTGGTCTTGGGTCTGTACCCTGGCACCACCCACCACATTATTCCTATCGCATTCTGTCCCATTCAAACCAGTTCTTCACATCTTTGCCTTGTTTGGGTTTTTTTTGTTGGTGTTTTGTCTCACTATGTTATCTACATATGTTCCCTCGCTGGCGTGGAACTCGCTCTGTAGACCAGGCTGGCATCAAACTCAGAGAGATCCACCTGCCTCTGCCTCCCAAGTGCTGCGGTTAAAAGTGAATGCCACCATATCCAACTAAGATGCAAAAAAAAAAGGAGTTTTATTTTTAATTTTGTTTTATGTGTGTTTTTATGCACAAACACGCGCGCGCGCGCGCACACACACACACACACACACACACACGAGTACAGGTGCCCAAAGAGGCCAGAGGCATCAGAACCCCTGGAGCCAGGGTTGCAGGCAGTGTTGAGCTTCCCAATGTGGGTGCTAGAAACCATGCATACTTCAATTCTCTGCAGGAGCAGCAAGCCCTCCTAACCCTTGAGCCATCTCTCTAGCCTCAAAGTTAAGATATTTGAAAGAGAGACTGGTAGTTTCTCCCTTTGACTATCAGACTATTAAAGCAATGGTCTCCAAGAAATTAGACTTCCCCAGAATTCTCAGAAGAGTCCCTCAGGAAAAGCCTGGTAATGCCTGGTGCCAGCCAGGAAGAGTTAGTCTCCCGGAAGCAATCCTGCGGCATTCTCAACTCCTCAGACCACCATTGAGAATCAAGAGACTGGAGCCAGACCAGGATGAGAGGACACACCCTGCCCAGGACCGCCTAGCTATGCATACCTTTTGTCCTCTATTTAAACCTAAACATCACCTCAGTGCCCCGGGGACTTGACCATGGGTGGGAGCAGGACCACTAGGTCTCATTATTTGTTCCTCTTCCCACGTGGCCACACAAATAACTGTTTTCTCTGCTTTTCACTATTACTAGCTGTTGGGGCTTTAGGTTTGACACTGTAATAGGTTTTTTTTTGTTTTTGTTTTTGTTTTTCGAGACAGGGTTTCACTGTAGCTTTGGAGCCTGTCCTGGAACTAGCTCTTGTAGACCAGGCTGGCCTCGAACTCATAGAGATCCGCCTGCCCCTGCCTCCCGAGTGCTGGGATTAAAGGTGTGCGCCACCACTCCCTGGCCTGACACTGTAATAGTTTAATGTGGAAGGCGACCTTGGCAGGTTGGAGCCCAGGGTACCACAAGTCACACTATGCAACAGAGCTCACTGGGAGGTTTATTGGAGGGAGGTACTGAGGTGGCCTCTGAGCTAGAGCAGAAAGAAAGAAAGAGGGGCGGGAAGGGCTTGCCTTGTATAAGGGGACAGTGCACGCACATATGGCGAGAACGCTACTTAGTGGCTAAGGTGTCATATGTTGGCTGCTGCCCACTAGTCCTGCTAGGCCCCTGAGAGCAGCCAGTATGCATGCCTGAATGCTGACACTAACAACTCTCTACCCGGGTTGCCTGTGGCTGAAGTGTGGGTGAAAGGGTAAGTTGCAGCCTGAAGTCACTGTCCTGTGAATCCCCAGGCCCTGGTCCTGTCAGGGCTCCTCTCTGGGCCTGTTTGTCTGCTCCTGGATAAGAATTCCTGGGAGGGTAATGAGAGCAGACAAAGGCCTGGAGCTGTTTTCTTTTGGGTAAGGTAGCTGTTGTTTCTGAGATAAGATCTCACTATTTAGCAGAAGTCAATCCCCACCCGCCCTCAGCCTCTGGAGTGCCTAAGGGGATCAGGCCTGGGAGCTATTCTGGCAGCGCCCTGTGCTCTGCTTTCTGCCTTCTGAGCTGTAGGCCTGTGTTATCTCTAGCTGTGGCTTCTGTGTCTCCTCCACCGCAGCCCTGAGGTGAAAATCCAATTTACAGAGAAATGGCTAGAAAAAGTTGGGACCAGGCTCTGTCCTCTGTCAGGTTCCCTTCGCCTTACCCCTTCTCTTTTCCTACCTACCTCAGACCCTTTCCTTCATCTGCTTTCAGCAGAAACTAGCTTCCTCTGGAAGGATGGTTTGGGGTCAGGCCAGGGTGGGCATCCATCTTGTCCTACAGTGGGGCTTTCTCTCTTTTCTCCACCACAAGGGTAGCCCCCCTCCCCCCGAAGAAAAGCCGCTGTCACACTACAGCTGCACCCCTGGAGCACAGTGCCGTGTCGGGTGGAGAGCAGGTGCTCAGCAAATACTTCATCATGCCGGGCGTAGGATGCTCTGGGAGGGGCAGCAGAGAAAGCTCTGGACCTCTGCCATGCCTTACATTAGCAGTATCTTCTCCAAGTCCCACAGTCAGCCCCCTGGGATACCACGGAAGCTCTATCTGAATTCCGGTCACCGCTTCACCTTGAGAAGGCAGCCGCAGCCCTCACCAAGCAGTAATTGACGTCACGGTGGTGCCAGGAGCTGCCCCGTTAATATTTAATGTGGCCTTACTGCCGCAGAGCTGCAGGCAAGAGGAGCTGGAAGGGGCCATGTCTGGGCTCTGTGGAGCCACAGGGAGGGCACAGAGGGGAAAGGCTTTCCTAAGTCACACAGCCTGGCAAATGAGCATTGCGCCAACCCTTTTTAGTCCCTGGCTTAACTCTGAAAAGGCCAGGGCAGCGTGTGGCCTGCAGTGGGACAACAGGACAGCTGACCCAGCCCGAGTCCTAAATAAATGGGGATTAGGGGTTCCTGGGGGACGTTTCCTGGAGACGGTGGGAGGGAAGAGTGCCGGCGCCAGCCAGACCACCCTGCACAGCTATGGGATCAAGAGCCTCAGTTTACTGTCTGAGGAATGGAGTAAAGACATTCAGGGCTGCTGCATCAGTTGAGGCAAGGAATGCAGAGAATTTGCTAGCATGCGGTGGGCCCTCCACAAATGTGGAACCTCTTCTTCCAAGCATGATGTGAAGGCTCTACATGGATCCGGTGGCCAGGGAAAGAGCAGCATGAGACAGGAGGAAAAGAAGCGGGGCACCGAATGTCTTCATCGTCATGTCCCTTACCAGGAGAGGTAGAGGGGACGGCAAAGCCCGCAGTGGACGTACCCCCATCATCTGTTGAACAGACAAGGATGCTGAGGGTCAAGAAAGCCACGTGGTCCAGATATTCCCATGCAGATCAGCAGTCCCTCAGGACTTTTCCGGGCTGGGAGGTTTATGCAGGGCCACCTGCCTGGGGGAAAGGCAGATGATGTCACAGGCACAACTGCATTCCCTTTGGGGGCCAGGATAATAGCAGAAGCCTCATCTTGCTCCCCCCCCCCCACCTCCTGGTCCCTTTCTGGTGTATTTTCTCGCAAATCTGGGGACCTTCCTTCAGAATGCCTGAAGCCATTCTGGGATCCTATACTGGGACAGAGGGACACTAAGAACGTAGGAGGGGAAGGCAGGGGCTGCTTCAGTGAGGGATAACCCAAATAATTGTGTGCTCGCACATGCTAAAAGAAAGCATTGTTATTCGTCTGAAAACTGAGCAATGCAGCCTGTATTTGATAAAGCAGGCAGCCGTGTGTCTACCGCCTTCAGAGAGCAAGACTGGGGCCTTGAGCAGGCGCCAAGCTTATCCCGGCCTTCATTTAGACTCTGCTTCAGACAACTTGAAGATCCCAAACTTTTCTTCCCCTCTGGCCTCTTGGAAGTCATTGTTCCTTCCATAGTGACTCTCTTGCTACCTATTTCTCCCTCTGCCTCTGGGGCTTGACCTGACTCATCCGTCAGGCCTCTGAAGCATCCTTGCTTCCTCCTGGAAGCTTCTCTAGCCCTAGCACCTCCTGTGGGTCCCCATGGTGTCCTAAGCGGTTTCCTATGTCTGCCTTGTTTACTTAGTAAAAAATAGGAAGTCGGCAAACAGCTCCTGGCACTTTGCCTGCCAACAGCTTCCCTTACTTCATACAAATCTGTGTGTCTACAAGCCCCTCCCTGGACCAGTTAGAATCTCACCTCTTCTGGGCCTTCCTTGGGCCCCAGAATTTTCCTAGCGTTTTTCTCTTCAGCTACCATCCAGGGCAGCAAGGCATCTTTTCATGCCATAAGCTTAGCAAGGCCTTCCTCTCCCCCTTCCCAGAATCTCCTCCAGTGACCCCAGGTGCTGAGTATTGCTGCCCTGTTGCCCTGTGGTCCTCAAAAAACACCGGTAAGCATGGAACACCAAGAGCCAGCCGACCCAAAGGCATTCTGTAGGCCTTAAAGGAGCCAGGGAGCCCCTCTCCCTTAAAGCTTGTGTGATTTTGGAGGCTCTTGTGCTCTGTATACCTACAAGGGAGGCAAGAAGACATCTGTAGTTCCCGCTTAACAAACTAGGAAACTGGGAAAGTGGGGAAATGTGCTGCTCAAGGCTCAGATGGACAGATTCCATCCTACTTCAGGTCTTGGCATTGTACCATGGCTGGCTGGAATATTTCCAGTGGAGCTTCATGTGGGGTGCAGACCCTTGCCGAGCACCAGGAACCGACATCTCAGGCTGGAGATTCTCAGCGGTTGAGACTGGAGTTCAGTTCCCAGCACTCATGTCTAGCTCACAGACACTTTTTTTTTTTTTTTTTTAAAGATTTTCTTTATTATGTATACAACATTCTGCCTCCATGTATGCCTGCAGGCCAGAAGAGGGTGCCAGATCTCATCACAGATGATTGTGAGCCCATGTGGTTGCTGGGAATTGAACTCGGGTCCTCTGGAAGAACAGTCAATGCTCTTAACCACTGAGCCATCTCTCCAGCCCTCACAGCCACTTTTAACTGCAGCTCCAGGAAATGGCACACCCTCTTCTGGCCTCCCAGAGCACTGCTGGAAGTTTGCAGCCTGCCTCGGGACTCCCTTCGACAACTGAGTGTATCTTAACCCCAGGCTGCCACAGGCCTCACAATCTTTGACCTTCATCCTCTTGGAATGGCACTCCTGGACCACCACGGGAGGCTGCTCTAGGCCACGTGACAGCCAATAGCCAGTGTTAGCTACAGGGCAGCTTGGTGGCTTTCTCCATCCTTCCAGCCCTCCTGCACTTCCAGTTGGATGTATCTGCATGTGTAACCAGGAGAAACAGGCAGAAGATCCACCAAAGTTTAAAATATCTGCTACATGGTCAAAGATAGATGGCACAATTACTTGTCACCCAGGTATCGGTTTGGTTGCCACCTCCTCAAAGAACCTTTCCTGGTCATCTTGTACGGCCCCATCCTCCCGCCAACCCCTACCCACCAGTAGTCTATAACTGTCCCATTACTCTGTCCCATTCAATTCGAGTCTTCTGTTACCATCTTGATCCTGATGGAGTCACGCACTGACTCTGCCTTCCACTCGGCTGCAGTTTCCATGAAAGCAGAGCCATCACAGACTGCTCCCCACGTCTCCCCAGTGGCCCGGGTGCTATCTTGGTGTCTGGGACAGGAAAGATGCCTCTAACTGTTGTGGTAGGGAAACGTGCCTGCCCCTTGCTGGTGTGAACTGCTCCTTGAGTGGCAGGTGTGAACTTTTTGCGAGGTCATCTTCTAAACCAATGCTCTGGGAAGGGCAGGAGGGCGGGCCTAGTGCCTGGGCTCTGGTCCAAGGCAAGACCTCCAGGAAGCCCAAGCTGAACAGGAAAGAAAGAAAGCATCCAGAATATTTACTTTCAGCTTAGATTTGAACTAGGAAAGACACTGGTGCAGGGGGGTCTTTCCTCTATTTCTACTGCCCACGCCCTCCTTCTAGGGATGCCGAGTCACTCCTTGGGGAGCAACCACTTCAGATTCCTTCACACAAATCCAGTTCTTGGAGTCTGTGCCAAGAAATTGATTCACGACTGTGGCTTCAGTGGAAGAAAAAGTCCACACCCAAGAACGGGAGCGTCAGCTCTCAGGGCAGGCATACGTGCTCTGTAGGAGCAGGGAGAGCATGCCCATGGCCCATGGCTAGTGCCCTTGTTTTTAGAATCCTGGGTTAAGACTGTGCAAGGCTAGATGTATGGCTCAGCACTTAGGAACCCTTACAATCTTGCAGAAGACCTGGGACTCAGTTCCCAGCACATACATGGGGCTCAGAGCCGAATGTGACTCCGTGTCCAGGGAACGTGACATCCCCTGTGTCCTCTGAAGGCAGCAAGCACATACAGTACACATATGTACATGTAGACAGAATGCACTCATAAAGTAAAATGAATCTTAAGACTCTGTGACCTTGGGCTTGCTGCTTGGACCTTCTCCCTAGGCTCCAGCTTCTGTAGCTAGGATGAGCATTCTGTGACGTCGGGCCCACTCTGCATGCATAGCTCAGCACAGCTCAGATACACACAGTTAGCCTGACCGGAGGGATGTTAGGAGTATTTCTTCACCTGATTTATGAGAGAGGGACAGAGTAGGGTTTGCAGTTAAACATGGACCCTCTGGGGGCACCAGAGCCACAGTTAGGAGCTGTCTGGGAGGGACTGAGGTTATGATATAGAACTCTAGGATCAGGTGCCTAATTCTCTCTTTAAAATATGATACCCCAGGTGTGGTGGCTCATGCCTTTCATCCCGGCAGAGACATGAGTATCCCTGAGACAGTGTGGAAAGTCCAAGCCAGCCTGGTCTACAGAGCTAGTTCTAGGTCAGCCAGGACTACACACAGAGAAATCCTGCTTGGGAGCAAATCTACTGACTTACATGTGGTAGGTATATGCTCTAAGACCGAGGGGAACTCCTGGACCCAGAGTACTTAATTATACTTTATTTATTCATTTATTTATTTATGAGACAGGGCCTTATACTGTAGCCCAGGTTGGCCTAGAATTCATTTTGTAGCCGGACAGTAGTGGTACACACCTTTAATCCCAACACTCGGGAGCCAGAGACAGGCTGAGTTCACCTACAAAAGGAAATTCTGTCTCGGAAAAAAAAAAAAAAAAAAAAAGGAAGAAAGGAAGGAATTGGACCCAAGTTGTCCTCAAACACATGGCAATTCTCCTGCCTCACCTTGCTGAGCACTGAGGTTACAGGTGTAACTAAACCCAGCTTGGGCTGCTAATTTTATTGTCTTCTTTGTCAGGCTAGAAGAGCCCTCCCGCCAGCTTCCTGGAGCTCTCAGCGTAGAGAAGGCGACGGGTTGGATATGTGGCCTTGACAAGGATTCAGAAGGGTGGCCAGTCCAGCTCTGGCACCACGGGACACAAAACGAATGACCCGCCTCCTCTGAGCTCTGCTGACTGTAAGCTTAGAGTGAGCCGTTCGGTTTTGTTTTAGGGAAAAGATCCCTGGGTTCTCTCACAATCGCCCTTTAAAGCCCTTAAGTCAGGCGAGACAACATAATCGCAAACCCTAGCTTGTGGTTATTAGAATTTGAAAATGAGTTAACTCCTGGCACTTCCAGAGGTTTGTTTTTTCTTCTGCAGAACACAGAAGTCTTGGAGAAAAGAAGGGACTAAGCAGATGCTGCAAGATACAAAATAGACATGAGGAGAAGCCCCCCAGCCCCCCAAAGCCCTCAGCAACCAGGGTGGGAACTCCAAGGCTTGACTATGAACTGGCTCAGGAGGTACCTGTCCCTCCTCCCACCCCTTCAAGCAGCCCCATGGATCTTAGCCCACCCCAGGTAGATAGATGGTGACTCAAGTTTCGCAGAGACTGGTCCCTCTGTCTCGGTTGCTATGGCGCCGCAGCACAAGCTGACCAATCAGGAAAGAGATCCATATCTGAGCCTCTGTTAAAGCCAGCGCAGGCGTCTTAGCCAATGGGAAGGGCGGCAGAGTGGAGCCACCATGGAAACCTCAGCAGCAGGTTCAAACCATGTTTTCATGTCTCATTTGCAGGGGCGAGAAAGGGGAGAGGGCTGGGTTTTCAGCATCCCCTGCCCTGTTTTCCCCAAAGTTCACCTTGCATTCCCAGGAAGACATTCAGGAGCGTAGCAGGGGTACACAATCTCTCCCAAGAGTCAGAAATGACTCCAGCTCAGCAGGGCAGTGCTTTAGATAGTCCCTTGTGGCTTCCCTTCACCCCGGATGCTCAGCACCACCTGCGTCTATGACCTTAGCCTGTCCCCACAGTTCTGCCCAGCTCCATCTGTCCTAGGAAGAGACTGTGTAGGCTGCAGAAAGATCTCCAGCCCCAAGTAAGAAAAGGAACATTGGACTCACTCCAAAGGGTGCTCTTTTGTCTTCCAGCTCTGTGGCTCTAGCAAACTGCTGAGCCTCTTCTCTTACGGGCAGGGGGTGCAGGAGGACAGAGACAAAGGTCTGATCCAGACACCATCTCACTCTGTGAAACTGGCAGGCAGAGCAAATGGGTTCCTGCAGTCACATTCTGGACTTAATAATTTTTCACCTTTACGTGCTGTCGAAATGAATCTATAAGAAACAGCCTTCCAAGGAACAGTCCCATAAATAGTGACAGTGGACACGAACAAGGCTGGAGACACAAACAAGTCTATTTTGCCTGTTAAGTTTTCATTCTAGAGCTTATGCCCAGAGTGGTGATGCTGTCTCTTGAAGTCACACAGCTTGCTTGAATGACCTAAGTCATGACGTAAGCCTTAGGTCCTGTTTGCCTGCATCACGCAACCTCCGTAAGGAGGACTTTCTCCCTTGGTAAGCAACCAGGGAGTCACACATCCTAGGACCTTTTATTTTGCAAACATGGACTTAATAACAACTGCAGGGAAAATCATGTCCCAGGCTTTCCCCCGCTCCCTTCTGGTTTTCACTCTGTTGCTTGGCAACAGCTCTATCTGGAAACCTGGGTATCATCCTCGGCAACCCTCTCACCCTCATCCTTCCTGGAATCCACTGCTCAGTCGTGACCATTTCATCTCCTAAGTGGTCCTTAAGGCCGTGCACTGTCTTTCCCCTGCCGCTTCACTAGCCCAGGGTTCCATTACGTATTTCTAGAACAGCCACACATTGAATTAGCTCAGGTTTCAGCCTTTTATGCTTGCCCATCCCACCTCCAGCTGCCATCTCCCATAACCACAGCCCAGAAAACTCTTAAAATTGCCAGTCTGATCATGCCCTCTGCTGCTTCCTTCCAAGGATAAAAGTGAGATTCCTTAGCCTGTCTGAGCTACATCTCTCCTCCCGTCCTGCTCCCCAGCTCCACCCTGCCCTTGTGGAGCCTGTCTTCTCTGCCTACAATGTTCTCCACCACGATCCCTGTCACTCTAGAAAGCCCTCCTGCCCTTCAGCCCTTGGTTCAATGGTTACTTCCTTAAGGAGTTTTCCTGGCCTCTATGGCCAGGTTAATTTGCCCTAAGGTGGGTTCTCATGGCTCCATGGCTCCTTTTCTTTTTTTAAAATACGTTATTTTTAAAAAATGTGTGTGGGTATTTTGCCTGCATGTCTATCTGTGCACATTGTGCATTCCTGGTTCCTGAGGGGGCCAGACAGGTGTGAGCTGCCATGGAAGAGCAGCCTGTGCTCTTAATGGCTGAGCCATCTCTCTAGTCTCTACCTTCCATTTATATTATTATTATTATTATTTTGTTTTTGAGTCAAGGTTTCTCTGTGTAGCCTAGGCTGTCCTGGAACTCGCTCTATAGACCAAGATGGGCTTGAACTCACAGAGATTCACCTGCCTCTGGAGTGCTGGCATTAAAGGTGTATGCCACCACTGCCTGGTTTTTTACCTCCCATTTTAAGTAGCAGAAAATTTATTTGCTCTAGATCACACGTGTAGTAAGTGATGAAATTGGTGTTAAAATACAGGTCTGTCTGACTCCATGGCCGAGAGCCTCAATCAGTCCCCCCAAGCCCGAGTGGTGTCTAAGAACTGCCAAGACTGGGACAGCCCATTCAATTACTGACCACATAACCATCAAAACCACTATAAATCAGTTGATTTGTTCTTTTGCATGTTTTTGTTTGTCTACTTGTTTGTTTTGAGATGAGGTCTCACTCTGTACACCAGGCTGACCTGGAACTCAGAGGTCCACCTACTTCAGTCTCACCAGAGAAAGAGGAGAGCCACCATGTTCAGCTGACATCAGTTGAAATGTCCCTGTCTGAGACTACCTCACTAGTTACACACAACAAGAGCAAGTATGTCTCTCTTCTTCACGGCTGTCTGCCAACAACTTACGCCCGTTCTCACATCCGCCTTGTGGAGAGTCCTCTAATGGGCAGGAGCAGAGGGACGGAGGTGTCTGGCAAACCAGCAAATATGTATCCCCGTCCTAGCTCAGTCACTTTCCACGGACAGCGAATTTCAAAAGAGAATTAAGTAGGTGATTTTGACAAGCAAGGACACACAGTCATCAATTCCTGTCACCCTGGTTTCATAAAAGAAAGGGCAGGCTGGCACAGAAAAATGTAGGACAGACAATCTCGGAATTAATTTAGCTGTGTAAAAAGTCCCCATGTTGTCCCCTTTGTTCTCATTTCGCCGTGTCCCAGTGTGGACTCTGTCGGAGGCTGGCCCAGGTCTGCAGAACCTCTGCTCTGACCCAGTAAAGAACGTGTCATGAGGCAGAAAACCAGAACACAGAGCTCCAGGGGCAGGAGGGTTCATCCTAACCCTGATTCAAGAAGGAAGGAAAAGTCTTTGTGTCTGGCACACAGACAGGAGGCCAGACAGACTTCACCACACTGCAGCTTCGCGTCCGGCTTTGTGGGTCACAGCCTCTGTCTCCTTTTAGCACAGCATAAAGGCCTTGTGTGTACCCAAGACCAAAGCCCAGCAAGTGGCGCCCACTGGAGGTCAGGCTAGCCCTTCTAGCCTCATGACCTGATGTAAGGACAACAAATTATCCTCCGGAAGGATTTCTGGGCTTGAGCTCCCTCACCACTCCACTCATCCAGGATCTCACCCATTATCTACCTTTTAGCATAGTGCAAAGTATCGTGTCGGCCGGTGAAGGGAAAGGATGCTTTGGCCTCTGCTCTTGTGGAGGTCAGCCCGCGACAGAGGCACAGAAAATTCAAACAGAGGGAAGAATCTAAAGCTGTGGCAGGTTGTGTTACCACAGAGCACGGAACACTTCTAGTGTGATGGTAACGTGGACTGTCTTGTTTTGTTTTTTGTTTTGTTTTTCGAGACAAGGTTTCGCTGTGGTTTTGGAGCCTATCCTGGAACTAGCTCTTGTAGACCAGGCTGTTCTCGAACTCACAGAGATCCGCCTGCCTCTGCCTCCCGAGTGCTGGGATTAAAGGCGTGCGCCACCACTGCCCGGCCGTGGACTGTCCAGTTACAGGAGGCAGAATCACAATTTAGGTTAACTGAGGCAGCAGACCTATGCTGTATATGGGCAGTGCCATTCCATGGGCTGGGATCTCAGCCTGGACAGACAAGAGAAAACAAACCAGGCACCAGCTTCTCTGCTCTCGGCTTCCTGACTCTCTGTAATGTGACCAGCTGCCCCAAGCCCCTGCCGCCAAGGCTTCCCTGCCACGACAGTCCCTCCAAGCAGGAGCTGAGAAAACACTTCCTTCCATAAGTTGCTCTGTCAGTACCACTACGATACACGATACTATTGTGTCACAGAGAAAAGGCCAGAAATGTGTACCCTCGGAGTATAAAATGGGGGACTTCCCCTGGTCGCTGGATTGGGAGGCTGAGGTGGAAGGAAGAACGGGCATTAAGTCAATGAAGAAGAAAAAGCACCTTCTGGGCAGGCGAGTGTTCAGGGAAACAACACAGCCTGACTCACTCAGAGCTCGGATCAGCAGAGTGACTGCAGAGGGCTGACCCTCAGGAACAGCACTTACCCTGAGGTCAAGGAAAGAGACCCAAGGTCTACTTGCTACTTAAAGAGTTGGGTTCTTTTATTAAGTGGACCGTGAAAAATGATACAATGTACCTGTTATTACTCAAAGACAGACAGAAAAAAGTAATTGCTTCTTTAAGAAAAACTGGGTGCTGAAGAGATGGGTCAGTGATTGAGAGCGCTTGCTGCTGCTCTTATAGACGACCCGATTTGATTCCCAGCACCCACATGGTGGCTCACAACCGTCTGTAACTCTAGTTCCAGAGGATCCGATGTCCTCTTCTGACTCCCAAAGGCATCAGGTATGCATGTGGTACACAGACATACACACAGACAGAACATGCATACACATAAATAAGTCTAAAATAAAGTCTGAAAAGGAAGTTAAAACAGATGGTGATGGTGACAATAACAATTTAAAAATGACAGTGGCATTGGGTGTGATGGCTCAAGCCTGTAGTCCTGGTGCTCTCTGAGGGAGGAGAATAGAGAACTAAGCCAGCCTGGGCTACACAGCAGGATGCTGCCTCAAACAAACAATAATCATAACAGAATTAACATTGCTAAACAGGCACCCAGTGTACTGTGGTAAACACTCTCCTCCAGGCACTGCTATTTCCCCACGTTAGAGTCAGCAAATCTGAAGCACCAGAAAGTTAAAGCGGCCCAAATGGAGGAAGACAACCGACAACTTGGGCTTTCCTAGAGAAGTCCCACTCGCTGGTTGGGGTTTTTGTTGTTTGTTTGTGTTTGTTTGTTTGTTTTGGCTCTGGTGGTAGAGATCAAGCTCAGGTCCTTGTACAAGCAAGGCAAGCACTCTACTGCCAAGCTACAGAGTCCCAGACCAAGAGAGTGCCCCTTAAGGTATTTATAGGACAGGACAAGTCTGTCCTTTTACAGACGCTGGCTTAGGGTAGACTTAACTGTAACTCAGGATCTAAGAAAGTCAGTCACGGCATCCGTGTGGAGGTCTGAAGACACCGTGTGGCGCTCATCTTCTGCCTTGAGGGAAGGCCTCTTCTGTGTCTGTTGCACTGTGCAATCCGGATCAATGACCTGAAAGCTTCCAGGTGGTTCCCCAGCCTTCACGTCCCATCATCTCCTGGAGGAATGCTGGGGTTCCAGATGCATGCCTTTGCATCCAGCGATGCGGAAGGACCAGTTTAGTTGGGTTGCATGGATGAAGGCGAGGGTGTTGAAGAAAGGTCGGTTACAATATGTTTTTGCTAATGGATCAGATGAGGGGGTGCGGGAACGGGAAATGTAGGATAATTCCAAGGCTTTCTGCCTGAATAACTGGGTAGATGATGGTATGGTTACTAAATTGGGGAAGACTGTGGGAGGAGCAGGCTTCAGGGGAGCTGGGGGCGGGGCGCACAGCTAAATCAAGAGTTGTGCTGTAACAGATACCGAGTTTGCCCTTCCTCCAAGATCCCTAGTGAAGGATCAGGGAAGCAAGTGAGTATTGGAGGCAGGTACCCAGGAGATGGAAATTTGGGTCCCGCAGCGTGCTGACTGCGTAGAGGCGCAGGGCACAGTCAGGGCATGAGAAAAGAGGAGGAAGAAGACCAGAGACCCAGGCTGGCCCAGCTCCACTGACCAACCCCAACCTCAGACAAGTTCATTCCTGATTCAGGACCCTCTGTTTCCCTCTTTAGACAAAGCAGTGGCCAGCAAGGTCATTCTGCGATGCTTCTGAGGACTGGCAGCCACCCCCACAGCCACTTGCCAGAGGACGAGACCAAAGTTCTGAGCCACTGCCAACAAGTGAAACCCAAAATAGAGCAGAACACAGCCCAAAAGCCCTCCTTCCGGGGTAAAGGGCTGTGTGGGCAAGGTCATGGGGACCTGGAATTGAATCCAAATTCTTAACACTTGCTGGTAAGGTGCCCATAATTCTTGGTTACTTACCTGCAAAAGTCAGCTGGTAATACCCACTGTGCCCCAGGCGTGGTGTTGTATACCTGTAATACCAGCAGTGAGAGGCTGAGCCAGGACTGTGAGGTAGAGGCCATTCTTGGCTAGAGAAAGATGTTGTCTCAAAGTATGACAAAAATAAATAAATAAATAAACAACCAAATCACACACACATGCACACACACGCCCACACACAATACACTAACACACATGCACACACGCTCACACATGCGCACCCTCACATGCACACACACACACAGAGTGGGGACTGCTAATAGAATTAAATAGGCCAAGCAGTGTCCTGCACAACCCCATTCCAAGAGTCCCTGTGGTCCAGGCATGTGAGCTCTTTGCTTTATGGAGTTTGCTTCCCTGAATCAGCAGAGGAAGGCCAAGGTGGCTCTACCCTTACAGAGAAACATGTTCTTGCTGCTGGTCAGACCTGAGGGCTCCAGTACTGTACCATCTGCAATAGCTGCCCCTGAGTGCAGTCGGCACAGACTGACTAGGTCACGGCAGGATTCCTGCACGATAGAACACACACCCACAGGGCTCTGAGTGGTATCAGTGGCCCAAGCTGCCAGCAGAATCTTGTTTTGGGCCCTCTGCTGCCTCACAACACTCACACACCACCTTATCCTTCCATCTGTAAGTTAAGGGTGGGGCCCCCTGGGAGCCACTGCAGGGACTGTGAAGTCTCCTTCCTCTTGCAACTGAAGAAGTCACTGACCAGACGCCTTGAAGGCTCCTCTGTCCAGCATGCTAGGAATGAAGAACAGAGCCACTCGGATCCCTCTCTATGTGTGCTACAGAAAGCTGCTGAGATGCGGTTATCGACGAGAGGATGGCCACCAAACACGGACGGTGAGGGAGCCAGGAAATGATGCCTGGATCTCATTGCAGAGCGGTTGGCTTGAATCTGCTAGGAGATGGGCTTGTAGCAAGACTCATTTCTCTGAGTCTCAATCATAAAAACTGATTGAAGGTTTCAGTTATTGGGGTGCTTCAAAAGGATGTAGACTTGGAGAGAGCCCAAGATATGTGTGGAGGGATGCACACAGCCAGCCCCCAGCAGTCGTGGTCCCCCAAACCAGGCTGGCTCCTCCTTGTTTCAGCAGGCTGGCTCTCTTTGGTTCCTGCAGAAGACAGATACTGGGGAGGTGAACATGCCTCGCCTTGTGATAATGGTTCCGCCTTTCACTTCTGCTTTGAGGTGAGACACGTCCTGTACGTCACGCCATGCAGGAGCACTCCTGTCCTCAGCGCCAACCACCCACAGCGCTCGCTCTGTGTGGTACTCAGGAACGGGAAGGACTGGAGACATGACCCTGACCACACTGCAGAAGGTCCAGGCCCCAAGCCTTGCTCTTCCATCCTGCTCAGGGCGTTTTCTTCTCCTTTGCCCGTCTCTCATTCTCTCTAGCCAGGAGAGTTCTGGGGCTGAAGGTTGCTCTTTCCTCCATGAGTTGCCCCAGGAAATTAATTTCATTTGCTGGAGACTGGGTTTCTCCTGAGCCTCGCACAGTGCTGTCCTCGGACCTGCGCGTCTCTGGGATTCCACACACAGGCAGCTCTTGCTGCTCTCTCTTCTGTTTTCTTTCTTTTTTCTTTGTCCTCTGTCCTTTTCCAAGCTGCAGGCTGGCTGGTGGCATTTGAGGTTCTTTGTGCCCTTGCCAAGCACATTAGAAATGGAACATTTGGCTTCCAGGCAGGGCATATGCACGGCACCTTCTTAAAATTTATATTTCTGGGCTTGGGTCAAGGGTGTAACTCAGTGGTGGGGTGTTTGCTTAACATGTGTGAGACCCTGGGTTCGAACCTCAGCACTGTGATAAAATTCTCTGAGCACCATGCACCATCCAGACAGCTATACAAGGATCCTCACCACGGCCTCAAGGCCTCTCTGAAGGGGGCCCGAGATACATGAGCCCCAGGTTTGAACCAGCCAGCAGTGGTTCCTGCACCGGCAGGAAAGTGAGCGAGAACAGCGAGGACAGCGTGATGTGAGCAGGGTGTGGCGCCACACACCTGGAATTTGGGCCCCTAGAGACAGAGGCAAGAGGACTATGGGTCTGAGGACCCCAATTCAGTCAAAAAATAAAATAATGGCCCGTGTGGTGGCTCAATCCTCACAGCCCCTGTCTCCAGGTTCTCGCACCAGGCCTCCGAGTGATGCAGTGAAGATTTGATTATTCCCATTTGTCACCATGGAAACAGATGCAGATCAGATGGATGGGATGGGGGAGGGGGACCGACACAGGATCACACAGTGAGGAAGCAGAATACTGAACCTGGGAGCAGGGCTTCTGGCTGCCTGAGGAGAAACGGGAAGGTTTGGGAAGAAGGCAGTTCCCCTGCTGTCCCTGGCTACTACCCCAGAGTGTGGCTGAGGTTGTCCAATTGGGATCCCATCGGGGGGCTAGGAACAGCAAAGCCTGAGAGATTAGTGAGGCCCCACCCAGTGTAACCCAGAAGCAGGTTGGCTCAGGGTTCCCAGACAATGGGCCACTTGTCATACCAGGTTGCAGCCTGGAACTTGAAAACTCTACCCGGGCTGCCACCGAAGTCAGGTCATTGGAAGTGCAGGCTGGGGTGGGGGGTGGGACAGGCTAAGACCTCCCCCCCCCCACATACCTTTTCTCTGATTTCAGGTTTTTTTTTTTTTTAGTTCACTAATCTGGTGCCAGAGCATTCTGTCCCACTTCCCCTTTTCCTACTAAAAGAGTGTCTTTTGAAAACTCATATATCGCCCAAACGCCATTTCCCACCGTCCCCTCCTGTTCCTGCGACTCTTCACCCAGAGCAGAGAGCTCTTCTACAGTGCCACAGTGACTACCGGGCCTCTGTACTCCTTCCGCTTCCCGGGCTCGGCTGAGCGAATGAGTCTGGCCAACCGTAAAAGAACCCCCAATTTATGAAGTCCCTCCAGCGGAGCACGCAAGAACAAACACTAAGTCTTCTTTGCCCCCCCAGCAGCTCTGGAGAGACAAGCTTCAAGAACAAGGAATATGCAGGAAAAACACGTGAGCCAGGCCTCAGTATGTGAGCGGTGAACAACACCAGGACTGCCTGCAACTTGCTTTGTGGCTAAAACGGTCTGTGTCGCTCAGGCCTTGCAACCCCGCAAGCACGAGTCACGATGACAGGTTCAGAGTGAGGGCTGCCGTCAAGGAAGCGCTCAGGTCTTCACTTCCCGCAGTGGCCAGTGGTTTCTCTTCTACAGGGGAAGGTCCTTTTCATTTTCTTTTTTTAATCAGATCAGATCCTTGATTCTTTCTCCTCCTCTCCCCTCACACCCGGCCTCCTCCCAGATATGCAGTCTAGGCTGGTCTTGAATTCTTGGGCTCAATGTCACCCTCCTGCCTCAACCTCCTGAAAAGTGGAAACAATTGTGCCCAGCTCACTCCTTGTCTTTCTGGCTTTCCTGCGGCAAGACTTCTGCCACTTTGTTACTCTTGTCTGTCCTTGGGGACCGAGGACACACAGATTGGGAAAGGACAGGACTTGTGTCTTAGAAAGAGGCTGCCTTTTTAAGACAGCACCCCTATCCAATTCTAGATTGCAGGGGGGCAGGGAAGGGTGTATAACAGGAGCCAGAAGGATTGGACAAACATCAAAAGGTGTTAATAAATTTTTCTTTCAGGATGCCATGGATTTAAAAATAAGTTGTTTTGTCTCATTGGAGACATTTGAGGGTTATTGGACGGGAGGAACTGAGCCATTTGGTGTAATTCAAACAGCACAGTGCTGAGTCGAGGTTGGGGTGGCAACTGCTCTAG
This sequence comes from Alexandromys fortis, assembly GCF_014885135.2. Classification (NCBI taxonomy): domain Eukaryota; kingdom Metazoa; phylum Chordata; class Mammalia; order Rodentia; family Cricetidae; genus Alexandromys; species Alexandromys fortis. The sequence continues at coordinate 5,491,649 of NW_026067920.1, forward strand.
GCTCCTGGTGAGCCAAAGGGTGAGGATTAATGCTACAGACAGCACAGGCAGCCTAGAAGAGAGAGGTCTACAGTCTCACAGGTCCCGCGGTTCCTTCCAGATTCACTGCCAGGTGAGGACCCAGAATTCCAGGGCTGAGAGGAAACCAGGCTTGCAAGGAATCCCACAGACAATCCCATGTCCTGCTCTCATGGCTTCAGATTTTCTCCTTGGAAGAAATGTGAGCTCATTCATTGGAAACAGGTGATTGGCCACCACCAGATTAGTGGCTGGAGCTCAAATCTGAAGGCTGTCAGACCTGGCTCAGGGCACACACTCTTTGACAAGCCAAAGCTACACTCAGAGAGCACTGCTGGCTGGGGTTAGGGCAAGTGTGTGGCCATAGCTTGTAGGCCAGAAGCGCATGCAGGCTGAAACCCGCAGCTGCAGGCCCAGGGGAAATACAAGGCAGGGTCTTGCGGGGGGTGGGAGGGGGGGACGACAAAGTCACTGTCCACTCCCTGTCAGATTCTGTGTGGGGAGCTATGGCCCTGTGACAGGATGCCTGTGTGTCTGCAGGGCTGCACCACACACCCCAGCCTGACCCCAGGACACAGCAGCAGGTGGCACGTTGCTGCTCCTGCATACAAGGTGAAGGGGGCTGCACAGTGCAGACCAGGTCATGCTACCCTCAAAGCAGCCCAGCCTAGATTCCTTTCAGCTGTGTGGCCGGGCCTCATGCCCGGAGACCTTTCACCTCTCCTCAGGCACCGTGGAGTATGATGAGCCTCATGCACAGCAAGCACTCAGGAAGCGGCTGACTTGGTAACTGAAGAGAGCTGTAAACTGGTTTGGTTTGTATTCTGCTTCTCTCCTGCTATTTTCTATCCACACTAGCAGCCCTCACATATTTCAATATATTTTAATATGGAACTCCTTGTGAATTTGCATTTCATCCTTGCACAGGGATTATTTTAAAATTTTTAATTAAATCTGTGCATATGTGGTATATATGTGGATACAGGAGTACTACAACATGTGTGTGGAGGTCAGGGAACTTTCTGGGGCTAGTTCTTTCCCTCAACCATATGGTGAACTTATGTGGTACACGCCTTTAATCCCAGCAACTCGGGAGGCAGAGGCAGGCAGAGCACTGTGAGTTTGAGGCCAGCCTGGTCTACAAAGCAAGTTCTAGGACCGTCAAAGAAAAGAAAAAATTGTCATGTTCAAGGGCAAGCACCATCAGCGACTGAGCTCTCTTGCTGGCCCCTCATTCTTTCTAATGCCAAGTTTATTTTCATATATCAGAGCTGGGGATGGAATCCAGGGATGTACACACACTTGGTATGTGCTTGTCAACAGTCCTGGAACTCACTCTGTACACCAGGCTGGCCTTGAACTCACAGAGATCCACCTGCCTCTGCCTCCTGAGTACTGGAATTAAAGGTGTGTGCCACCACCACCTGGCTTGGAATGGACTGTTTTTAAGATTTATTTTTATTCTATTGTATGAGTGTTTTGTTTGTATGTACATATGTGTTTAAGTGTTACAGCTCAGAAAGGTATCCTGGCAGTTAGGAGCCAGGGAACACCACAAAGCAACACAGCACAACAAACCTCACACCAGAGATTTATTGGAGGAGAAGAACCCAGAAGGGTGGCTGCCTCTGGTTGGGTGTGAAGCAGCAGAGAACTGAGCAGAAGACAGGGCTTATAGCGTTTCCTGGGGGTAAGTGAGCTTTTCAGGGTGATTTTCAGGGCGGGGATTGGTGGGATCTCAAGTCCTTGACTCTGTAGGGTGAAAGCTGGATCCAGTCGTTTGGACAGTAGTGTTCTGTGGGTGGCAGGTCCTGGCCACTGGAGTGCCTTGAGGAGCCCACAGTGTGTACCACATGTGACCTGATGACAAAAGAGGTGAAGAGGGTGTGGGACCCCCTGCAACTCAAATTACAGATGGTTGTGAGTGGCCACTGGTGCTGGGCACAGAACTCAGGTCCTTTGTAAGATCAGTTAACCATCTTTCCAGCCCATTTGACTTTGGAGACGGTCCCACTACACAGCCCAGCTTTGCTCAGAATACGCTGTGGAGGCCAACATGGCCTGGAACTCTAGGATCCTGCCTCAGTCTCTGAAACACCTGCTTTAAGTAGCTTTAAAAAACAAGTAACAAAACCCACCCAGCTTCTAGTGGAGGACAACAGAATGAACCAGAGACAAGTCAGGTTTCCTAGGGATGTAAGTAAGAAAGGCAAGGAGGAGTAGACCTAGAGCTGTAGCAAGGGCCCAGGAGGAGAAGGGTTCAAAAGCTGGCAAGAAGGTAAGTCAACAAGGTGTGCGATTAATGAGGAAGCAGTAGCTATGCCTACCAGGTCCTCCCCTTGCTCTGCAGTCCTTGCCCTCCCTGTGGCTAGAGCCAGCAGCTTCCCTCTACATGTCAGATGCCACAATGGCTGCTGGTGCAACCACCTAGCAAGGCATGTCTGACGGTGCCAGCCCAGAGCTTCCTATTGTACTGGACTGCCTGCTCACCAGTCCTGTGCAGAAGGATCCTTGCTCCTGCCCTAGGGCTTTTGAAAAGAAACCTATCAAGTTGATTCATAGCCAGACTCCAGACCAGTGAGCCCTGAAGCCCTCTTGCCACCTGAGGTGACCTCACTAGCCTGGCTGTCCAGCCAGGATGGGACTGCTACTAGGAACAAGGCTGGGAACAGACACTGTGTAGGCGACTTTATTTGCTTCTTCTATGTACACATATGTACACCTGGTATGAGCCAATGGTACACTATGTCACAGATTATGTTATACACGCACGCTCCCAGGCAGGAATCGGGAGGTTCTGTTCTGAAAATCCCACTGCTGGTAAAGGAAAAGGACCCTAATGGAAGCTGCCTACCCCATTCCCAGACACTGACTCCCTCCCACGGACAATCTGTGCCTCCCCTGCCATGGGCACATGATGGCGGGATCTGGGTGGTGGTAGTGGCAGCAGCTGCTTCCAGTTTTCTCCTCTCTCACACTTGTGCAAAGGCCAGAAAGCAGCAGTGGCCACGCTCACTGACAGTAGCAGCCTGATGCCCGGGGCCTAACTGGATGGCCAGTCCTAGAATGCCCACAACCTCCTAAGTCAAGCAGCTTGGTTTCACGGGGCACTGGCATGCATCTTCTCCAGGCAGTTTGTCCAGAACATAACCAGACGGTTGTCACGGTTGATGCAGAAGTCTGTGAAGTCCTTCAGCAGCCGATCGGCAAACTTCTCATCCCCCGTGGCACTAGAGCGCCATGTCTTGGTCAGCATGGTGTTATAGGCCCAGTTGTAGCCAACCCGCTCCTCGCAGAACATGTTTTGGTTGGTGGAGCTAGTGGAGTTCCGTCGCCGACGCTGCTGCCCGGAAAACTTGCGCTTGGAGTAAGGCAGTTGAAGAAACACTGTTCCTGAAGGGAGAGAGCAGGCCTGAGTAGAAGCCACTGGTGAACACCTGCAGTTGGTTGGGGTGGTCCGGCGTGGGCAGGCGTGGGCAGGGCTCATGCGCCTGAGGCAGGGACTCGTGCACCCACCCAATTTTTTTGCCCACTGTTCCTCACCTGTAACATGGATATACTGAGGCTTATTCTCAGCAGGGAAGTTAAAAGCAGAGGCAGAATATTTATCTTGTACAAATCCAAACCTATAGTAACGACAGAAACACATGCATGGTCTCATTAGCTGGAGAAACAGGGCAGTGTGCAGCTAAGATTCCGACAGCCCGATGCTGGAATATGGAAAAGCCTCCTGTGTGGAACATGCAGGCTGCTTACTTTTTCCTCAGCACTTCTCAACACCTGCCTTCCAGCCCTGAGGATCCTGGCTCTCCTGTCACTGCAGACTGCAGCCCTCTACCCAGCCTCCGTCCCACCCAGCACCTTCCTTCCCCACATGCCCTCCCCACTCTAAACCTTCACTTTGCCTGCTGTGGCATCTGTCCTAGCAGGCTGCTCACCAATCCACAGCTGCCCCTTGTCTTATGTTTTCTTAGCCACATCTGTCTCCACGGTCATCATGCTAAGCATTTAATGGCCTTTGCTGAAACGGAACGAGGCATCTTAACTAAACTTTCCTTAAAGGTGAGGATCAGCAACCAAAGGCCCTTGGCTGTGCTGTGCTCCAGATGGGAAACGAGCAGAAGCCATTTCTCATCTGTGACTTGTCCTGTCCTACTTCTTATCTATAGCTTGTTCTATTCCTGGTTTTTCTATTTCCATAAAGCACACTCATCCTAGCCCCACCTGCTAAGAGCTGTAAAGGACGTGCTAACAGATGTGCCCAGTTCTGCCCTCGGTGTCTGCGGGCTTTATGTAATGAAGGCAGTGACGGAGGAGGTAAAATGAGTCTTCTTTCCTGGACTGAGCTCACTGGGGAAGCGCTGTGCTGGATCCAAGCTGCCAGCTCTATGCTGGCGCCCTACATTGTCTACAGGACACTTCTGGATTCCCTCCGTGCTTTCCAACCAAGCCAACTGATTTACTTAGCATGATCATCTGGACTGGAGGCTTCTTGCCTCATTTTCCCTTACCATCAGTAAAGACCCTTTCTATTCATCTATTATTTACTTTTGAGACAGGGTCTTAGGTATCCCAGGCTGACCTCAAAATCATAATTTAGCAGAGGACAACCTTCAACCACTGACCTTCCGTCTCTACCTCTTGAGTTTTAGCTCACAGCCGTGCACTAGTGTACCTGGCTTAACATGGTGATTGGTGCACACTAGGTAAGCATTCTACCAACTGACCCACATATCCAACCTAAGACAAAATTTTAATTTAAAAATTTTTATCATACAGACATACTTGCTTGTCTGTATGTGTGCACATGAGTAGACGCGCCTCTGGAGGCCAGAAAAGGGAGCTGGATCCTCTGGAGCTGGAGTTACAGGCAGTTGTGAGCTGCCTAAGGCGGGTGCTGGAAACCAAATCTGAGTCTTCTACAAGGGGCAGCCATCACTAAATCAAACCCAAAGGCCCCAAATCCTCAGAAAACCTACAATTCATCCAAGTGATTTTCCATTTGGGGCAGGCTGGGATTGCAGTGCAGACAAGGGGTATCCACTGCAGAGTTGTTGTACTGTCTCACCCCAACTACCCAGAATGAGTAGAAGGAACCCTTAGGTGTCACTGCAGAGGGTCTATGGGAGGAAGGAGAGCATTCCCAGCCTTTCTGAGATGGGCCTTTTTGGGCAGGGTGTCATTTCGGAGTCACATCTCCACCTGGATTCCACTCCACACACAACCACAGCAGGACCAGGGATGCAGCCCAGTGGATGGACGACTGCTTGCCTAGCACCCTCAAGGCTCTGGGCTCAGTCCCAGCACTGCACAGAAGCTATGTGTAGAACAAATACTCTGGAAAAGGCATTTTGCTGGCTCTATGAATGGGAATTAAATTTCTGCCCTCCAAGGGCCTACAAACTTGTCTAGTTTATAGTTTTTTGGTTGTTGTCTTATTTTATTTTATTTTTGTTTGTTTTGTTTTTTCGAGACAAGGTTTCTCTGTGGTTTTGGAGCCTTCCTGCAACTAGCTCTTGTAGACCAGGCCAGAAGATTGGGAGTTCATGGCCAGCCTGAGCCACACAGTAAAGCCTTATGAGGAAAAAAAGAGAAAGAGAGAGAGGAATTCAAAATAGAGGGAGCAGAAAGTCTCTGGTGGATAGTCGCTGACAGGGGCTTAGGCAAAGGGTCACACACAGCAATCCGCTGCGTCACACACAGGGCAGCTTTGGAGACACGGGAGAAGTCGGAGTTAGAAAAGATGCTGAAGGACAAAGGGCAGCGGTTTAGAAAATATGTCCAGGACCTGGGTTGAGGAGGAGTAGGAGAACAAGATACTGAGAAGAAAAATGCTGATTTGGCAACTAAGGTCACATCCAGGAGACACCTAGTCAAGAAGTATAGTGACCGGCCAAGGAAATGCTTACCAGCTGTGAGCAGCTGCGACATCCAAGCTACTGTCTCTTGAAGATTTACCAGCTGAGCCCAGAAACACCCAGGGGGAGAGAAAAGCAAGACTATAAGCTCTAAGACTTCCACTGTTCTTTGGCAGTGTGAGTGGGGGTGAACCAGACCTGTCTACTTCCTGCAGGAAGGCGTCCCTCTGCTCAGATCTATACCCCTTTAGTTACCACTGCATCCATTCCATACCCTTTACCCAACACATAGGTAAGGTCCAGATCTCAGGGCAGGGTCTAAGGTGGGAGCGGTTAGAGACCCGAGGCCTTGTGAAAGACCCGAGGCCTTGTGAAAGACCCGAGGCCTTGTGAATAAATGGTGAGTGCAGGGTCAAGCAGAGGGTCACTGAAACAACAGCGGCTTTGTTTCACCATGAGGAACAAACATGAAGTAGCAAGTGGACGTCAGCTGAGAGATGCTTGGAAACAATGTGGTTTGTCGCACTGGTGGAGGAGACAGCTAATCAGAGCAGCCAGGAAAGGCTTCTCCTGGGCCACAGAGCCAATGCTAAGAAAGAATGACTCTCATCCATGCTTTTAAACATCCATTGTCTTTCTAACACGTGGGGAAGGTTTACTGACAAAATTTACAATGTTTGGCTTTACCATCTCCTTCCCAGCAGAGCTCTCCCTTCACAGCCTAACAGAGCAATGAGGTCTGGAAGGCAACAGCCACAGGACTGGCAGTGCAGTGTCCATCTCCAAGGCTAAGTGGAGGCGAGCAGTGAGTCTGTCACTAGAAGGACAGATCCTTCGGGATCAGGAACAGAATGAACTGGGTTTCATTTTGGTAACCGCTATTGGAAAAAATACTGATTTGGTCACTGTTCCTTCTTGCTAACGGACAAACCTGTGAGCAATGGCTTCCTGGAAAAGGTGCATTCGATCCCAATACGTTTCCGGTTCAAAGCCTGAAAGGAATAAGGAATAAATGCTGAGCTGTGATCACAAGTTTTGTAATACACTCACACTGCTCTCTTCATTGCTCCTGACAATTCTTGTCTCTCGTTTCTGAACAAGTTATAGGAAGGACAGAAAGGTGTAGTTCTCGGAAGCCACTGTAAGCATCAGAATGAGGCTTATGTAATGTCTTATTCAAAAGCTGACAAGAAGCTGGACAGTGGTGGTGCACACCTTTAATCCCAGCACTTGGGAGGCAGAGGCAGGCGGATCTCTGTGAGTTTGAGACCAGCCTGATCTACAAAGTGAGTTCTAGGACAGTCGGACCTGTAACACAAAAAAACCTGTCTCAAGAAACAAACAAAACTAAAGCTGAAAAGACTCCAGTATTTTTATTTGTTTCTGAGACAGGTCTCGCATAGCCCAGGCTGGCCTCAAACTCTAGGCAGCCAGAGATCACTTTGAACTCTCGATACTCCTGCCTCTATGTACAGGTATTCACCACTATATCTGGCTTTGAAAGTATACTGAACACAAACCTGGAGTGTAAATTAGCTACTTCTGAAAATGTTTCTAATATCACTAATCTTCCATTTCCCTGTAAAGAAAGACAATATTACAAGCTCCATTTTAAAGGTAGGGAAATTGAAGTAAATAAATATAAAACAAATTCTTGAGAAGTCATGAGCTGCCGAGGGGAGAACAGAGCAGAATTTGCTCCTCCATCACTGACTGAATTGCTCCAGTCTCCTCTTCCACACGGCAGCTGCTGAGGACCAAATGCAGAGAGGAGGGAAGTTTGAGCACTCTGTCATACAGCAACAGGAAGCAGAGCTGGATTGCTCTCTGGATGGAGGTTTTGAGTCTCCCCAAAACAGTATAGACAACCCAGAGACTAGGGATGCAGTGGCTTTGTTACTTTGTCCATAATTAGAACTTTATTTCAAATAAATTGGAGAGACAGTCCCCCCCCCACAACTACAGATACATACACATGCATACACATACCCCACAGACACCCAGACATACACACATACAATCACACAAATACAGGTATAGGCACACAGACACAAACACACATGTAGCCAGCGCGCACACACACACACACATCACAATTGTGCCAGATTTTAAGATTTAGACTCAACTGCTACAGGAAGTGGAGATAAGAAGAAAAGAGGAGACACAGAATCTAGAAAATTGAGTTTTAGATCTGGGTCCTTATTCCTTTAAACTAGGACTTTTCTCTGTTACCATAGTAACCAACTGACGTTGATGACTTAGAAGACCAGGTCAGAATTGGCAGGGAAACCATCAGTTCTATGCCAGCCCTGTGAGTAATCCTGTTACAACGAGGAGAGCATCTCTGGACGCTGTAAGGTGACTGTAGCCCCTCAAGGTACTGACAATAATACAAGGAGCTGCCTGGCTTAAAACTTTGGAAGGATCATAACCAATCCCATTTCGGGACTGCACAAATGGTCCTCCTCAGCCACGCTGTGAGGCAGACAGAATGTTATGTGTGCAAAGGATTTTGTAAGCTCTGTGCAGCTCAGAATCTCTGGCCGCCGATGCAGAGGGACTGCAGGGCGCAGGTAAAAAAATGCCTTCTGCATTGTAAGCGGAGAGTACAGACTGTTGGAACTAGAAACCACAGGATTACTAAACTTAGCCTGCCCTACCTAGAAGCCCTCCTCACCCTCTGCCGTCTAGTGTAACACAAACTTACAAGCAAGTGGGAAGAAAATATTTCTCTTACACCCAAGCTGTGTCTTTCACATTTATAATCTCTCTGTCGGATAACTCCTGGCACATGAGCATCAGCTGCAGCCTTTTGCGTTTGAAAATGTCATCCCGAATGCATAGAGAGCTTTTTAGGAGATATTCATGCATTCATCTGCAGGAGTGCTTGGTGATAGCAATGGCAGGTGTGGATGGGGAACAGCGCTCAACATCCAGGTGGGTAAAGGGCACATCAGGGTGGTCCCTGTGCTCCCTTCCTCACAGAAGGACGGGGTCTAATCTGAGTCCTCAAGATCCAGTGCTGGAGATACACGCAGGAAACCTGGGACTTACAAAGCTGGTCCCAGCTTTGCACAGTAGAGCAATGCTTCCTGTTTGGTTTTTGATGGCCTCTCTAGGGCATTTTTTCATGGACTAGCATACCAAAGGCTCTCCTCAAATTCAAACGATCATTGCGGGTGATGAGGTGAATGGGAACACACAGGACATGGCAGAGCAATGGGGTGGAGATGGACAGTGCACAAACCTCTCTCCACTGCCGGCTTCACTCTGGCCTTCCAGAGCTGGCAGATAGGCTCCAGCCAGCATACACAAGAAAAAACATCAAAGCTCAGAAGCATTAGGGAATCTGTCCCAGGTTACCCAGTCACTGCCCAGTGGTTCAGAGTCTTGGTTGCTCTTGCAGAAGACTTAAGTTTGGTTCCCAGCACCCTCGAGGTGGCTCACAACCATCCAGAACTGCAGTTCTCGGAGATCCAACTCCTTTTTCTGGCCTCTGTGGGCACCAGGTGCACATGCGGCGCACAGACATAAATGCAGGCAAAACATTCACACACATAAAATAAAACGAAATTGAAAAATTTAAAAAAAAAATCCAGGGCAAAAGCCCAGTGCTGTGGGATAATACTTCTGTACACTGTGAATATATATTGCTCTCATTAGTTGATAACAAAAACTGCTTTGGCCTATAGCAAGGTGGAAAAGCCAAACTGGGTTAAAAGAAGGGCAGAGTTGAGGGAGACACAAGCAGCTGTTCAAAAGACATGCTGTCAGTAGACTGGTAAAAGCCACGTCCATGTGGCAATACTTAAATTAATAGAAATGGGTTAAGTTCAATGTAAGATCTAGTTAGTAATAAGCCTGAACTATAGGCAAACTCCTGTAATTAGTATTAAGCCTCTGAGTGATTATTTAGAAGTAGCTACAGGACGGGGTGGGACAGAGAAACCTCTGTTTACAATCCAGATTATTTCACCCTTTGTCGATGGCTCTCTTAACCAGCCTGTGGTTTCTGTGGTTTGCTTTCCTCAGGCATGTGTTCACTGACAGTGATGGGCTTCATTATGGCATTTCATACAAGTATCCTCATTCCTCTCTCTCATCCCACTTCCCACTCATCCTTTTTCTCTTTCTAGATGGTCAGTCTCCTTCTGCTTTCTGTTTCTTACTAACCTCTCCATTTTCCATCTAGATTCTACTTATGAGAGAGCACAGGGGGCTGTTCTTGGGATGGGGGTCGGAATCAGGGAGACAGCCCCTTCAGAAGGGAGTAGCTCTTACTGTCGAACAGGTGCTCGCTGCCGTCCTTGAGCAAGCAGCTGAGGTTGAGTGGGATGAAGAGCTGGGCCCGCAGAGGATCGCCATAGAGGTAACTGGGCAGTGCAAAAGGACCCTCCAAAACTGGGACTAACAAGAAGCCGCAGGAGGTAGCTTTTCGATGCCAACCTTGGACCTGGAAGGAAGCACAAAAACAGCATCATCTCCAGGTTCCTTTAGATCAGAGAAAATGCCTCCAAAGAGCACCCCTGCTGGAGTGGCAGCATCCGCACCAGCAGGCATGCTCGCTCACTCACAATCTCTGGCTCTAGCCAGCCCTGTCAGGAACAAGCACAGTTCGCTTCCTGGTGAGTGCTAGAGAAACTGAATGAGCACACAGCTGCTCTTCCAGGCCCCAGCTTCTCACCTTCAGTTTCTTTTGCAAGGAACTAACTTATGATAGCTAACACCCTCCTTATTCTGTGGAATGTCAGAAGCAAGGTCACAGGACAAAGGCTGAATCTTCCTATTTTGTTGCATAGCAAGTTCAGTGTATGCAATAAGAAAATAACCCACAGATATTTGATGTAGTGTGGGAGATGACTGTGGCAGCTTCTTGCCAAGTGACCAGCTCTTGCATACAGGAGAGTATACTCTGGGGAGCTCTCAAAACTATCTTCCTGAAAACCAGAGTTCCTGTAAATAACAACCAATGTTTCCTCAGGGGACTTTGTAAGGTTTTTTAAAATATGGTTTAAAAAACATAAAATGGATATTTAAAACAAACTAACTAAACCAGTGGGCTGGTGAGATGGCTCAGTGTTTCATAAAAGCACTTGCCATCAATGCTGATGACCTAAGCTTTATATCTCTGGAAGCCATATAGTGGAAAGCCAGAACCACTCCCTCGACTTGTCCCCTGTCCTCCACATCGTGACCATATGGTCCATACACACACAGGTAAATTAAAAACCTCCTGAACCTCACGATAGAAACCCCAGGCTAAAGGTGTGTGCTAGTGATGGGAGTGCCCGTCCAGAGCGAGGTCCTGGCTATCCTCCTGAGAATGCACGCTCCACACCACAAACAAAAGAAACAAGAATTCATGGATGTGGCTCTGGCATACAGGTGCCATCTGATGAGAACGACATCCATTTTTTTTTCTCAGATAGGGTGTCAGAATGCTGCCCAGGCTTGTCTGAACTCTGGGCTCCTCTTCTTCAGTCAAGCGTTGAGAGATACAGGCTGAGGGTGGTGGCACATATTCATAGTCCCAATTACTTGGGTGGCTAAGGCAGGATGACCACTTATGCCAGGGTTCTAGGCACTATATCAAGATTCCCATCCGTAAAAAAGATACAGTTTAGCCGTAGCTTGACTTAAACAAACAATTCTTTAAAAACTTAAAAGGTGCTGTGTAAAGGGTTCAGTTGGTAAAGTATCTAATATACAAGCATGAGAATCTGATTTTAAATACCCAGAGCACATACCAAAGACTCTTTTTATTTTTATGTGTGTGTGTGGAACTGGGGTTATAGGCAGTTCAGATCTGCCACATGGGTGCTAGGAATGGAGCCTCCAGTGCTAACCTCTGAGCTATCATCTCCCCAGGCCCTGGGACCCACTTTTACAAAGGCTGGGGCGGAAGCATGGGTCTGCAATCCTGTGCTCCTGCATGTGGTTGTTGCACATGCATGCATGCACCAGAAAACACTTAGACATACATCATACGTAAATGTTGCATACATGCAAAAACAGAAGACAACTACTCTTAGTTCCTTCAGAGGCACGAATACAAACGCAATAGTCAGGAGCTGCAGGGATGGCTCCGTGGCTAAACGCACTAACCGCTCTTCCAGAGGACCTGCATTTGATTCCCAGCACTCCAGTTTCAGGGAATCCAACATCTTCTTTCAGGCATGCATGCAGGCAAAATACCCATACACACAAAATGACAAAGTAAAATTTTTAAAAAATTAAAAAAAAAAAAAAACACAAGTAAAGCCAAAATCTCTAGTTTGGAAGGCTGAATTTGTGAGCATCAAGGGAGTAGCAGACTGTGGTGACTGCTAAGGAGGGCTCTGAGAAGACACTGACAGCTAAGGAGTGCCTTGGCTGGGGATGGGCAGTGGTTTGCGTTGGCTTCACAGCACAGCATACACAGGTGACCAAGATAGACTAGCAGAAAGAAGACAGGCAAGGCCAGCTAACACTTGGGACACTGTGGGTCAGTTACTTCTTTGAGGGACTCCATTGAGGGACACTCTGGTTGCTGTCCATTAAATGCTAATAATACATCCAACTCTTCCCCTGTTGTGGGATTGACAAAGATATCTGTAAATACTGCCAAATGCCCCAGAAGACAAACTCACCTTTGTTCGAGGAACAGCAAGTTAAAATGTGATATTTGCCAACTAGGAATTGGTGAGGCAAACTATGGAATAAATAAATACTAGAATATTCTGTAGCCATTAAAAACAATGAGGTAAAAAAAATTTAAATCCAACAAGTAAAAAAAGGCAGATTTATTTCTTTTGGTATAGAAGATACACAAGTAACAGAAAAAACCCAATGTAAATACTATGCATCCAGCATGTGAGCATAAGTGTGTCCTCAGCATGAATTCTAGGCTGATCTGAGATGTGAGAATGTAGCTGAGTGGCCTTGAATTTGTGGTGATCCTTCACCTCAGCATCCCAAGTGATGAGACATTTTTTCTTTAGGGGTGAGCCACCATGGTCAGCTTACCACCTGTCTTGTATATACACACAGAAACCCTGTAGTGTTTTAAACATGGATATAGTGATGGTTGCTTTTAGATGGAAGTCCCAGGACACAAGGGAGAGACAGAGATTTGCTCTTCATTCTGGACCAGTGGTTCCAAGTTTTGGAAAATGTTTGGTTAGCACAGCCAGTGGTGTGCTACTGGTGTTTAACAACCTACAGTGGGCACGACATCACTCACAACAGATAATTATTTGGCCCCAAGTCAGTAATGCCAAGGCGAAGAAACACCAATCTAAACTCTGCACTCCTATGTTTAATGTTCTAAGGTCAAAGGTTATGTGAAAACAACAGGAGCCTCTACAGAGCACCCCCTTGCCTTAAAGTAGGTGATGGTCTCACCATCTCAAAGAGTACTGTGGCAGTCACCGCCATCCAGTGTAGCTTGATCTCAAAGGCTGCATTGAGAGAGAAGTTTCCGTGGTAGTAACAGCTGCACCACTCCAGCCGGTCGGTTCGGTTGTTCACATCGACATCCAGGGTCACAGTCCTCTGCTCTGGGACAGTGGCAGCTGTGTGAGCACGCAGCAGGGGGTGGGGACACAGAGAGAGAGGCATAGGAGTGGGACAATGTAGAAGAATGAATAAGCACCATAAATATGAAACTGCACAAGTGTTCAATAGAGCTTCCTATCTCTGAAAATCACTAGTTAACAATCCAGGAGTCCACAAAAATCTTGTTCTGCTTGCTGTTAGATAATATGAGAATGGGTTCAGATATGTTTCAATAAAACTTTATAAAAAACACATGAAATTCTAGGGTGATAAGCTACTCTGTATATTATACCACCTTAAATGTATACACATCCACAGAATATACAATACCAAGAGTAAATAGTGGATTTTGGGTGATGATAGTGCATCCATGTAGGTTTGTGGATCAGAACAAATGTCATTCTGGTGGGGACTGACAGTGAAGGAGGCTGGGTGCGAGAGGAGCAGGGGACCTATGGGGAGTCTTTGTTCAGCTGTACTGGAGAGCTAAAAATCCTTTTAAGAAAATTAATTATAGCCACACATTGTAGTTTAAACCTATAATGCTAGCATTCAGAAGGCTGAGGCAGGAAAATATGTTAGAGGACATCTTGCTACATAGTCAAACCTCATCTCAAAAAAACACAATCTGGGGGTTGGAGAAACGGCTTATCACTTAAGAGTGTTTGCTGCGGGGGGTGGGGGGGTGGGGGGGTGGAGAGATGGCTCAGTCGTTGAGAGCACTGCCTGCTCTTCCAAAGATCCTGAGTTCAATTCCCAGCAACCACATGGTGGCTCACAACCATCTGTAATGGGATCTGGTGCCCTCTTCTGGCCTGCAGGCATACATGCAGACAGAATACTGAGAATACTGTATACATAATAAATAAATAAATAAATAAAATCTTTTTTTTTTTTAAAAGAGTGTGCTGCATAATCAGTGAAGCCTGGAGTTCAGATCCCAGTGCCCCCACATACTTGTAACCAGCTCCAAAGGAGACAGAGACATTGAGGCTTGCTGGCTTGCAGCCTAGCTGAGAAAACACAAGCCCCAGGGAGAGATCCTGCCTCAAAGGACTGGAGAGTCACACAGTGATACATAAGATACCCAGTGTCCTCTTGTAGCATCCATGTATGCACACACACACACGAAAATCAAGAGCAGTGTAGAAGGGTCAGTTATAAACAAACCATAAGCCAGATTTAGCCAATTATAAAGCAGTTTGACTCCTTAGTCAAGCCATCCCTTCTTGTAAAAGGGAGAGATGTCATCTTAACTAGGATCATAAACTCAGATACCCAACCAGGATGTACCTAAGATGTTCAGGATCAGTGACCCACAAACAGAACAAGGGAAAAACAGCCTAGACCACAACGAGGAGGAAGTATGACTTCTTTTTTTTTTTTTTAGTTTTTCAAGACAAGGTTTCTTGTAGCTTTGGAGCCTGTCCTGGCACTAGCTCTTGTAGACCAGGCTGGCCTAGAACTCACAAGAGATCCGCCTGCCTCTGCCTCCCGAGTTCTGGGATTAAAGGCATGCGCCACCACCGCCCGGCTAAGCATGACTTTTCTGCTTTTATCCTAGGAAGGCCTTAGTCCTACAGTATTTTCTCAGTAAATGGGAGCTCACAATGAAGCCTATCCCACTGCAGACATGTCAGTCAGGGCTCTGACCTCAGTGGACACTAACCACACTCAGCACACCAGGTTTTCTATAAATCAGGATCTGCTCTTATATCCCTACTCCTCACAAATGTTCTTTCTCTGAGTCAGTTAGGCTCTGGGTTTTGCTCCTAAGTCAACAAATTTAATGAGCTTCTGTTGGAAGGCAGGAGAGCATGAGGAAGGGCACTGAATGATACTCTCCCGATACTAGAACAGGCAGAATGGGCAACATTCTTGATTTGGAGCTGGAAGGGCCAAGCGCCTGCGATTCCAGCCACACTCGCATGTTTCTGAAAACCTTGCTTCCTTGTCTGCAAACTGATATGGCAGCCCAGGCAGGAAACATGTGGCTGAGAAAGGGTTATAGACTCTCTTAATTGCCTTCTCCTCTGGTCACTTTGTGTCTCCTCTTTTCTCTGTTCCCATTAAGCCTGCCTTCCAGCTTATGACATGAGGTTCACTAATGCTCAAAGTGAGGCCTATCCGTGGCTTGAGGGACACTTGAGGCACATTTGGTTCCCTTACTGGTCACTCTGATACTAAAATGTTCATTAAAGCTAGGTTCTGTCTGGACTTCATGTTCCTGATTTATGACACTCTCAGGAACCCTTTACTCAACAGTCCACATCAAAGAAAGCTGTGTTCTCTGGACTTGCACACTATATATTTATTCCTCCAGGTAAAAAGACCTGTCACAAAACCAAAGGCATGTGATAAACCTCAGCAGTGACTTGGAACATCTTCTATTATCAGGTTTGTTAAGTGCAGAATAGGTGAGTCTAGGGGACACCCAAGTGGAAATCACTCTATCACTGGCTTTGTGTTTCCAGGGTAAGATTTGATAATGCAGATGTGTCTAGCAGGCTTTTAGTATGGACAAAGGTAGAGCCAGCTCCGTGGGAAGTCTAATCAATATGCAGAGGCCCAGAAGAGAAACAAGCTCAGCATTTTAGGGGGCTATTAATGACCTAGGAGAGCAGATCAGTATCACTAGAGGAGAAGGAACACTGAAGCTGAGCCCTCACAATGAAGCAAGTCTCAACAGCGAGTGCCAAGTTGAAGGAATTTTTCAAAAAGAAGCTAGCTCCATGTTCATCAGGGCTTTGGAAAAAGTTCAGGGGTCAGTCTGGATAGAGGAATGCAACAGTCTCTCGTGACTCTGAGATCTAACAGACTGCCATAACAGACCTGAGAAGAAGGCCCGAGCATGAGCCTGAGCGGAAGGCATGTGGTACTGCATCTGCAGGACTCTCAGGTGGCTTTGTAGCTTCCCAGCTCAGTGACACAGGATAAGGATAGGAAGTGGGAGCCACAACAGGCCAAGGCAAATGTCTATGTATAACATTAGACATTTCAAAACAGCTTTCTGCTGCTACCTCCAAAGGAGAATCACAAGTTTTAAAAAAAGAGAACAAGCAAACAAACAAAAAGCCACCCCCAAACAACAGTAAAACACACAAATAAAACCCAACCGAATCACAGGCAATGGTGAAACTCAGGTGTTTCTCTTCCATAAGTCATCTTAGTTTTTTTCTGAGGAAGAATTCAAATGTTGAGGTTATGACCTGTTTGTTTATTTATTTAGCAAATAAATAAAATTGGTTAGTTATTTGAGATAGGGCCTTACTATGCAGCCTGGGATGGCCTCAAACTCACAATCCCTTCAATAAAAAAAAAAAAAAAGGAAAAAAAAACCTCACAATCCCTGCTTCTGCCTCTTAAATGCTAGAATTACTGATCTGTACCACCAACTACACCTGGCCAGAAAGATTATCTTTGTGTGTGTGTGTGTGTGTGTGTGTGTGTGTGTGTGTGTTGAGCCAGATCTCTCTTTTCAGTCCTGGCTGTCCTTGAACTCACAGAGATCCACCGCCTCTGCTTCCCAAGTACTAGGATTAAAAGCAAGCCCACCACACCCAATCATAAGCTACCTTAATTTACTCTTGTTTTTTACTTAGAAACATATTTTTTCTTGCTAGGCATGGTGGTACATGCATGCCTTTAAGCCATACAGTTCCTCATGCTGTGGTGACCCCAACCATAAACTAGTTTTGTCGCTACTTCATAACTGTAATTTTGCTACGGTTATAAATCTTAATGTAAGTATCTGTATTTTCTGGTGGTCTTAGGTGACCCCTATAAAAGGGGTCACAATCCACAGGTTAAGAGCCTCTGCTTTAAATCCAGCAGAGGCTAGTAGACAGGCCAGTCAGGACCGCACAGTAAGACCCTCTCTCAAATAAACAATTTTCCAGTGGTTTTAAGTAGGTCCTTGTACATGCTAGATGTCTAGTGACTACCCTTCCCCAACCACCTGCTATTCCCAGACTCCAACCTGGTCGAGAACTTACCCAACAGTGCAGCTGCCTGGCTCCGTCCTCCAAAACTTCGGCTGAAGGAGCTGTGCCTGCTCGCGTAAGAGGCTGGCCGACTGGGTAGCCAGGGCAGGAGGAAGGCAGGAATCTCAGAGTGCACAAGCTCTTCGGCCACAAAGGCCACTTCAAACCACTTGCGCTGGAAGCTGGCAAAGTCGTCCACTCCTGTTGTGTGCCAGGGAGCAGTGGGCTGCTGCATAGCCACTGGGAAAAAGCAGGGGGAGTAAAGGATCTCCTGTAACAACGCTGCTCTTCTGACACATGGCGCAATACAGATAGACCATAAAACACTATGCTAAGGGAAAGGAAGCGGTATAAAGCCTGCCTATTATGTAACCACACATATGACATTTGTAGAACGAAACACAAAACCTGTAACTGCTTGTTCAGGGAGTGTTTGGAAAGGGAGGAGTTGGGCAGTAAAAGCTAACAAGAAAGAGGTGGTGGTTGCACAATACTGTGAATGGCTTTTGTTATGTAGGCTAATTTTATGTTATATAAGATTTAATTCAATTTAAAAAATCTTATCAGTTTTATAATATTTCAGAAAATAAAAAGTTGTGGGCTTTTAGTTTTCTTTTTTCTAATAGAAGGTAAAAATCGATACTAAACTAACAAAAGTACACAGTGAATGTCACTAACTATACCACATCATGTATGGACCCAGAGATGAAGAAGTGATTTACCACAATATGGCAGTCTCTTCCAACCAGTTCAAGCACCTGAAATTCACACACTATGAAGGCTGCTTTGAATCCTTGGTGCCTCCAGAGCCATGGCAGCCAGAAATTATGTTAGAAATTGCTCCCCATGGGAGAATTCCCTTTTTTCATTAAAAGGGGATGGAATTACAGTATTGCTAAGTAGCAGAATGTTTGCCTAATGTGCAGAGGCCTTGAGTTCGATCCCAGAACCACAGTAAAAAAAAAAAAAAAAAAAAAAAAACACATGCAGTTAGCTTCCTGAACTCATGAGCTATATATACAGTTACAGACTTGATCACACACACAAAACTATTGCAGGGGGGCAGGAGAGTATTTATACTGAATATGACCAAAAGTTTTCTTGCTTCTTGAACAATATAGTACAATACAGCAGTGTCTTACTATCAGTTACTATAAATAATTTGGGGATGATTTAAAGAATATAAGAGAAGAGGCTAGAGAGATGGGCTTAGTGGTTAAGAGCACTGGCTGTTCTTGCAGAGGACCTGGGTTCAGTTCCTAGCATCTACATGGTAGCTCACAACTGCCTGTAACTCTAGTTCCAGGGTATCTAACACCTTCTTTTGGTCTCTGCTGGCACCTTCACACACATGGGGTACACATATAAACACACACACACCATACACACACACAAAGAAAAGCAAATCATTAAAAGTAATATGAGGGTATATGTGAAACCATGCCAAAGAATGACTATTTAAAACATGTCTTGGAAAACAAGGTAGACTTGGTAGTCTTCTTGAAGGAGTATGTGGGAACTGGAAGCCCAGTAAGTATGAAGCACTATTGGAGGCATCGCACTGTCATCAAAGCCAACTCAGAAGAAGGGAGGCAAGGTGCAAGTTACAGCACCAATATAGGATCCATAGAAAATTGTGCTGGGCGGTGGTGGTGCACGCCTTTCACCCGCACTTGGAGGCAGAGGAAGGTGAATTAGTTCAGGCCAGCCTGGCCTACAGAGAGAATTCCAGGACAGGCTCTAAAGCTACACAAAGAAACTCTGTCTCAATTTTTTTTTTTTTTTTTTTTTTGCTGGGCAGTGGTGGTCATGCCTTTAATCCCAGCACTTGGGAGGCAGAGGTAGGCAGATCTATGTGAGTTCAAGGTCAACCTGACCTACAAAGCGAGTTCCAGGACAGCCAGGGCTGTTACATAGAGAAACCCTGTTTTGGGGGAAAAAAAAACCCACAATAAACAAAAAAAGAAAAAAAAAACCCAAGTAACTTGGCCTCTTTTTTAAAAAATATTTTAAAAACATGTATGTATGTATGTATGTATGTATGTATGTATGTATGTATGTATACAGTGTTCTGTCTATATGCTTGCTGGCCAGAAGAAGGCACCATATCTCATTACAGATGGCTGTGAGCCACCATGTGGCTGCTGGGAATTGATCTCAGGAACTCTGGAAAAGCAGTCAGTGCTCTTAACCTCTGAGCCATCTCTCTAGCCCCTACCTTGGCCTCTTTTAGGTTTATTTCCACCAACACTGTCCTCAGTAAAAACATCGCCTGGACTAGAGAGATGGTTGTGTGGTTAAAAGTGCATGCTGCTCTTAGAGAAGACTAGTTTGGTTCCCAGCACCCAAATCAGAGGTCTTACAACTGTCTATAACTCCAGCTCCAGGAAGATCCAACACCTCTAGCCTCTGAAGGTACCTGAATTCATACACTCACACGCGCGCGCGCACACACACACACACTCTCTCTCTCTCTCTCTCTCTCTCTCTCTAAAATAGCTAAATAAATCATCTTTTTAAATAAACAGCATTGTCTTCAGTCGTGCGTAAACATGTAGAGATGCTGCAAGAGGCTGTCGGTGTCAACTGAAAACACAAAGCCACACATGGAGCTCAAGATGCATGGAGATGTGAGAGATTAGGAAAAGTACTCGCCCCTGCATGTGCTTTGGCTCTGACCTCGATCGGGCTCTTTGTCCATTACTATCTTGTAGAAATAGAAGCCATAGATGAAGGTCCGCCAGGCTTCACCAGATGCATGTGTTATGAGCTGCTCTTCCAGCATTTTCTAGGAGAGACAAGGAAAACCTGAAATTCCTACAGGTAACATCTCAAAGAGGCAACCCTTGCTTGTGCACAGCAGTCAAGGCAGTAAGTGACCAGAGAACTGAGGTCACACCGCTGGTCCCCATTAGACATTGAGAATATGCTATATGAAAATGAACCTGTTCCAAGTTATAAACTAATGTATTTCATCAAACATTTCAAACATACAGAAAGTAGAGAAAAACTCCAAGTACATAACCATCTAACTTCAATAAATTTAACATTCTGCTAGGCAGTCTGTTCCTCTTCATCTGAGGGAATGTCTCCCGAGACACCTAAAGGAAAGTGAGTTGTGGTACACACCCCTATAATCCCACTGGGAAGGTAGAGGCAGGAGGATGAGGGCTCAAGGTCATCTTGACTCACTGACGACTTACCAGACCTTTGAAGAACTAATACCAGTGTGCCTGCTCCCTTCCACCTCCCCGTCCCCTTTTCGAGACAGGGTTTCTCTGTAGCTCTGGAGCCTGTCCTAGAACTAGCTCTTGTAGACCAGGCTGGCCTTGAACTCATAGAGATCCATCTGCCTCTGCCTCCTGAGTGCTGGGATTAAAGGCATGTGCCACCACAGCCCAGGACCAGTGAGTCTTAAACCATTCCTAAAAACAAAAAAGGAAATATGTCACCAAATTCTTCTTATAAATTTTAATCCTATGCTCATGGATTACAAGAATTAATATGAAAAGTGCCTACCTTACCAAAAGCAATTTATAGACTCAATGCAATCCCCATTAAATTCCAATGAGATTCTTCACAGAATTAGGAAATATGGAAGCACAGACAGTCAATGGAATCCTGAGCAAAAAGAATAATGCTACAGGGATCTCCACACCTGGCTTCAAGTTATACTGTCATACCTCACTGGCACAAGAAAACACCGACCGGTGGGATACAATAAAAGGTCCAAATAGAAACCCACACAGTTACAGTCATCTGATTTTTGCAAAGATGGCAAAACAAACAAACAAAATGCACTGAAGACAGTCTTCAACAAATAGTGCGGGACAACTGTATCTCCACATGTAGATTCCTATCTCACTCTGCACAAAACTCTCAATGGGTCAGAGCTTTAAAGCAAGACTTGGAATTCTGAAACTCTTAGAGGAAAAGGCAGGGAAAATCCTAAGATCTAGCTAGGCATAGGTGAGGACTTCCTGAAACAGACTCAGTAAATAACGCCAACAACTGACACCAGAACCTCAGGAAACTACAAACAGCACTAGAAAGCCTCTGCACAGCACAGGGCAGGTAGTGAAGGGGCGGCCCACAGACAGAAGAAAGCCTTTGTTGTCACACATCCGACTGAGAACTAACGTCTAAAATTTGAAAGGAACTAAAGGTAAAAAATAGACAACAACAAATAAAACAACCCCATCAATAAATAATAATGAAATGAACAGAGAATTCTCAAAAAATGAAATACAAATGGCCAATAAATGTCAAAAGATGTTTAGAGAAATATGAATTAAAACTACATGGGGAGTGGCTGGAGAGACCAATGGCTCTTGTTAAGAATGGTTAAGTGTAGCCGGGCGGTGGTGGTCAGCCTGGTCTACAAGAGCTAGTTCCAGGACAGGCTCCAAAGCCACAGAAAAACCCTGTCTCGAAAAACAAAAACAAAACAAAACAAACAAACAACAACAAAAAAACCATCAAAACCAAACCAAACCAAAATGGCTGTTTTTTTTTTTCCCCAGAAGACTGGGGTTCGGTTCCCAGCACCCACATGGCAGTTCACAACTGCCTGTAACTCCAGTTGCAGGGGATCTGACTTCCTCTTCTGGCCTCCACTGACACTAGGTGCATATGGGGTGCACAGACATACAGTAAGGAAAACACCCAGACACATAAAATGTTTTACATTAAAAAACAAACAACAAAAACTACATATAGAGTCTACCTTGCCCTGGTGAGCAGGCAGTCTTTATGAGTAGGTCTGGTGCACGCCCCTGCCATCCAGTGTTTGGGGAGGCAGAGGCAGGAGGTAATGAGCTGAAGAAACCCACGCTCAGCCCTAGCACTCATGTCAGGTGACCTAACATCCTCTTCTGGCCTCTGTGAGTACCTGCATCCATCTGCCTACAGACAGACACACAAAGAAGAATAAATAAATCTTAAGAAAAAAATCACAAGTATAAGGAAAAACAGGCAAAGGTTCTCTAAAGATGGCTCAGTGGTTAAGGTGGCTTTTGCAGAAGACCTGGGTTTGAATCCCAGCACCCACATGGCAGTTCACAACTACCTGTAACCCCAATTCCAGATGTGACACCCTCTTCTGGCATCTGCACACATGTGGCACACATACATATATTAACTCACACACACACACATACACACACACAAAACACAGATTAAAATTTGATAAAAACAAGTAACAAACGCTGACAAAGATGAGGGCAAAGGGGACCCTATACACTGCTGGGAGAAGGAAACCTACTCCAGCCACTGTGGAAATCCGTATGGAGGGTCTACCATATGACCCAGCTACACCACTTGTGGAGATTTACCCAAAGGACCCCAAGGCAGCACAGCATAGCACAGCATAGCACCTGCACAGCAATGATTACTGCAGCGCCATTCACAGAAGCTGAGTTAAAGACACATGAAGTGTCCACCAGTGGAGAACTACATAAAGAAATGTGGTATGTATACACAACGGAACTAATACAAGCAATATTCTCAAGCATATTTTTAATATTTAAGTTTTTCTGTTTTATTTGTTTTAAAGATTTATTTATATGTATTGGATCCTCTCGAGCTGGAGTCATAGGTAGTTGCAAGCCCCCTGATGTGGATGCTGGGAACCAAATTTTGGTCCTCTGGAAGAGCAACAAGAACTCTGAACCAATGAGCCATCTCTCTTCAGTCCCAAGATTTGTTTATTTTATGTTACTGTTACTTTATGTATCTAAATACTTTTAAAAAGGTTTTATATAGATATGTGTTGACATGAGAATGAGGTGTTTTACAGTATTTTAAATTTAAATAATCCTTATATTTTACCAACTTGTTATTGATAGCATGCTTCTGACATTTTTATCCATGTTGGTCTATGTACTTCCAGCTTACTTCACTTTATCAATAAGAAGATTATGTTCTCAAGGAGACGGGGTTTACCAGGGGAAAGCTATGAAAAATAGCGTGTCAAGGCCTATAAAGAGCGAAACAACAGCCACATTCTTATTCAGATAGTTATTAAGTTTCCAGTGCAATGATGACAAGACAGCTGGCCAACAAACTATCCGGCTTTCTACTATAAACCTCAGTATGGACAGGACACCTAGAACCAGCTCAGTCAACCTGACCTAATTCATTCCTCTGCTTAGTTCACTCAACAGTGAATTGAACAGTGGCAATAATATCCTAAGTGTCTACTATGTGTATATGGAAATGAGCAGTTAGGGGAGACCCATCCAGGCATAAAACACACAAGATGAAGTGACTCCTAAGTCTGGTGCCTTGTACTACTTACTATGTGAAGAAGCCTCTGATGCAGACAGAACCTGGAATTTAGCCTTGGGACTTGGACACACAGGCATAATCAGGACAAAACTGGGCTTGGGTAGCCAGGTGGTGGTGGCGCACGCCTTTAATCCCAGCACTTGGAAGGCAGAGGCAGGCGGATCTCTGTGAGTTCAAGACCAGCCTGGTCTACAAGAGCTAGTTCCAGGACAGGCTCCAAAACCACAGAGAAACCCTGTCTTGAAAAAAATCAAAAAACAAAACAAAACAAAAACAAAAACAAAACTGGGCTTGGGGTTGGGGAGCACACCTTTAATCCCAGCACTTGGGAGGCAGAGGCAGAGGCGGATCTCTGTGAGTTTGAGGTCAGCCTGGTCTACAGAGTGGGTTCCAGGACAGGCTCCAAAGCTACAGACAAACCCTGTCCCGAAAAATCAATAAAGAAAGAGAGAGAGAGAGGGAGGGAGGGAGGAATGGAGGGAGGAGGGAAGGAAGGAGGGAAGAAAAGAAGGAAGGAAGTCCTTCATAGATATTTATCTGAGAGACAAGAACATAGAGACTCTGTCCAGAATTTGTCAATGCAGACAATAAATCCTAGCAGATTTTAAAGTCAAAACACGTGTGCATGCACGTGACCTGTTTATACATTTCTAAGACAGAGTCTTACCATGTAGACTAGGATGGCTTCTAGCTTATGATCCTCCTGCCTCCACTTCCTCAGTGCTGTAGGGGGCTTGTGCTACCGCGGCTAACCCTAAGGTCTTCAAAGTATCTCTGCAAGGAGACTTGTCCTTTCCTTAGCTCCAGACAGGCCTCAGCCCAACCTGAAAGCCTCTTTACTGTCATGGCTGAATACTTCCATGACAGACCCTCATTACAATGATCTGGGCAGATGAGCCCTCCCCGCTGTCTCACCTGCATGATGTCGATGGCCATCGCCTGCGTCTGGACCCCCTCCACATTGTTCATCAGCCAATGCACCACCTCAGCACTGATGAAGCAGCAGGGTGCAAGGCCTTTCTGCTCAGAGAGCAGCTGGACTCCTGTCCTGAATTCCATGAGCAAGCAGGAAATACGTGCCCAGCGGCAATAAGGAAAAAGAAAAGATGAGACGTAAGGGCTCTCCACAAGAGCATGTACTGTCTGAAAGGAGGATTCTCCATAGAACTCCTAGGCTGAGGGAAATCTCCATGATCTGTCAGGCATTATACTAGGTACTTCATGTAAGAATTTAATCATTTCATTAATCATGTGTGTAAAAACTCATGGTAAGGACTGGCAAAATAATCAGTACATAAAGGTGCCTGCCACCAAACCTGACAACTTAAGTTCAATTTCCGGTAGCCACATCTGGATGGAAAGGATCAACTCCTGCAAGTTGTGCTCTGACTTCCATATATACTGTGGCATACAGCTCCTCACAAATCAGTACATAACATGTAACTTAAAAAAAAAATCTCATTTTACACCTTTAATCCCAGCACTGGGGAGGCAGACACAGGCAGATCTCTGTGAGTTCGAGGGCAGTCTGGTCTACAGAGCGATCTCCAGGACAGCCAGGGCTGTTTCACAGAGTAAACCCTGTCTTGAAAAACAAAAACAAAAACCAACCAAACAAAATCTCATTGTATAACCAAGGTAGCAGAGGCTCAGGGAAGTCAGGTGACTTGTCCAAATCTCACAGATGGTAAGTGGCAGAGTAAGGTGTAATCTACCCACCCACACCATCATGGCAACCCTTCCCTCAGGTACCTTCTGCCCTTGCTTCATAAATGTGCTTAGTCACTTACGAGGGGTGCTTCATGGCTTCCAGAATCTCCACCAGGGTAGAGGATGATGTCAGAGAGCTTGCTGCGTGCTGCTGAGAGCTGTGACACAGAATGTAACAAAGCAACAAGAGTGGGTTTTGGTTTCAGTGCTGTGGGCTGTGGTGAACAAGTGTTCTTCCTCTACATGAAACTAGCCCACATTACCTCTGCTTCTTCTGGAGTCAGATACCAGGACAGTATTGAAACTGAAGACAGTCAGGGAAAATTCTGGATTGTTGTATCCAGAGGCTAGTTCACAATGCATTCCTATTTCCAAGTATGTATACACATTTTAAAAAGGCAAAAGTGATTTTGTATCTAAACACAGCACCCTTTTAAAAAAAAGCATCTCCCTCTCAATCAATTTCTCTTTCATTTTTATTCTTTTATTTATATTCTTGCCTGTGGAAGTCAGAGGAAGGCTCTGGATCCCCTGAAACTGAGTTACAGGCAGCCCTGGGCCACCTATCTGGGTACTGGGACTCAGCTTATGTCCTCTGAAGAGCATCACAGCTCCTAAGCAGAGACACATCTTTACCTCCGTTAATATTGCTTCCTAGAAGGCTTAGGCTGCTCTGATTTTGCCTGCAGCCTCTCACATGTTACTTAGCCTAGGCCAATCAAAGAGTTTCAGCATGATAATTTAATTGAGAATTTATAGGAAAGAACCTAAGAATTATCACTAATCAGCTGTAGGACCCCTGGATTTTCTTGATTTTTATTTCTTTACCTGAAAACAGGGACAGTGTTGTTCATGTCTTTCAGGATAGTGTAGGGCTACCATATGTAAAACAAGGCACAAGACTGATATACGTGGTGCCTAAAATGTAGTCAACACTGAAGCGAGTCAGATTAGCTAACCGAACTAGTGAAGGTCCAAGAGTTGGGAAGCACTGGAATCCAGATTTCATTCAAGTGAGTCACACCAAAGTCCTGCTCTTTGCATCACCTGCTGCCCAAGTTCTGTCTTGATGGTGACAGTGCTTAAAACATGCTTAAGCCAGCTGTGGTGGCGCCTGCCTATAATCCCAGCACTCCAGAGGTTGGGCTGGGAGAATCATGAGTTTGAGATCAACTTAGGCTACGTGGGAAGATCTATTATATCAATGGGGGTGAAGAGGTAAGAGATTAATATTCAGCAGCTGAATGGCCCCACCAACCTAACTAGTTAGTTCTGGGTCTCAATCAGAAACTCCTCAAACTCCTCCCTTTCTTCTCTTCCTCAGTCTTCTGGATGCTTATTTTGGGAGGCAGGGGGTTCAGCAGCATTTCAGATTCTCAGACCCTGTGTTAATCCCCAGCATGACAATAAAAACCTAAAAGCAAAATCTCAGGGCTAGAAAGCCTTCAAAAGCCTTTGAAGAGAATTTCCTTCAAATCCTGCATCTGAGTTCAAGTGTCTAGTCAAGAGAAGGCCTTCCATTTGCGAACACCTTCAAAGGCAGGGAACTCAGCTTCTCCCAATGCAGCTGAATCCACTGCTACTAAGTTCCTACCATGACAAGGAGTGTACACAGTATCACTTTCGGTCAGGGGTCCTGCTTTTGCAGGTTTTCTCACCTCTAGCCTACACTCCAGGCCTTCTTTTCTTCCAAAAGCAGACAAAAGCCTCCCTCTCTACCCTCCTGAGCAGTGAGGAAGCACACAGCTATACTCTCCTCACGCACACTGAGCAACCACTCCAATCTCCTTCATGGCCAGGACTAAAGGCAGCCGGGAGAGACCTAGAGCAGGAAAGTCAGGACTGAGCAGGCATCACCTCTCCTAGCCAGAATGACCACTCAGTGGTGGATGCAGTGGCGGCAGAAGCAGTCCAGAGCTTACGGCATAAGGAAAATCAGAGATTGCCGATTAGGGACCAACTTGAGGGTATCCATCCAAGAGCACTGGCTGCTCTCAGGGAAAGCGGTGTAAAAGTCAAGTTTCTCAGATTATATAGCTAAATTTGCTCAGTCAGTACAGAGAGGCACGAAGAACAGAGTAAGTAGACCTGCCACCCACAGCCAAGAAAGAAAGAACGTTTCTCAAAACTGACAATGGCAGCTGGGCGATGGTGGCGCACGCCTTTAATCCCAGCACTTGGGAGGCAGAGGCAGGCGGTTTTCTGTGAGTTCGAGACCAGCCTGGTCTACAATAGCTAGTTCTAGGACAGGCTCCAAAACCACAGAGAAACCCTGTCTCGAAAAACCAAAAAAAAAAAAACAAAAAAAAAACCTGACAATGGCATCAAAACCTAGGGCCATAAACATGTACAATTACCCTGTGGGTGGGTGTCTTTTTTGTTTTTTTGGTTTTTTTTTTTTCATTTTTTTTTCCCTTGAGACAAGTCTCATACACCCCATGTTGACCTTAAACGCACTATGCAGCCAGGAATGATCCTGAACTGCCCCTCCTGCTTTTGTTTGACAAGTGCAGGAATTATAGCTACGTGACACCATGCCTAATTTAAGAAAACACAGGGGCTAGAACTCAGAGCTTCATGTGTGCTAGGAAAGCACTCTACCAAATGAGGTGTATTCCCAAGACCCTGACTGAAAAAAAAAAAAAAAAAAACAACTGTGGGGTGGAGGAGGATCTCAAGACAGAATTTCTCTGTATAGCCCAGGCTATCCTGAAACTCACTCTGTAGACTAGGCTGGCCTTTGAACTCAGAGATCCATAAACCTCTGCCTTCTAAATCCTGAAACTAAAGGTGTGCACTACATGCCTAGATCCTGATTAAAAATTTAAAAAATTCTTTTACCTTAAAAAAAAAATCACAAAATCACTCTGTGTGTGTGTGTGTGTGTATGTGTGTAGAGTTTGAGGTCAGCCTGGTCTATGTAGTGAGTGACTTCTAGGACAGCCAGAGCTACATAATAAAGAGACCCTGACTTAAAAAAAAAAAAAAAAGCCAGAACATTTACTAAGCAAATGAGGAACAGGCAGTACCCTTCCCCTATGGATTCTTAGGAACAGGAAGAGAAAGGCCTCGTTCACGCACAGCATGTGACTCACCCGGTGTTAGTGCATTTCCTTGCTGACTGCGTGCCATCCTGTGCAAAGAGCCATGCTTTGGGCACCATCATGACTAGGACTGACATCGTGTCTGACACTTTCTGCATCGCTCAGAGAACACAGATCTCCCGCCTTGCCACTTGGCTGTAAAGACTGACCCCTTCAGGGTCCCACATATTATCTGTGGCAGCTAGAACATGACCCAGAGCTCTGGACTCGCAACCTCTGCGCTCTTGGTTGAACTTGCCCCAACCAACAGTACAGTCAGTCTGTCGTTCTGAAGCTCACCTGCAGTCAGAGTTTGCAGAGGGAAAGGCCAGTTCTCCTATGTTCTGGGAGTTCCCAAGGGTCTGGTTGCTACCTCTATCCAGGGACTGGCATGTGCTGACCCCCAAACTGGCACCGTCTGATACCAGAGCAGCTGTTTGGTCCACAGATGCCTGCAAAAGGGTAAAAAATTAGCAGATAGATCTAAAATTAATCAAAAGTAACAGTAAATAAACTATCCTGGTTTATTAAGTCAACAGACATTAGCTAGATATTCATTCCCATACTTTAAAGCTATTTCACATATGGTTTGTCCCACTCCTCCCATTCTCAGTCCCCATTGGTCCCTGCTGGGAAAGTCAAAGGAGTCTAGGGACCAAACCCAGTCCTGGTGCATTGCCTTGTCAGAGAAATTAAGGATTTACACCCTCTAAACCAAGGCAGACAGAGGCCAGGCAATCACAATAATCCTAAAACCAAAGCAACCACTTCAGTACCAGATTCAAACCAAAAAACTGGCAGACACCAAAGGAAATTCCCCATAAAAAGAACACAGAAGGCTAGGCAAAGCAGTGCACCCCTTTAATCCCAGCATTTGTTGGCAGGCATTTTAAGGTGGAACACCCACTGAGATGAGGTTTTAGCCAGTGAGATAAGGAGCCACAGGACAACAGAACTCACAGTGCTATACAGATAAGGTTATTTGATTGGAAGGTAGACTTGATGAACAGTTGGTGTTGTGTTGAGATCACAAGTCAGCTATATGTTCTGTTGAGTTCACAGCGTGATAGTGCAGAGATGTTCAAGATTTCAGAGTAGCAGGTTAGCAAGGTTGGAACTGTTTTTTAGGAAGATGCAAATGGGCGTGGCTCATAGGTGGTTTTCAGGAAAAGGGATGCTCTTGTAGTGCCAGTTAGGATCCTGTCCAGCCTTCTCAGATGGAGGGGGAACCTGGCCTAGTGCATGGAATTTCCCAAGAGGAGGACAGAGGACTAGGCCTCTCAGGATGAAGCTAGAGGAGAGAACTTACAGATGCCTCTGAGGTTTGAACCTGGGCTGTCAGAAAGCTGAATGCACCACTGACAGATCCAGGAAAGGGGTGGGAAGGCTGAGTCCCTTTCATGGGACTGATTGGGGAGCAGAGGTGTGGCTAAGCAGTCATCACTAAATCTTCCAGATAATAAGCACATAGGATTTTGTGAGCTGGTGTGGGACAATTGTCTATATTCTGCCAATTCTGTTTTAAATAAATGCTGATTGGCCAGTAGTCAGGCAGGAAGTATAGGTGGGGACAACCAGACAGGAAGTAGAGGCGGGTCAATGAAAACAGGAGATTTCTGGGAAGGAGGAAGCCCATTCCTCTTGAGTCCTGTCTCAACCACAGAAGGAAGATGTGACTACCCTGCTGAAAAAGGTACTGAGCCATGTGGCTAACATAGACAAGAATAATGGGTTAATATAAGTTATATGAGTTAATAAGAAGCCTGAGCTAATGGGCCAATCAGTTTATGATTAAGGTAGACCTCTGAGTGATTTCTTTGGGGCAAAACAGCTGTGGGACCTGGTGGGAGGACAGAAACCTCAGACAACAGTGAGCAACATCTCTGTTGTCACTACTACTCAGCCCTTCACAAGAACACTGAAGCAGCCATATGTGAACAAAAAACCAACCAACCTTAGAAAACAAAAAGTGCTGGGCACGGTGATGAACACATGTAATTCCATCACTCAGGAAGCAGAGACGGGAGATCAATCGGTCAGTACCATCCTCTGCTACATGGTAAGCAAGCTCTAGGCCAGACTGGATGTGCTATGTCAGACCATGTCTTAAGAAAAAAAAAAAAGAGGGCAGGGTAGGAGGAGGCTCTTTTCCAATAAAACTTTACTTAAAAAGCAAATGGTGGGCCAGATTCCCGCTCTGTATTACACAGTCTATCTTTCGTGGATGCACATTTTGCTCAGAGTGTAATACCAAAAAAAGTTGTTTTCCTGTCATTTTTGTCTGACTACTCCGAGTCTTAGAAAGATGGTTCCCATATTCTTCGGCTACTGGAGGCTTAGAGTTGAATTTAGTACAACGTTCTAGCTGCTTTACAAGGTCTTACCCTATAATGCTTTTTCTTTTCTTGAATTTCCCTCATCTAGGCACATTTTTATGTGGGGAGGGAGGAAGCACTAATTGGATTTGATAGGTTATTTTAAAAAAGGACTTTGACATGAAAGTTACAAGGGGGATGAAGAGGGAAGGGGAGAATGAATGGCTATGACCTAAATATACTATATTCATATATGAAATTACCAACGAGTAATAAACAAATACACATTAACTTGACATAATTCAGCTTCAATACTAATAGTTATCCTTTGGTGCCAAGTCACCAATATCCCTGGAAATAAAATCCCATGGATGGCCGGAAGGTGGTGGCACACACCTTTAATTCCAGCACTTGGGAGGCAGAGGCAGGTGGATCTCTTGAGTTTGAAGCCAGCCTGGTCTACAGAGTGTGTTTCAGCCCAGCCTGGGCGACAAAGAGAAACCATGTCTCAAAAAACCAAAACCAAAACCAAACCAAACAAATCCCGTGATGATCATAGTATTTGCATACCTTTGCAAATCATCCTGCATGAGTTACATGTCAACCTTCTGATATTTCAATATAGCACTGTCGTCCTCAAAGCCACACTCTAGACTCACACAGCACAGTTACAAAACAAAACACAGAATTTTAAAAAATTAAAAATCTCCTAATGCTTCAGGTTTCTGACTTTGTGTCGGATGGAACTCATCCACAGCTGTCCTGCAGCATAGGCAGCCACGGGCTGCAGGCTGGACACACATGCATGAGTTTACATCATCTCTAATGACGGAGAGTACCTATACAGAAAACAGCTATAACAGCGGCTGCTGCACTACACTTAGAGGTCTGTACGTGTTCAGAATAGACATAATTTTTCTCCCAGTATTTTTGATCCATAGTTGATTGATTGTGGGTGGATGTAGAGGGTCAATTATACAAATTCTAATAATGGCTGCTGATGACCGTATACTGACCCCCTGCCCAGCACCATGCTGCTTATTTACATATGCCAATTACATATGCAAGATTAGAAGTATGCTCATTTCTAAGCATATAGGTATTTTCCTTCTATAATTTCTTTAACTTTATTTCATGTGCATTGGTGTGCGGGTGTCAGATTCCCTGGAACTAGAGTTACAGACAGTTGTGAGCTGCCAAGTGCTCTGGAAGAGCAGCCACTGCTCTTAACCACTGAGTCATCTAGCCAGCCCACATATAGGTATTTTCTATTGTTTTTAATGACTGGCGAAAAACTTACTTGCACTATTATCAAAAATGTGTTCATTATGATTTCTTTCCCTTATAATTTGTTAAAAACATTTGTTATTTCTAACATTCAAATAACTAATAAAACATTTTAAATTAATATTAAAATAAATTACAATTTCCTCTTACAATGAAGAACTAGGTTCTAAAGCATAATTAGTTCTAAGCATAGTCAGTTCCAAACACCTCCTTGGCATTGAAGCCAAGATTTGAAAGCAGGTCTCTCTCCGCTGTATGTTGGAAAATTAACATAAAATGTGTTTTTATATTTTATAATAATAAAAATAACAAAGGCGCCGGGGGTGATGGCGCATACCTTTAATCCCAACACTTGGGAGGCAGAGGCAGGCGGATCTTTGTGAGTTCGAGACCAGTCTGGTCTACAAGAGCTAGTTCCAGGACAGGCTCCAAGCTACAGAGAAACTCTGTCTCGAAAACCAAACCAAACCAAACAAACAAACAAAAAAGGCATGCAATTTAATTGTGTGTATATACAGGAAGATCCCTTAGTGCCTCTGGTAAGATAAGAATTTTTAAAAAATATGTAATTTATTTTATTTTATATTCACTGGTGTATGTGTGAGGGTGTTGGATCCCCTGAAACTGGAGTTACAGGCAGGTGTGAGCTGTCATGTGGGTGCTGGGAATGGAAACTGGGTCCCCTGGAAGAACAGCCAGTGCTCTTAACCTCTGAATCTTTACAGACCAAGAGTTGAATTTTTAACTTACATATTTTTTTTGTTGTTGCTTGTTTTTTGAGACAGTGTCCCTCTCTATAGCTCTGGCTGCTCTAGAACTCATTCTATAGACCAGGCTATCTCGAACTCAGAGGAGATCTACCTGCTTCTGCCTCAAATGTAAGCCGCCACGCACGGCTTACTTTATATGTATCTTTACAACACCAGGAGAGACATTCATTCCTATGCACTCTCTATGGAATTGTCCTCTATTTACTATTTCTAGTTGTAGAACTTGTCCACCTTTGTTTTATAGGTAAATTTCACCACACAAAATAGACCTATTCGACTCTGTTGACTTTTCTTATATTAAATTCTAAGTCTAACTCTAAGACTCATCAATGAAGAGTCTCCTTAGTCCAAAGTAAAAGACTTTGGGACTAGAGAGATGGCGGCTCAGTGGTTAGGAGCACTTGCTGTCCTTCCTAAGGATGTGGGTTGTATTCCTATCATCCTCATGTAGTCCACAACTGTCTGTAACTCCAGTTCTGCAAGATCCAGAGCATTCTTCTGGCCTCCAAGGCCACTGGGCACACATGCGGTACACAGCATACACACAGGCAAAACAACACCCACAGACATAAAATAAAATTAAAAGTTAAAAAATATATATATTATGGGCTGGAGATATGGCTCAGTGGTTAAGAGCACTTGTTGCTCTTACAGAGCCCAAGTTCAAATACCAGCATTCACACAGTGGTTCACAACCACCTGCAATTCCAGTTCCAAGGGACCCAATGCCCTCTGACAGGCATGCATGTGGTGCACAGATACACACTCAGTCAAAACACTCAATACACATAACTCAATACACATAAAACAGTCAATACATATAAAATAATAAAATTAAAAAATTAAAGAAAAAAAGAAAGTAATCCGACTAACGAAATCAGCCGAGTCTGATTTTAATTCAAAATACAGTGTACCTACTACACTCGGATGAGAAATGCTTGGTTGACGGAAACCGCGCATGGCTATTTGAGTCACAGGTAAGGGCTGTAGACAGGTATGGCAATGTCCATTCTTGGAAAACCAAGATTCCAAAGAGGCAAAGTGGGAGCTCAGGGAGCTGCTTTTCTGACTCCCACTAAATAAAGACTCTTTAACTCCTCCCACCTCACAAGTCCCCTCCTCTTAGCCAGACCCACTCTGTATAACCCTGGTTCATCAGATCTCTGTAGCTAGTTCTCTACAGCTAGTCAATTTCACACAGTCCTTAGAAGCCTCCATAAACACCAGGGAGCCCTGTCTGCCTCCAAAGACCAGTCAAAACAGTAATTACTAATGCTAATTACAGAGCGGGTTTTGAGTCAAGCCTTGAAGGTCATGAATGTAAATCCCAGTTCTACTCTGTACTCTAGAAAGCAACTTCTCTGTTCTTTATTTCTCCACATACAGAACTGAATAAAGCTTTTAACTTAACTGACAGGCTATACTACAAGGTGCAATGAGATAATGTGGTAAGTGAAGAATTGTAAGGCCTGGAAGGCCCTCCGTGACCTCGCCCAAACCTTTCATCTGACAAATAACTGGAGCCCAGAAGGTAAGGGAGCTGCCCAGGGCCACACACCATTAGCCTCAACATAGGCTCAGGCCTACTTACAGATGCTGGTTGTTTTTTTTTCCCTACCACTTCCAGTCATGCTTTTTTAAAAAAAAGATTTATTTATTATATATACAGTGTTCCGTCTGCATGCATGCCTGCATGCCAGAAGAGGGCGCCAGATCACTTTACAGATGGTTATGAGCCACCATGTGGTTGCAGGGAACTGAACTCAGGACCTCTGGAAGAGCTCTTAACCTCTGAGCCATCTCTCCAGGCCCCCTGCCATACTGTTATAAACTTATCTTGGCTTTACAAGGAGGAGAAAAATAAGTGTTCAATCCTTAAATATACACATTTCAAGATGCTTGTAAAATTTAAAAGGACAGACGCTGCAATGTAGTGATAATGAGATTTGTGGCAATCAGGTGAACCACACAAGCAGCAATGAAAACTGGTTCAGCATTGGTGTGTTAGGCTGCCCTCTTACACGAATCTCTCCCATTCCCCTTTGCTGCTCTGAACACCAAGGCACCTAAAGCCAAATTCAATTTCAGCTGTCCCTCAAATCCAGATTCAGTCCAATTTCATCTGCCTAGAGGTAAACAGAAGCCAGTTTGTGCCAATGGGATGGGCATGCACAGGCTGGAGTTTGGACTAACCTGAGGGTAGAAGGCAGATGATGCCGTGCGTGGGCTGCGAACAAACTCCATAAAGAAGGCCCCGTCCTGAAGTCAGAGGAGGAGGAAGCAGCAGCAGCAGCAGCAGGTGTAAGGTAGCCAAGAAATGGATTGTGTATGAGAATAGGAGAAGGGGATCAAAAATAAGCAAATAATAAATGAAAACAAGGAGGCAAGGAGAAAACCAGGACATGAGGGAATGGGGTGGGGGCGGAATAGGGAGCCCAGAAAGACAATCTCCAAATGCAAAGCACGAGCAAGAAATCACACTTCAATTCGCAGAACACCATCTACGTGGGCGAAAGAAAGGTACAGCCAAGCTCCTTGTGTGTACCTATGTCTTGGTGCTTTTAACTTCCTTCAGACCTACGGCAAGAAGAGGGAATGGCCCCAGAGCAGTGTTGGGAACAGCACGGTAAAGGCAGCAGTGAAATCTTGTCCTTCAGTCTGTCTGGGAACAAACAGCTCTCTGAGAGAGAGACACTGAAGCCTAAGATTTCTTCTGCCTGATAGTTATTAAATGTGGCAGCAAAGAATCAAGGAGGAGTCTTGCTTAATCTTCTGTGAACATGGGGGTGCAGAGGCAGCAGTATCTGCTCCTCTACTGTTTGTGTAACAAAATCAAGAAACAAAGACATTTATAAAGTCAGGCACATTAGCACCAATGCAGCGGGCTTCCTGAAGAACACCCTGCTCACATTTATAAAGTCAGGCACTAGCACCAATGCAGCGGGCTTCCTGAAGAACACCCTGCTCACATTTATAAAGTCAGGCACTAGCACCAATGCAGCAGGCTTCCTGAAGAACACCCTGCTCTACTTGTGGCTATGTATTTGTGGCTGCCCATGTACTTGAAGCAAAGATGACAAAGAGGACATTTCGAAGAGCTTGTGATCCTTCAGAGCCTTTTCATTCTGCATGCATGATTATTGCTGCAATGCAGGAGTGGCAACAGCGCAATCAAGGCATCTGCTCTCCTTCAGATCTAAAAGTAAAACAGTGAGATATCTGGATGTTCACTGTATCACCATTGCCAGCATCTTCCAGGAGCCACCGCAAACTCATGCAGCACACCCTGGAAGGGCATGACTGAAGATGCAGACGCATCACACCCTCCGTAAGAGGCACTGCCTCCAGACATGCCAGCTGAACATCTCATAGCAGTTTTGCTTCCCACTCCCTAAACCTGGAGTTCACAGCCAGCACCATAGCTTTCAGAAGTCAGAGGAGTACAGGGTGCATCCAGAACAGCAACTAGTGTGTGGTCTCTAGGGTATTTCAACTTCCTATAATTTTTCTGCTTGTCCATCTTGCCTTTGGCACCATCCCTAATGCTGAGAAATGACAATGTAGAAAGGTCAGGAAAGGGCTGGGAGGCGTTAGCCCATCCCAGACCGTGACTGCTAAGGCACTGATGATACTGAGAGAGCTATGCCAAAGAACTGAGACCAAGTTGTTGTTGTTTGGCCAACAGAACTTCTGTTTTGTACACAGACTCCCTTTGGGACCCACAGCTCTCCCCTTGGGCAGGAGTCAGCAAACTACAGTTTGTAAAGTAAGTAATCTGGCCACTCCCCTGATCTGCACAGGCTATGAGCAAATAATGGCTTTTTATTTTAAATGGATATAGAAGAACTTAGGAAGGACCCTTATTTTTCCCATGAAGCCTGAACTCCACACACAGGGTTGTTGATCTCTGGTTCACAGTCTCCAAACTGCCTATAGCTTTGGTTGATACTTTTCTCATATTTTAATCCCTAGAGTATAATCCTAGTGATTTATACCAAGGTAATTAATCATACCTGTAGTCAAATAACTGCCACAAGGAAATCCATGAGCATCATTTACAACTTCATGATATAGATTAAATTCTATAGTACTGGTAAGAAAGTTTCCTTCCAAGACAGTTGTTGTTATGTCACCCTGGCTGTCCTGGAACCCTGTAGAGCATCTAACACACAGAGATCTGCCTGTCTCTCTCCTCAGTGCTGGGATTAAAGGTGTGTCCTGTAACATTCAGCTAAAATTTATCTTGAAAATGAGAAACCATTTACATTTTAAATAAACTTTCTGTGTGAATGTAGTATTGGAATCAAACCCAAGGCCTTAAGTATGTAAACTAAACTCTCTACTTCTGAGCCAGACTTCCAGCCCATAGCTACTTTAAATACATTTTAGGGATTGAGAGTTTAGTGCAGTTGTTCTAGAGTACCTACCTGCCTACCATGTTAAAGGCCTTGGTTGAATTCCTAAAACTTAAAACAGAAAAAAAAAACCCACAAAATCCCATGTAGTAATATTTCATTTGCATTTTAATAAATAAAGCTTGCCTGGAGATCAGAGAAAATAGCCACAGTGGTGACACAAACCTTTAATCCCAGCAGCCACAGTGACAGACACCTTTAATCCCAGCACTAGAGAGGACTATAAAACGAGAGAAGACAGCTCTCAGACACAGTCTCATTCTGAGACTCCTGGAGGCAGGATCACCATTTTGGACTGAGGCAGAGGTTTAAGAGTCAGTGGCTGGCTTTTTTGCTTTTCTAATCTTCAGGCTGAACCTCAATTTCTGTCTCTGGGTTTTTATTAATCCTGCTACAAACCTAAACATAACTTTTAAAACATGACATGGGAAACCTTTATAATATGAGTAAAATTAATAAATACAAAGTTAGATTTGCTTGCATTTTTTTCTTTCCCAATATGTCTCAGGAGCCTTAAAGAAAAAAAAAAAGTAGGAATTCCATTATCAAAAAAGAACAGGCTTGTGTGGGCACTGCTTCAGGAATTTCCAATTCCCCTCTGGTCGAGTGACGGTGGCCCTGAAGGGAAACTAGATGGCAAATTCCACAGCTGAGAGTGAGATCTCAGGCCTGGAGCAATAGCACTCTACGTGGCTGTTCCCAGGCTGCACCTGAGCAGAAATCCACGTATCACTACCATCAACAGGGAGATTCCTCAACGAGGGATAAGAGAACCTTAAGATAGTTTGTGGTAGAACTTCTCTACAGTTTCAGTACAATTGATTCTGCATTCGTGGCGATAGATCATGCTTTCATTTGGGCTCCTGGGACTACACAGCAACAGTCCCCGACTGGTGAGCCCCTTTTACCTTTCGTGGGCTGTCCACATAGGTGGGAGTCATAGCAACACTGCTGCTCTCAGCTGCCTGAGTGGAACTTTTTCCATGCACAGTTGCCTGCTGCTCTCCTAGGCACCTGAAGGAAAGAAAACACATGACTGCAGCTTGCTGGAAGATCTCTAGGGAAGGACCAAGTTAGTCTACACGAAGACAGCACAGCTGTTTCCACCTGTGAAATACGCTTCTGCCTTGCTTTTCCTTCAGGCCCTACATGGCACTCTTAACATCATTAAATTGTCCTAAACAGCCATTGTCCCCCACAGTATTTCAGAAAACACCCTAGGGCTGGTGAGAGGGCTCATTGGGTAAGGGAGCTTGCCACTAAACCTACCAGCCTGAGTTTGATCACTGAATGCACACGGTGGAAGAAAAGAACTCACTTGTATAAGTTGTCCTCTGATCTCCCCACACACTGTGCCATCCCACACAAACAAACATGGTAAAAATAAAAAGCATTCCCAGAAGCAGGGTGCAGTGTCACACATCTTTAATTCCAGGTGGCGCTCCGTGAGTCTGAGGACAGCCTGGTCTACACAGAGTTCCAGGACAGCCAGAGCTGCATATTAGAGAGCTTGTCTCAAAAACAACAAAAAATAAAAAACAAGCAGTCCAAGAAAGACAAAATATTATGTTTCCACTCATACACAGACCCTAGATTTTAAAGCACATGCACACACACACATCTATATATACACGGCACAGAAGCAGAAAGAGCACAACGAAGGAAAAAAGAGGACCAGAGGAAGGGAAGGGGGAGGAGGGAGGGCAGGGAGTGGAGAGATAGGCAAGGGATAACGACACATATATTATTATTTCCTAATAAAACCCATGTTTCTCTCTCTCTCTCTCTCTCTCTCTCTCTCTCTCTCTCTCTCTCTCTCTCAATTCATTTTACAAACCAACCAGAGCTCCCCCTCTTTCTCCTCCTCCCACTCCTCCCCACCTGGCCCCCATACACTCCTCAGAGAGGGTAAGGCCTCTCACATGCAGTCAACTAAGCCTGGCACGTCGAGTTGAGGCAGGACTACAGCAAGGCTGAGCAAGATATCCCACCACAGGGAATGGGCTCCAAAAACTCAGTTCATGCACCAGGGATAAATCCTGGTCCCACTGCCAGGGGTCCCACAAACAGACCAAGCCATACAACTGTCACCCACATTCAGAGGGCCTAGTTCAGTCCGATGCAGGCTTCTCAGCTGTCAAAAACTCATGTTTTTTTTTTTTTAAACCATTGTTTTGACTACTAAAAGTTTAGTTTAAAAAGAAAATCACTGGTTGGGAATGTTGCTAGCCGGTAGTGACTGTATAACTTTAATCCCAGAACTCAGGAGGCAGAGGCAGGCTGGTCTCTGTGAGTTCGAGGCCGAGCTACAGAGTGAGTGAGATCCAGGACAGGATCCAAAGCTACATAGGGAAAACCTATCTTGAAAAACCAAAAAAAAAAAAAAAAAAAAAAAAAAAAAAAAAAAAAAAAAAAAAAGAGAGAAAAAAGAAGAAAGACAATCAGCTGGAAGAATGACTCATTGATTAAGAGCACCGAATGCTCTTCCAGAAGACGTGTGTGGATTTGATACCTAGCAC
Source organism: Alexandromys fortis (assembly GCF_014885135.2). Classification (NCBI taxonomy): domain Eukaryota; kingdom Metazoa; phylum Chordata; class Mammalia; order Rodentia; family Cricetidae; genus Alexandromys; species Alexandromys fortis. The sequence goes on from NW_026067920.1 coordinate 5,531,431, forward strand.
TCACATGGTGACTTAACTTCAGTTCCACAGGATACAAAGCCCTCTTCTTACCTCCTTGAACACCAGGCATGCATGAGGTACACAGACATGTAGGCAAAATACCCATATACATTAAAAAAATATGTCATTGTGGGCTGGCATGTGCTTACAGTCCCAGCTCTTTGAAAGGCTAACCAAGATGATCATTTGAGCCTAGGAATTTCAGGACAGTCTAAGGAACAGAATAAGACCTCATTCGCTCAACAAAAACACATTCTGGAAATCAATATTGTAGTAGCATGCAGCATCAACTAACTAGGGGGATATGTATTAGTTCTATATACTTTAAAGGGATTGATGTCAGTTTTTGTGACATAATTATATTCCTTCCTTTCCAAGCCATTAGGTAAGACAAGAAAGATTTCCTTAGAATATATCATCTTATCTCAGTTCTGATGTATATTTAATGCACAGCTTTGTGTTCATTTTCCAATCTTTCCCCAACTACGACAAATGGAATGCAGTGTATCCTAGGTAATATAAAGGTGGTCTAAAGTATATGAAAGATAAAAAAACCCAGCTTTAACCCTCTTTATACTATATATGATATCCAATATAAATATTTATCGCACAGCACAGTTTAGGGGATAAGAAAAAAGTCTATACATTTAGTACAGACTTTATTTAAAAGAAAAAACATTACATTTATTTATTTGGGGTGGGGTGTGACTCATGCCACAACACCCATGGAAATCAAAGTTAGAAGACAACTCACAAGAGTTGGTTCTCTTCTTCTATCATGCTGGTTCTGGGGAACACAGTATATCAGGCTTGGCAGCAAAAGCCTTTACCCACAGAGCCATCTTGCCAGCCACAGGCTCAATTTTAGATCAGTGGGAGATGAATCCACAAATACATCACCCACAGACAAGGAGGACCAATTCCACTGCTGCTACTCGATACTTCAAAGCCAAATCCTTAGTTCTGGCCTATTTTCTTCAGCAGCTGGGAGCAATATTTAAGGGGGTGGGGCAGCTCCAACAGCAGAGCAGGTTGGTCTAAGTCAGTGAACGGTTTGTGTGCTGTCAAAACCCAGATTACCTCTGAAAACTGCCCCACCTAGCTCTAGTGCTCCTGTAGGGCCCTGGAGGCTGTCACTGGGCATGTGATAGTACTCCCTCCCACAGGTGTTGAGCCCAAGAACACTCCTTAATAAACAGTTTACATACGAAATTCTTTTTTTTTTGTTGTTGTTGTTGTTGTTGTTTTTGTTTTTCGAGACAGGGTTTCTCTGTGGTTTTGGAGCCTGTCCTGACACTAGCTCTTGTAGACCAGGCTGGGATTAAAGGCGTGCGCCACCACCGCCCGGCTTTACATACGAAATTCTATCTTGGTCTGTTTCCCTGGCAACCTAATCTGTTATGTTTCTCTTATTCTGACTCTGTGTGTGTGGTACGCATGTGCTGCAGAGATCAAACCCATTCTCTCACCACTTTTGTTACTTGACTGTGAGATAAACAAATATAAGTAAGTAAAAGATAAACTAAAACAAAGAGAACAAAGAGGTTAATTTATATTAAATGCAGAGACCCTGCATATTTAGCCAGGAAATATCCACACTCAGAGACAGTTCTGTTTTCTCTAGCTCCCTGTCTACTCACACCACTTACCTTGGAACAACGCTCATGCATCATTTTATCTGTAACAGCAGTATCTCTAAAAGAAAATACCTTTTTTTTTTTTTTTTTTTTTGGATTTTTGAGACAAGGTTTCTTTATGTAGCCCTGGCTATCCTGGAACTCACTCTGTAGACGAGGCTGGCCTAGAACTCAAGAGATCCGCCTGCCTCTGCCTCCCAAGTGCTGGGATTAAAGGCGTGTGCCATCACTGCCTGGCTGAAAATAACTTTTAAAAAAACATAATCACAATCTAAGATTACTCCATGTGTTTAAAAAATATTAGTGTGTCCAAAATAAGATTCTCTGAAGGCCTCTGTTTTGCTGTAAATAATCTCTTAGGTCTCCTTTAAGGTCTACACACCTCTTCTTTCTCCTTATCCTTGTAGCTCATCTATCCCATAAATGTATATAATCTATATGTGCTGAGTTCATTCCTTTATTATTCCATGTTTTCCTCTCTGTGCCCTGTACTTCCTGAGAACTTTAAGCTTTACCTAAAAGTTTAGTCGGATTTAGGTTGAACTGGGAACACAGATTCCTCTGCGGTGCTGTGTACTGCTATCTGGGGTCCGTGGCAGGCTGCCGATGCTGACCATTCCTAGTTCCTTTAATGCTTTAGTGACCACACAGAGTAATAGTCCATCATCCCTTGTTACTTATTAGCGAGAATATTTTAGAAAGAAAAAATCTTGAACTGCTTGGTTATTCTGGGGTATAATTTATAGAGGAAAAGCAAAAAGCACACTTGCTTTTCTTCTTTGTCCACCAATATCAAACTGTCTTTCTCTTATTACACTGTAACACATTCTGCTTTCAGTGTTCTTCTGAGTTACAACCATAAACAACACTATGACTTTCTCTGGCACGTCTTTACGGCTGCAGCAACTGTACATGCACACACAGTATGTGTTCCCTCATATGCACATAGCCATCCACTTTCACTGAACTGCCTTCCAGCTGCTAGCCCCCACATCAGGAACAGGCATTCGTATCTGGGTGAGACTACTCCTGTCTACTCCTGTCTAATAGCTCAGAACCTTCTACAGCAAACACATCTGGATGTGAGACCATAAACAGGGCACACTGTATTCTAAGGAAGGAGGGAGCAGCCAATCCCACACAAAAGCTGATTGGTAGGCCTTAAAGGGATGGCAGGAGCAAGTCAGCTTACACTAACAGCAAGACACAAATAGGCAAACATCTTTTGACATATCTGTAGGATGGGGCACTATCACACCGTTAGCCTGCTTTTTAGCATGGAGCCATCCTGCATGGGACATAAGAACATCTGTCTAATGTCTGCTTTTACTCCAATTTGGATACACTGGATTATTCTCATCTAATAAAAGCAGAAGAGCCTGCAGGTCAACATCTGTGTTAGTCAACACAGAGCTAACTCCACAGAGCCTGATAAAGGGTGTGTGCCTATAGATAAAGACCAGCAGGGAACTGGAGGAAATGGTGACAGTAAGATAAGACTATAACAACGTACGGCCCTTTCTCAAGTTGCTGTAACCTTGGTTTCCACAACAAATACAACTGAATCTATTTAGTATAATAGAAAAAAAAATAAAGCAAACAAGCTGAGCAGTGGTGGTGCATGCCTTTAATTCCAGCACTTGGGAGAGAGAGGTGGGCAGATTTCTTTGGGTTCGAGGCCAGGCTAGTCTACAGAGCGAATTCCAGGATAGCTAAGACTACACAAAGTAACCCTGTCTTGGAAAAACCCAACAAACAAAACAAAACAAACAAACAAAAAGCACTGTGTAAATAAATACTATATTAACGTCTAGCTCTATAACCTCTAATAATCTACCTTGGGCCTCTTCAAAACTAGCACAACAGCCAGGAGCAGTCACCTGGGGCATGGAAAGGCCTCAGGTCCCTGACCTGGCTCTTGTCCCAGGCTAACGGAAAGCCTCATCATTCATACTGAGGAAGGCTACAAGCACAAGATGGCTTTCTTTTCCCAGCAGAAAGAGGCTCACTGGTGCATACTAAACAGTGACTCACTGACAAATTAAAATAAGATCTTTTTACCTCCATCTTCACACCACTCCCAGAAACATATGTTCCTTGTTCTTTTCTGCAGTCAAGGAGAACCTGCTGGCAGAATCCTGAGGCCTTCCCTACAAGAACCCAGCCCTCTCAGGAGAGCTCTGTCTACAGTCCTTCCTTTCCACCCAAACTCTAGCTCCTGGTACTCACCAACCAAGCCATTCTAGGCATGGGACTCATCTCTGAAAACACACTGTGCTAGATAGTTTGATGTTGATAACACAGGCTAGAGATCTCTGAGAAGAAGGAACTGCGATTGAGAAAATGCTCCATAAAATGGGGCTGTAGGCATGTCTGTAGGGCATTTCCTTAATTAGTGATCGATGTGGGAGGGCCCAACATATTGTGAATTGTGAGTGATACCATCACTGGGCTGCTGGTCCCGGGTTCTATAAGAAAGCAGGCTGAGCAAGCCATGATGAGCAAGCCAGTAAGCAATACCCTTCCATGGCCTGTGCATCAGCTCTTGACCTGCTTGAGTTTCCATTCGGACTCCCTTTAATAATAAACAGTGATGTGGAAGCATAAGCCAAGTAAATCTCCCCATGTTGCTTTCAATCATGGTATTTCACCACAGCAATAGTAGCCATAACTAAGACACACATTTTCACCAAAGACACTAAAAATATATTTCATGATATTAAGGAACTGTAACAACATTATGATTAAATTGTTTTAAAGTTACCCTAAATGGGGAGCACACATGCCACAGTCCAAGTGTAGAAGTCAGAGGACAACCTCCATGGTCAATTCTCTTCTTCCACAAAGTGGGTCCTGGGGCTCACACTCAGACTGTCAGTCTTGGTAGCAAATACTTTCATACATTGAGCCATCCCGCCAGTCTTATTTGGTATTTTTTTTTAAAAGAAGACTAATTTTTCAGAGACACATGATGAAATGTTACAGATAACAAGAGTACAATGTCTGGGTTTTGAGAAATAAAATAAAAGATAACACCTATGGACTATGAATCAAACACAAGTAGCTAAGAACCGACGATCACTGAAAATCAGATGACTGTAGAGAGGGTCTTACTACCTTACTACACTGGTCAGTCCACATCTTGTCATCTGTTTGAAAATTTCCATTATAACAAAACCAAATCAAATGACTACCAAGCGATTCCTCCTGCTAGGAGACCATGTGAGGGTGGCCTGGCTTCCCGCTCTCCACACTGTCCCCAAAGGCATTTGCCCCACACCTCATGCTTTCTTGCCCACTCAACTTTACTTTCTTTTTTTTCCCCCCCATTTTTTGAGATAGGGTTTCTCTGTGTAGCCTTGGTTGTCCTGGAACTACCTCTTCATGCGATGCTGGCCTCTAACTCTGGGGTGCTGGGATTAAAGGTGTGTGTCACCAGGGCCAAGCCAGACTATTTTCTAATTGCAGGCCTATTTTGTTATGTGACAGTCACCAGGTGTGAGCTTCACCTTTTTGTCATGTAAATGTCTTCTTTAAAAAAATTTAGTTTTATTAAATGTATATGCCTGTTTGCCTGCATGTGAGTCTGTACTCTATGTGTGTGTAGTATCAACAGAGGCCACAAGAGGGAGCTGGAACCCTTGGAACTGCAATTACAGACAGCTGGGTGCCATCATGGGCGCTGCTCTTAATGGTGAGATGTCTCTCCAGCCCTGTAATATCTTCTTAATTGCATACAGAAACCCCTTCCAGCTTACAGGGTGGGGAGGAGTCTCTTAACCAGGCACTTACTTCTGACTAGCTTCCATCTCCAACAGGGCAGACAGAGCTGAGGTTCCTTTCTTCCCAACAGGGGGCCCAGTTGACTCGAGGGAGTGTGCAGAGATGGGCCCGGTCATCTGCAAGCCTTTCATGGCAGTCCCTTTCTAAATCACAGGAGAGGAGACAGCTCATTAGCCCAGGCAGACCCTGAGATGGCACTCACTCTGGCATCTTTGGGCCCGGGAACCCAATTAACCCAGCAGAGGAACACAGGTTCTCCGTGTTTACCAAATGATGGAAGAAGCTAAGACGCAGAGAGGTTGGTTAACTAAGTAACTCCAAATCCCTGGAGCTGGAATTCAAACTGAAGTTGGCTCTTTTCACATAAGCATTCTAAATGCTCTAATCACAAGTGATCTTGTACACAGGAGGTAGCTGGTGTGAGAAAAAGAGCCTAAGGTTAAAAACAGGGCCAAAGAAGAAACACTATCAGGAAATTAAAAATAATGAACTACTAATACAATATCTTGAATGAATCCTAAGGCATAATGCTATGTGGAATAAGCAAGCCTCAAGTGGATTTGTATCATATGATAGCATTTTAAAACACCTGGAAAAGACTAGCAGTTGCTAGAAGATAAAGATGGAAGAATGGGACTGCCAAGGGTAGCATGATGTTTTTGTGTTTTTCCTTTTAGTTCTGGGGATCAAACTCAGAGTTTCTCAAATGTTAGCCAGAAGGTCTACCTCTGAGGAACCTTTTGATTGTGGTGGTTGGTAACATAAGTCCCTGTATTTTATATATACCTGTATATAAGCACACACACACACACACACAGATAGATAGAGAGAGAGACAGAGAGAGAGAGAGTCAATTATATTATATGTTAATTTAAGCAAAACAATGCTGAATCACATGTGTGCCCTTCATGGCCTGGGTAGCCTCAGATAGATCCTATAACCTTCATAAGCCTCAGTTTCTCCACTGAGTGGCAGTGTATGACCAAAATGAAAGAGCTGGAAACTCTAAAAGGAAGGCCTGCTGCTGTCAACCTCTTAAGAGCTTTTACTTAGCAATTCAGTGACATAAAACACAACAGCTGTGCCCAACTGGTCCCACTTGGAGAGTGCACAATAGGTGCTATGTCCTCAGCTAGAAGGGGCAGCTCAAGCCATAAGGCAAAGTTCAGCCATTGCTGAACGCCCTCTCCTTCATCCTACAATAGACAAGAGCACATTGATTGGAATTTCAGACATGTTGGGTAGTCATGGGATAAATCATCTGGCTGAAGACAGGCCTCTGAGAGAACAGGAGGTACAGCCTGCATTCCAGGCTAGGTACAGTCCCTGGGAGCTCTAAGAGCCCTCATCCCAGTGGTTCTCAACCTTCCTAATGCTGCAACCCTTTAATACAGTTCCTCGGGTTGTGGTGACCCCCAACCATAAATTATTTTCATTGCTACTTCAAACTATAATTTTATAGGGGAGCAGTGTCTCGGTTTCAAAGACCACTAGAAACGTGTGTTTTCCGAAGGTCCTGACCCACAGGTTGAGAACTGATGCCTTACCCGAATCATGCGGTCTGAGCGATGGCGCCTGCGGATGCGGTTTAAGCCTTCCACAAAGCGGATGAAGCCATCTAAGAGCTGCCACTCATCTTCATCTGCACGGGGTCTGTCCCCATAGATGTCACAGTGCACCTCCCCTTCTGTGATGCGCTTAGTGGCAGTGACACAGGCTGGGAGAAGTAGGAATCGGGTTCTCCAGAACTTCAGAGACTCAATTAAACTACAGAGGACCAAGGAAATCAGAGTGGTGGTGAGAAAAAGTAGGTTATAAAAGCCTTCCTGGAGAGCTCTCTCTGAAGCTCATGCAAGACAAGACATCCTGTTCTGCTGCCCCAGATGGCTTTGCTTAAGACACAACACAAAACTGAAGACAACAAGGTGGCTTCTGCTTTAATCCCAGCATCAAGACAATACTTCTGTGAACCCAGTGAAGCAATTGTCCACCATCAATTACAAAGCAGACAGGAAAGCTAAAACATTATAAATGAGACACCACAGCCACGAGGCTACTAAGCAGCAAGGGAATCCTAAGATGCTGAAAGCACATGTTAACAGGAAGCCTTGCATTTGCTAAAACCCATATAGACCTGTATATAATCATACATGTGAACACACACACACACAAAGGCAATTCTACTACTTATTAACTTAAATAAAACAATACTGAATGTATTCCATACAATACTGATGTGTTCCATACAATACATACAATACTGAATGTATTCCATACAATACTGATGTGTTCCATATTAGCTGGCAGCCTCAGGTGCAACCTCTGTGATCCTGAGGTTCCTCCACTGAGTTCGTGCTCAGGGCTGACCCTTGCACCAAAAGGAGCACTGTGCCTGAGTTCTGCTTTATTTTTCCATAAAATACACATGATAAAATATATCACTTTAGCCCATTTTAAGTGTATGTCACATGGCACTGAATGCATTCACACTGCTACATAACCTCCAGCCAGAGTTTTAACCCGTGCAGGTGTGCTCTGTTCTTCCAATTTTAGAGAAAACAGAACAGACACCAGACAAAAGCACAGATGTGGTCAAAGATGAGGTATCTACCCAAGGCAGACGGGTGGGGAGTTAAGGCCTCTCTCTAACCTGAAATCTTCAGAGCCAGCAGAACAAATATACTGATCTAAGTAATTCCACTTGTACTCCTCCAGCCGTTCGTGGCAGAATTCCACCCAGCAGGAGACAAACTCTGAGTCGGAGTGGGAGGGGCAGAGGCTGTAGGTGTAATGAATCTGGGCAGACTCGTAAGGGTACCTGAAAAACAAGGGAGATGCCTGGTATTTAAAAGCAGTCTGTACCCACCACCACCACCACCCTCTCTCTGTCTCCGCGTATTTGGCACTATCCTGGTTCAGTTCCCAACTACAGTAATTAGCTCATCCTAGAAAACTATAATGGAAATTTCTCATATCTTCTTAAACTTTTCATTCTTTTCTACATTTATCCTCTGATTTTTAATATGCTTGATGTGAATCACGCTAAGCTTTATAAGCTGAATCAACTCCTTTTTGGAAGTAGCGAGCTGTAAACCTAAAGCTATTTTAAAGCAAGCCAAAAGTCTAAAGGAATCATTCAACTTCTTATACATATATTATATTATACACAAAATTTAGTGTATGACAAAATTTAAGATGGCCACCAAAGTCTGTGAACACCCAAGGACTCACTTGGGAAGGTATCGGGTTACTGTGATCATCTTGTCCTTGAGTGTCACCTTATGGAAAGTTCTGCCCATACTCAGCCAATACTGGCCTTCCTCCTCAGGGCGGTTTCTGGACACAAGGCCTAGTAGAAAAAATAATGATTGCATTTATCTGGTAAAGGCTCATTTTTTACCACCGTCTTGCTTTTTATAAACGGAGATACAGATAAAGAGAAAAAAAGAAACAATGTTTTGAGAGGCTGTTCACAGAAGCATTATTCTTGGTTAAAAAACAAAATTCCAGAAACGGTCAGATTTTTAAGCCAACTAGCAGCAAATGAGAGAGTAGGGACTGGCAGCATCTGGATGCTGCACTCCAACCCTGACGCCCAGTCCTCTGGATAAACATTAACAGGTCAGGGAATACGTGTGGGATCACAATAAAGCTCCGGCCTACCCGAGTCCGTCTAAGTCCTCGTGCCGACTGGCAGCCAACACAGCCTCCGTCTGAAAGGAGCACTGACTTGTTTTATGCAGTTTCTGCCCCTACATATCTGCTTGTGATACTGCTTCCGCCTTCTCTTCCCGAGCCACTAACTAAAATCTTACAGATTAAAAAAATGAAGTGTTTCCATTTATTTACTTTGTGTGTATGTATACGCACACAAGCACAAGTACACATGCATATTATAGCACACATGTGTGGGAGTCGGACAACAGTTTGCAGGATTAGGCCTCTCCATGTGGATTCTAGGGGGTCAAGCTTAGGTCATCAGGCATGGCAGTAAGTGCCCTTATCAGCTGAGTCACCTCTCCAGCCCATTTATAGATCACTTAATACCACCACCAAAGGTTACTTCCTCGGGAAAGCTGTCAGACACCATCAGTCATACGAACATCTTATATGTACCCCTTAGGTATGCATCTCTCCAAATATAAACTCTTATAAAAAGTTCCAAGGACTCAGGTACAGCAGTGATTGATTAACTATGGCTCCAGCCACACAAAGTCACTAAGACAGGCAGATCCATTGAGTCTTTAAGTTTGATGCAAGACTAGGAAACATAGTGAATCCTTGCCTCAAGACCAAATTAAATTAAAATTTAAAGTAAAATTCCAAGAGGGCAGAGCTAAATACTGTTTATGTTTTCAATTAGCTCCTGATAAAAGGGCCATGCCCAGAATAGTGTTCAAAAACTTAATTTAGCTAAATTAAATACAGCAAAGGGGGAATAATGAAAATCGGGAAGATTCTCTAAAGAGAAAAATTGTGCCATAAAAAAACAAAAGAGCCTAAGCAAGATCCTCATGACCTAGAAACAAAGTGTGCTGCTCTTTTGTTCAGCTCAGGGAGATGGTCACATGGTGGCAGGTGGCCTGGAGGCTCTCAGGAGGAGAAAGGACAGTAGTCTGAGAGGCTCTTCACTGTGAATGGGATAATCTCCCAGGGCAGCCCTGCAGCATATACAAAGAGGCTTCAATTTGGGACCCTGCATTCAACCCCAACCTCTTTACCAGCCAGGGCATGATCTCTAGCAGCAAGTTTCTCCAGGTCTTGCTTTCTGCAAAAAGTGAGAAGCATGCCCAGTGAGGTGCTCCTTCATTTCACTATAAGTACCCTGCTGGTTGTCAGGAAGAGTGTCAGGGGACAAGGTTCATGAGCATCCAGCTTTGTTGCCCAAGTCATTCTAAACTAGGTGTACCCCAGTACTCAAACTTGTATCTGTGGTTAAGTTAATGTGTGCCTCTCCTAGTGTACAATAAACTCCAAGAGTCTGCTGGAACAAGTCCTACCTTACCTTTATAATCAATAAATCTGAAACAAGGGAGCAGCATGAGCTTGGCTATGAAAGCAATTTTGCCAATAACAATAGTAAGAGGATACCAGGGAATTCAGCATGTCCCTCTGACAACTAGTTAGAAAGAATAAGGCTCACGATTTCATCAGGACCAGCACGCGACACTAGAATTACAGACTCACAATGGACATTCACCATCCATTCAAGAGCAGACTATGCAGGCTAGATGTGGCCAGTGCCATCTAAAGGTAAATTCATCACTGTTCCCTGGGTTAAAGAAGTAAATAAACTTCCTGCAGCCTCATGAGACCTAACGTCGTCTCTGGCCACACCCCCAGTTCATTCTGTGCTCTGTAACACTAGCTTTCTTTTTGGTCTGCAAAAATTATCAGTGTCTCCTGCTAAAGGCTTTTGCACACACCAGTTCCTCTGCCTGCATGGTCTTCCCTTCAACTTGGCCTCCTTTTTTGTTCCTAATGACTGCTACTTATTTTAGATCTAAGGTCAAACATCACCGCCCCAAGGAAGCCATACCTGACCCTCCAAACCAGATCAAACCCAAATTAAAGAGGTGTTGTGGGCCTTTAATTAGCTTTTCCTTCCCACTCTGTATCACAGCAGATCCATTTTTCATAGTTTGACAAAAGCTGTTTTCTCTCTTTGAGCTATAAATTTCTTCTTTAGACTAGGAGTGTCAAAAACATTGAGTGAATGAGTGAATAAGCACATATATTTATTTAATGTTTGCTATATGCCCAGGCACTGCAGCTCCACTGTGGAGATACTAAGCAGGTGTGACAGTACATACCTTTAACCCTAACCCTTAGGGTTAGGAGGTGAAGCAAGAAGAACGCTTGAGTTCAAGAACCTCTCCCAAAAAACAATAATAAAAAGTAGGATGTACAATAAGAACAGAAGGCAACAAGCAACAACCCTCACACGGAGCTTCCTAAGGAAACACGGAAGAGACCCACAGCTTCATCTATTCGGCCTGGACTGGCTGACAACTAAGCCCACCCAATAGATGCACACTTCTTTAAATTCTCTGCCCAGAGGAGCTTTACTAGAACCAACAGCGATCTCAAGTTTTGCAGCAGACAAATAGGGAAGTAGAGTAGCAAGAAGCTCACTGGCTGCTTCAGGAAATGATTACTGCTTTCCAATTCCAGGCACCCACACTTAACTCCCTCCACCACACTCATTCTAGAAGAGTTCTCTACAGCTTGGCTCTTCCCCAATTAGTGTCACTTATTAGTCTCTGCCACCAATGGGTGACTCATTCTTGAATTAGGTCACTAAACTTCAGGGACTAGGGAGAAAGAGGAACACAGACTAAGGGAACAAGAACAAATGTACAAATGAGATGTAGTTCCGTGGTAAAGGTCCTGGGTTTGATCCCCAGCGACAAAAAGGAAAAAAGACAAATAGACACACATAAAAAAATGTAAACTTGGCTAGGCGGTGGTGGCACAAGCCTTTAATCCCAGTGCCTGGGAGGCAGAGGCAAGCGGCTGAGTTTGAAGTCAGCCTGGTCTACACAATGAGTTCCAGGATGGTCAGGGATACACAGAGAAGCCCTGTCTTGAAAAACCATGTAGCCCAGGCTGGCCTCAAAAAAACAAAACAAAACAAAAAACAATAACAAAAAAAAGAAGGTTTAAAAAACTATTTTATGTTTATTTGTATGAGTGCTTGCTTGAATGTATTGATGGACCAGACTGACTCCATCTTAATGATGGAGACTATTTTGTTATAAGGTCAGAATAAGTTCATTCCTGTTTGCTTCAAAATTCAAGTTGACCTAAACACTTTAACCTGTTTCTGGAATTTGACATGCTCCTACACCATGGAGTTTGACTCACACTTTGAATATACCCTGATTAAGATGTTCTATCAAATACTTTTGAAATATTCAGCCCATTTGGTTCCTTTGTAGCCAAAATTCCTTCAGAAATCCCCCAATCCTTGAAACCCCACTAGTCTTGCCGTTTTTTGGACTATATAAACCCTACCTCCTCCTGTGATGCTATTTTTTTTTTAACTCTGCTTTAGGGAGATAGTCCCGTCTCACAGAAAATAAAGTTGGCTTAATTTGACCAAAAAATTTGGGGACTAATCTTTATTCTGGCTCTGTGGGATTAACAGTATGTGTACCATTGGGAGGGAGCCACTAGCTGAGTGCTAAGAACCAGACCAGTGTTCTCTGCAAGAACAACTGGTGCCCTTAACCACTGAGTCATCTCTCCAGGTCCTAGAGTAGGGTTGTTTTGTTTTTTATTTTTAAAGCGGGAATTACTTTGTAGCAGAGGCTGACCTAGAACTCACCATGTAGTCCAGGCTGGCCTCAAACTCATTATAATCCTCCTACCTCAAGCTACTAAGTACTGGATCATAGGTTTGGGCCACCGAGCCTGGCTTACATGGTTTTCCTTACCATCGCTGTTTCTCTGTGTTTGGGTGCTAGTGATGGACCAGAGGGCTAGATAAGCACTCTGCCACTAGGCTGCACCACTCTCAAAAGGGTTGAAGATAAATTTGTACCTGTGCCAGCTGGGTTTTATGTCACCCTAACAAAAGCTACCTACAGTTGTCAGAGAGGAAGCGCCTCCAGTGAGGAAATGGCTCCATAAGACCTGGCTGTAAGCAAGCCTATTAAAATCTTAATTAGTGACCGATGTGGGAGGCCCAGCCCATTGTGGGTGTGCTGCCTTTGGGTTGGTGGTCCTGGATTCTAAAGTAAGCAGCACTCTTCCATGGCCTCTGCATCAGCTCCTGCCTCCAGGTTCCTACCCTCTGTGAGTTCCTGTCCTGATTTCCTTCAGTGATGAGCAGTGACTTGGAAGTGTTAGGCAAACAAACCCTTTCCTCCCCAGTTGCTTTGGTCATGGTGTGTCATCACAGCAACAGTAACTCTAAAACAATAACATAACAAAAAAAAAAAACCTACCCTCACAGACTTATTAGAAAAGAAGACACATCATTTTAAGAAGAATCACTTACCTCTGCTATAGAGTGGGCTACTGCTCAGCGGGGGTGGGACCGTGGTACTAGGTTTCTGAGCCTTTGGCTGTACTATGATTTGGTAGCCCTGCATGAGACGCTGGCAAATGAACTCTTCAAACACTTGCTGGGCTGTCATTTGAACACCCTCCTCATCTCTCCTGGAAAGAAATGACTGAGCATGTGAATATGCTTGGCCTTGGGCAGTGACACCTAACGGTCACTCCGACTCTTCTCTTTTGCTTCATCCCAGATTATCATTCTACAACAGCTCATAAAATCCATAATATGTACGCCAGCTTTAGAAGATGATCAATTCAACAAGGCAGGAAAAAAGAATAGAAATTAGAAATCAGGTTCAGTGTGCCAAAATCATTGCACTAGCAAATATGTTATCAATGGAGACAACTGTTAATGTCAACAAAACCTGAAAGTAACAGCTCTTGCATCATCAGATTTCCCAAATACTTAAGGAGGACATGAAAGGTTTAAAAGTTCAATGCTCTTCTATACATGTGATCCAAAATACCCAAACCCTCATATACAAAACTAACTGCTTTTCTCTTCGGCACTGACCTGTCCATGTCTGCTTCTGGGAGGAGATCATAGCAGCCCTCTGTGTAGTCATTCTGCAGGCCCTGACGGTCCGGGAAGTAGTCAGTGGTGAGGGGAAGGCATGCAGGAGTAGTAAGAGACTTCCAGTCCACTCCAACTGTGCAACAGAAGCCTGGCACTACAGGGGGAGCAGACAGTGTCAGAACTGCCTCGCATAATGGGGAAAAGGTATATGTGGTCACCATGGCAGGTTTGGGATATGGAGGGGGAGGAGTTTGTGGTAAAAGGTGATAGAAATTGCCAGGATAGAGAAGGAGCAGAAGGAAAGGGATGGGGGAGGGAGAAAGAGAGAGAAACAGAGTTTGTTAGATAATGCAACTCATGCTTATCCAATCCCATCATGCAAATGGGATTCACAGCCGCTATTTTTCATTTTCTGCTGATCATGAGCTACAGCTGAAATGCCAGTGAGGTTACTGCAGGGCAGGCAAGGTTACATATCAAAGCAAATTAATATTCTGAGAGCAGAAGAGAGGCTCAGGCCAGAGCTTCTCCTTTTGAGGACTGCAGAGTGTCTGGGTAGGAAAGGAAGAAAGCTCAGTCTAATTGGGAGCAAAATAGCATATAGCAGCAGAAACAGGAACACTTTCAGAATCACAACAAGTAACAGATTCAAGAATAGGAGGGAAAACCAAAGGAGGATGTCTGGGACAGTTACAAGGCTGGGATTTTGGAGACATGAGTTTGATACCTGCTTCTTGTGTAAAGCAGACTTTCAATACCAGTAAGTCCTGACATTTTCAAAATGTTACAGAGGGCTGTGCTGGGCTCTGAGAGATGCTGAGGAGTGACACCGGACTCTTATCACAAGATGCCAATGGTTCACTCTACTGTGCAAATTGCTGTGTCTACAGATATTGCTGTGTCTGCTTGGGTGTTTGCCCCTTCCCGCTAACTTAAAATGCTAAGGCAGCACTATGGTCTGGCTGCTGTTTGTTTCACGAGACTCAGGCACATGGGGCTTGGTCCCCAGTGTGGAAATATGAGAAATATGGAGCCTAAAGAAAGGTCCTTGGAGGTGTGTCCTCAGGAAGGTCGGGTTGTTCTGGAACTTGAGGCAGTTCTTGCCCCAGCCTGCTCTCTAGCCTCCATTTTTCTTTGCACGTGATCTCTCTGCTTCACTCTAGAAAATCACGATGCCATCCACCATGTGATGCAGTTGGTGAGCTCTTGCCAGAGCCAGCACCACAGTAACCTCTCTCTCTCTCTCTCTCTCTCTCTCTCTCTCTCTCTCTCTCTCTCTCTCTCTCTCTCTCTAATCCTTTCTTCTCTCATAGCCTTGCTATGAATCCCAGGTTAGCCTTGAATTTGTAGTCTTTCTCCTTTAGCTTCCAGAAGACTGAGATTACAATGTACACTGTACACTGGCCTTTAAACTACCTTTTCTTATAGTCTTATCCCCCCTCTGGTATTCCATTTAGATAGCTATCTCCCAAAGTAAAACTTAATCTGTAAGACCTTTAAGGTAAAGACTACCTTTTTAAAATCTCTGTAAGAGGAAACAACAACAAAAGACTCTATACTTTGCCTTTGAGTATTGATGGGATGCTTATACCCTATATATGGTAAATGCACGTGTATGAGCAGTAACAAATTTACAACACAATGTATCCCCTGTGGTTTTTTCAGCCTCACATCATCCTCACAGGGGTAAAAAAGTCTTATGTGCTAAATATGGGGACCCACCATGAGAAAGTCAGAAATGGAAGCCAACTACCTCTTTATGTTGTCTTAGATCGTCACGCTAGACCTCACTACCTTTCTGACTCTTATATCAGTGATTTCCACTGGGCATGATAGCATATGTCTGTAGTCCCAGCACTGGGCAAGCAGAGACAGGAGAATTGCTACAAGTTCACAATAGCTGGGCTACAGAGAGAAACCTTGTTAAAAAAAAAAAATCAAAATACTCTTCCCCGAGAAAAATATGGAAACTATACAAATGGTCACTAATAAAAAATGATTACTAAAACCTCAGATATAATCATATGTTTGATGATATGATTAAAAATAACTTCAGACACTTTTGGTTAGTTTGTTTGTTTGGAGACTGTGTCTCACTATGTAGCTCTGGCTGGCCTGGAACTTCTACTTATACCAGTGTTGGGATTAAAGCCATGTGTTACCATACTCAGCTTAATAAAACTTTAAAAAAAAAAATTTTTTTTTTGGGTTGGCATGATGGCTTAATAGGTAAAAGCACTTGCCACCAAACCTGATAACTTGAGTTTGATCCCCGATCCGCCCAGCAGGACAGAGCCAACTCCCTCTGGGTGTCCTCTGGCGCCCGCGCACATGTGCTATGGCATATGTGTGTCATCACACAAACACATATATTTTTTTAATTTTTGAGAGTAATAGAGGGGCCAGGCAGTGTGGTGCATGCTTTTAAACCCAGCATTTGGGAGGCAGAGGCAGGTGAATCTCATTTTGAGTTCAAGGCCAGCCTGGTCTACAAAGCTTTAGGACAGTCAGGACTATTACACAGAGTAACCCTGTCTTGAAAAACAAACAAGCAAACAAACAAAACAAAACAAAAGAGTAATAGAGGGGCTGGAGAGATGACTCAGAAGTCCTCTTCCGGGACACAGGTCAATTCCTGGGACCCACGTAGCAGCTTACCCCAGTTCCAGGGCATCTGACACCCTCACACCAATGCACGTAACATTAACATAAATAAATAATTTTTAAAAAGAACAGGGACGTGAAACCTAGGAAGAGGACTAAGCTGGCCATCAGCTACACACCGCAGCCACATAATGAAGCATGTGCAGTGGCAGGACTGCGCCCCTGCCACCGTGTTGGTACAGATGCTAAGGTTAGCTGTTTAAATAGACAAACGAAATGTGACCAGAACAAATGCTAACTAGCCAAACGGTCTCACTATGGGTGTCTGGAGGGCTCTAATAATAGCCCCTTATTTCTGGTTCCCTCCCCCCAGAGGCTTCTGCCTGGCACGAGGGTCTTTCGCACGTGTCCTGAATCACACATTCTGGAGCGGGTCATCCGGCCATACTTCTCTCCCTGGCATCGGAGAGACTCGAGTCCCTCCCATCACCTGTCTATACCACAACACAAGTGTATTTCTAGACTGTTCTCTTCCCACAGGGCATCCTCACCATCCCATACTGCCTATCCTTGTCCCCTACTAGTCAGCTGTCTCCTCTTACTTGGGTCTGGAGAGGTAGAAACACCATCCTCTGGCGAATCCTTATTCTGGGTCCTAGGATTCAGACCTAGAGAAAGAAAAAGTAGCTTGTCTAAATCAAAAATTACGATACAAAAAAGTGCTGACAGTTGTGGTTGAAAAAGCTCAAAAGCAAAGCTAAAAATAAAACACAAACCAGGATCGGCAGTGGTGGCACACTCCTTTAATCCCAGCACTCGGGAGGCAGAGGCAGGCGGATCTCTGTGAGTTCGAGGCCAGCCTGGTCTACAAGAGCTAGTTCTAGGATAGTCTCCAAAGCTACAGACTTTGGTTTTCCTGTCTCAAAAAAAAAAAAAACAAAAAAACAAAAAACAAAAAACAAACAAACAAACAAAAAAACCCCACAAACCAAGTGCCAGTTCTGAACTGGATATTTCAAACAGCACAAAATAATCAACTAAAGAAAAATATGAATAACCTAAAATTTGGGAATGAACCAGAACTTCAAAGTTTTCAATACCACTCTCTTTGTCTGATAAAATATTTTTTGCAAAGAAAACTGCTACTTATTTTAAGAAAACTAACACATCTTAAAGTCATTTCAACTAATTAATTTTTAGCAAACATAAAATAACCTAATTACATTTTGTACAGTTATTATTTAACCTTACCTTCTAGAATGCTTTCCAAATCATAGCTTTCAAGAATATAACATAAGGATTAGTGAGACGGCTCATGGTTAAGAGCACTGACTGTTCTTACAGAGGATCTGGGTTCAATTCCCAGCACCTACATGGCAGTTCACAACTGTCTGTAATTCCATGATCTGACATCCTCACTCAGACATACATGTAGGCAAAACACCAATGCACATAAAATTAAAAATAAAAAAAATTTAAAAAGAAAAAGTATATAACATAAAGTCAGGAATTGGTGGAATATGCCTTTGATCCCAGCACTCGGGATCAAAGAGCAGTCTTGTCTACAAAGCGAGTTCCAAGACAGCCAGAGTTGTTACACAGACAAACCCTGCCTTGGAAAGAAAGAAAAAGAATACAGCATAAGACATCAAAGTTTACTATGTTTAACAAAATAACAAAGAATCTACCTAGATATTATTAGTCTGAAAAAGATTCAAAATGAAACTTGAATATGAAATGACAGAGCTAATTGGAAAACATGCATAACTAAACATCACTTGGAAAATATACATATTTATTAGAAAATCATACTATAGGAAGGATTGGAAAGAGCCTCCAAAGATTAACTGTCTCCGAATACAAAGCTAAGGGAGGAGGTAGGTGAGAAACAGAACTTCGTTGTCGTTTTTAGAGACATATTTTATGTGTATGAGTGTCTACTCATATCTATGTGCATCTGTGTGCACCTGGTGCACGTGGAGGCCAGCAGAGGACACCAGATCGTGAGCTACCATGTGGTCCAGGGAATGGAGCCCAGGTCCTCTGGAGGAGCATCACATGCTCCTAACTGCTGACACATCTCTCTAGCCCCAGAACTTGTACCTTCTACTCTATATGTATCTGCACCACTTGAATCTAATTTAAGGATAACAAATATTTATAAATTCCTTGTGAAATCTTTGAAAAAAACAAAAGCAATGACCTGGGGATAAAATGCTGGAAATCACATAATCTGGGATAAGGAGAGTTCTCTCAAAACTCAAAAGGAAGAAAATTAACAACCAATAAATAAGTGAACAAAATATTTGAACACCACCTACAGAAGGCAAGTGAGGGCATGAAGAGATCCCACGCCCGTATCATTAGGGAACAGTGAATGGAGGAGCGAAAGGCCCCAAAGCCGGTTTTTGTTCATCTGTCGTTTCAGGACACGGTCTCACATATTCTACGCTGGCCTCAGACTTGGTACATAGCAGAGGATGATCTCCAATTTATGACCCTCCTTCCTCTATCCCAGTGCCAAAATTATAGGTCTGTACCACCAAGCCCAGTTTTTGCTTGCGTGTTTACTGATTCAAGTTTATAAATGTTCTGCCGACATGTATGTCTGTGCTGTGCACATTTGTGCCTGGTACCCACATAAATCAGAAGAGGGCACTAGAACCAGAGTTACAAATGGTTATGAGCTACTATATGGGTGCCCTAGTCCACTGTAAAAGCAACAAGTACTCCTAAATGCTGAGCCAACTCTATCCCCCAAACCCAGTTTTTCCTTCTTCTGTCTTTTGTTTTTGCTTCTGCTTGGATTTTTTTTTCTTTTTTATTGAAAATAAAACCCGGGGGCAGGCAATGGTGCTGCATGCCTTTAATCCCAGCATCGGGAGGCAGAGGCAGGTGGATCTCTTTGAGTTCAAGTCCAGGCTGTCTACAGAGTGAGTTACAGGACAGGCTCCAAACTACAGATAAACCCTATCTCGAACTCCCACCCCCCCTCAAAAAAAAAAAAAAAAAAAGAAAGAAAGAAAGAAAAGAAGGGGCTGGAGAGATGGCTCAGTGGTTAAGAGCACTGGCTGCTCTTCCAGAGGTCCTGAGTTCAATTCCCAGCAACCACATGGTGGCTCACAACCATCTGTAATGAGATCTGGAGCCCTCTTCTGGCATGAAAACATACATGGAGGCAGAATGTAGTATACATAATAAATAAATAAATCTTTTTAAAAAGAAAAAAGGAAAGAAAAGAAAAAAGAAAAGTCAGGCATGGTAGAGCATGTCTTTAATCTTAGCACTTGGGGAAAAGGCAGGTAGATCTCAGAGATCAGAGCCAGCTGGTCACAGAGACAAAAAGAGAAACCCTGCCTCTCACCCCAAAACAGCCCCTCCCCCATATAATATACCTTGATTATGGTTTCCCCTCCTTCCCATCTGGATCTGTATCTTTTTTGTCTCTCATTAGAAAACACACATGCCCCAGGCAGTGGTGGCACACACCTTTAATCCCAACACTCAGGAGGCAGAGGCAGGCGGATCTCTGTGAGCCTGAGGCCAGCCTGGTCTACAGAGAGAATTCCAGGATGGTCACGGTACACAGAAAAACCCTGTCCTGAAAAACCAAAAACGAAAAAGAACAAAAACAAAAAACAAACAAAATGCTTCTAAGGAATAATATAACAAGATAAAACAAAAACTAACACATCAAAATAGGACAAAACAAACAGAGGGAAAGAGCCTAAGAAAAGGCGTAAGAAACAGAAAGAGCTGCAGAGACCGCTCATTCACATACTCAGGAATCTCATGAAAACACTAAACTGGAGTAATAATATATACAAAGGACCTACAGGGTAAAAAGAAAGAAAATATTTATATTTATTTAGATATTTATATAGAAATATTTATATAGAAACATCATATGTAATAAATTAATATAACATTAATATAAAACTTTTTAAAGTCCTGACATGACAAAGATGTAATTGGGTTCCTTTTCTATCTAACTGTTGGTCATCTACTACAGCCAAGCCCAGTTTTTCATGCAGTGCTAGGGACGGGACCCAGGACCCAGCACTCTAACAGCTGAGCTACACTGCGATCCTGCTTATTGTCTAAATAGACTACCAATAAGTAATTCAGGTAGATATGTGCTTGGTACACACAAAGTTCTAGCTTCAGTCTACTGTACCAAAAAGCAAAAAGGCAGAAGGATAAAAAGGTGATCTGCCAAGACCCCTAGCTGCCATGACACTGCCGGAAAACAGAGAGAAGTGAACAATACAGCTACAAAGTCTTACAACTGTGCTTAAAACAAAATCCTGCAGAGGCGAAGGGAAACCCACAGAGACATTATTCCTGAGAAGCATGACTCATGTATGAATCAGGTCCAAAGGCAGGAAGTCTGAGTCACACTTGGGTACCTGCAGATGGCAGAAGCTTCAAGCCAAGAGAGGTAGAGGTAGGGCCACAGAAGTGTTTTTCTTGCCTTTTCTGTTGTTTTTTAATAAGTGAAATGTTGATTAGCTATGTATTTCAACTCTATCTTGTACCAAAACAAGGATAATTTGTTTTTTGTGTTTTTTGAGAAAGGGTTTCTCTGTGTTAACAGTCCTGGCTGTCCTGGAACTTGATTTGTAGATCTGCCTGCCTCTGCCTAATTGCTGGGACTAAAGAATGCAAAATGATGCCCAGCTCCAAAACAAGGATTCTAAGTTTTATTCTTAACAAGCGCAACCTACTTTTGACCATCATGCTGGGGGGACACCAAACCAGGTTGGTGGGTTTTGTTTATTTTGGTTCACGTTATACTTTAACAGGAAAGAAAATGTATTACATCAAATTGATAAAATACCTTTGATCATATAATTTCTTTAGAAGCTTCATATATTCTTGATTTGTTTCCAAAAGTCAATTTTAGTAGAACCTAAGGCAGATTTCTGTAAGACTCATATACAAACTCAGATACAGCACTCTAATTCTCTGGTAATACTTTTTGAGAGTCCTGAGGCTAAACTTTTGCCTAGCAGGAAGGAGTGTTATAAAATGTTACATGGTTATGGCGATGCGGAGAGAGCTGTGGGTACATGGCACTGGCTACATGGCATCCTCTTTCTCCCCACATGAGTGGTGTTCTTGACTGCCTTGACCTTTGGCAGTAACTGCTGCAGTGGTGGCTGTGGGGCACCCCTAGGAGGTAAGGAACTGCAGGAGGTGGAGAGATGCATTCGGCCCTAGCCTGAGGTATATCTTCATGTTGTGGCCCACACCTAATACTCTTCCTCAGTTATATTCTTTGCATATGCTTCCATCGGTACTGGGAAAAGGCTCTCTGATGACAATCAGAGCAGTCAGCAATCATTACAGGGGAAGGCCAGCTCAGGCACCCTCTCCACTATTGCTAGGAGTCTTATCTGGGGTCATCCTTGTGGATTCCTGGTAGTTTCCCTGGCACTTGGTTCTCCCTAACTTCAAAATGCCCCCCCATCAAGACATCTCTTTTGTTACTCTCCCTTCAGTCCTGCCCCTAACCTGCCTCTGGCACCCCACCTGCCCAACCAGCTTCCTCAAGTTCCCATCCACCAACCCCAACCTCTCACTAGGGAGAAACAAATGGGTAAACAGATGAGATCTGAAGCTAACCTGGGAAGCCTGACCCTAGGGCTCTGT
This sequence comes from Alexandromys fortis, assembly GCF_014885135.2. Classification (NCBI taxonomy): domain Eukaryota; kingdom Metazoa; phylum Chordata; class Mammalia; order Rodentia; family Cricetidae; genus Alexandromys; species Alexandromys fortis. The sequence continues at coordinate 5,553,694 of NW_026067920.1, forward strand.
TGCAACTGCAATGCCTTAGCTACTAAATGTTAGTTGAGACGCCCTTAGAGGGCTCTATATAAGCTTCCTGATCTGATGTCCACGTTAGAATATTTACCCTGAATCAACCTGTTATTGTCACATAAATAATATAAAGGGCTGGAGAGATGGCTCAGCACGTAAGAACACTGTTCTGCAATCACGAGAGCTGGAGTTCAGATTCCAGCACCGCATAAAGCCAGACATTCCTTCCTGCAAATAAATACCTATAACCCCAGCTCCAAGAGGGGCTTCTAACCTAGCTGAAAAGGCCCAGGTTCAAGGACAGATCCAGCTACAAAGATACAGACGGACAAAGAGAACAGAGGAGGACACCTGATGCCCTTTCCTTCCTCTGATTGCACACAATCGTGTGCATGTCCCCCAACATATGCTCATATGCTCACACAGACACAGATACACACAAACACAAATGACAAACACATCTTTAAAAAAAAATAAGCACTGGGTGGTGGTGGCGCACGCCTTTAACCCCAGCACTCAGGAGGTAGAGGCAGGCGGATCTCTGTGAGTTTGAGGCCAGCCTGGTCTACAAAGTGAGTTCTAGGAGAGTCAGGGCTGTTACACAGAAAAACCCTGTAAAGAAAGGAAAGAAAGAAAGAAAGAAAGAAAGAAAGAAAGAAAGGAAGGAAGGAAGGAAGGAAGGAAGGAAGGAAGGAAGGAAGGAAGGAAGGAAGGAAGGAAGGAAGGAGCAGGGGGAAAGAGCAAAAGAAAGAGCTAAGACTAGTTAACAGACTACTATGCCCAAGTAAAACAAAACACCTTAGACTAGGCTAGGACAACAAAGATAAGATTCTAACTGGAAAGTGGTAGCACATGCCTTTAATCCCAGCACTCGGAAGGAAGAGACAGGAGGATCTCTGTGAGTTTGAGGCCAGCCTGGTCTACAAGAGCTAGTTCTAGGGAGCTGGAGAGATGGCTCAGAGGTTAAGAGCATTGCCTGCTCTTCCAAAAGTCCTGAGTTCAATTCCCAGCAACCACATGGTGGCTCACAGCCATCTGTAATGGAGTCTGGTGCCCTCTTCTGGCCTGCAGACATACAGACAGACAGAGTATTGTATACATAATAAATAAATGTTTAAAAAAAAGTTATTAAAAAAAAAAGAGCTAGTTCTAGGACAGGCTCCAAAGCAACATAGAAACCCTGCTTCAAAATACAAAAAAAAAAAAAAAAAAAAAAACCTAGACATACCCTAAGAGAGACTAGACTCTAACTGATTATTGTATATGAGAATAAAAATTCAAAAGATTTAATCTAATTTCCTTCTGTGCTCATTAATATAATTTATCAGGTAGCCTAGGTTCAAAAATGAAACTTAATTCCCATGTGGTTATAGACTACTTCCTTACGACCTCCGGCCCTTTTCAAAACTTCTGTTACAGGTCATAAGGGAATAGGCAAGAAAAGAGTAACCCCATATAACTGTATCACCCCAACTAGAAAAATAACCCAAGGAACCTATTGTTTCTAAGAAGCTAAATACTGTAGAATACACATGAATACACACACACACACACACACACACAAACATTTAAAGATGAATTAAACAATTTTGTAAGTTATTCTAAAGCTTCTCACGTGACAGTATATTCTTTGAAATAAAACTTCATTTGTCAATGAGCACGCCAAACACTGGAGAGACAAGTACTTTAAGTCCGTGGAGAGAGGGAGATGGAAACAGTGGGTCATGATGGGCCACGGTGTGCGAATGGGATCGGGTAGGAGCTGTGTGGGAGCATGACGAGCATCTCTTAGGGAAGCACGGCATGGGAAGGAAAAGCTTCAAACAAGGAGGCACCCTTGGAGCTGGACCAACATGGAGAGTGGATGTTTTCAGGCAGAATGGGGCTTGCAGACAGCATGTTCTAAATGGCGAGGACGAGATGACACAGAGAAATATGAAGACCATAGCTGGGGTATAAGAAAAACCCATGTGCTGGGTGGTGGCGCACGCCTTTAATCCCAGCATTCAGGAGGCAGAGGCAGGCGGATCTCTGTGAGTTTGAGGTCAGCCTGGTCTACAGAGTGAGTTCCAGGAAAACCCTGTCTCAAAAAAACAACACAAAACAACAACAAAAAAAAAAAAAAAAAGAAAAGAAAAACCCATGTATTATTAACACCACCCCCCATCTGTTGACCACCCATGTCTGACTGGCATTATTCTAAGAATTCATATGAGTTATCACATTTATTTTTAGTTTTTGTTTACATTTTCATAATATTCCCTTCACAATGAAGAAAGTGAGGTATAAGAAGTTAGTGGTGGCGCATCCCTTTAATACCAGCACTCGTAAGACAGAGGTAGGCAAATCTCTGAGTTCAGGCCAGCCTGGTCTACAGAGTGAGTTCCAGGACAGGCTCCAAAGCTACACAGAGAAACCCTGCCTCAGAAAAACAAAAGAAAAAAAAAAGTAGTAACTGGCCCAAAGGACTCACTACTCATTAGAGGTGGAGCGAGTCTCATGTCCTAAGATTCTAAGCTTGTACTCTTTCCATACTCAACATCTTGTTAAAGTGGAGTCACGTGAAGACACAAAGGGACACAGGAGACAGGTGATTGGTGTCAAAAGCCATGAGGAGTCACTGAAGGCTGTGCACACGGACAGGAGCTGGTCAGACCTGCATTTTGAAACACCTTACTGGAGACAGCATGGGTAGTTCCCTAAAGGAGAAAGGGACAGAGCAGCAAGAGCTATTGTGATGATCCTAAACACAGACAGCAAAGGATGAACAAAAGCCTCAAGGGGCCAGCATTAGAACAAAAGGGCAGCAGAGAAGGAAGGGCAGGCTAACAGTTAAGCACAAGTCCAGATGATATCACAGCCACAGTGGGTCAGTCAGCCAAGCAGTTAGGCAAACAACTTAGTCCAAGAGGAAAAGGTGGGCTAGAAAGCTGGGCTCCAAGCAAGTGTCTTTCCAATGCCTGCCTGTCTGTGTGCACACGTGCACAGGAAACTCGCAGTAAGATATGACAATGTCACCTAAAGATCTTGCACACGCATCCTCAAATCAACTCCCTTTGAAAGCTCACTCCTTTCTCAACTGGAAACTAAAATTCCAAAACCTACATGTAGGGAGTCATGTGGTATCATCTCTGGGATACTCCAGGTCACTGGGCTCTTCTGGGTAGATCCTGGGGCTGGCTGCTACCATCTGGGTTCAATTAAATCTTCCTACTTCAGGTCACTGGTCAAGCTAGCTCAGGGAACAACGGTCCAGGGAACCCCGGAGTAGTACTCCTTAGTAACCTTCTTACCCCCCCCCCCCCACCGCCAAAGCCTGGAAACTCAAATTTTGGTGCCTAAAAACAAACATCCTAATTTAGCAAAGTGATAAAAATGTTGCCTTTGTAACACTCTGTAGGCAACTTTAGGAAATCTTGCAGAACGTAAAATTTAAGCACCCTGAATATATGACATAAAAATACCTCCTCCACAGCCCTAAACTTTTATTTGTTTCTCATTTAAAATGAATGACTTGAATAAGAATGAAAATCATTTGGGGATTCTTTCACTGCCAACTCACTCTCCAGGTCTCATCACTTATCCATGCGCTACAGGAATTTGGTCAGTCATCTACTAGTGACCAAAGAAGAGTATCATTAACCACCCGCCTTTCTTCTTCTTTTTCTTTTATGTGCATTGGCATTTTGCCATGGATGTTGAGTTCCCTGAAACTGGAGTTACGGCAGTGATGAGCTGCCACGTGGGTGCTAGGATTTGAACCCAGGTCCTATGGAAGAGCAGCCAATTGTTCTTAATCACTGAGTCATCTCTCCAGTCCCCATTAGCCCTCTTTACATAGCTTTAGTTTACAAATCTTAAGCCAAGTTCTAGAAATGCAAGTCACTTTGTAGGTCACAGACATGATAAAGAAACCCTATTTTGTTGTTTAGGTCTTTCCACACTTATCTTGTAAAATACTTGCTTTGCAGAAGGTATTCCCCTAACACCCTTAAAAGGCACTCTGAGGAGAGCTGAAAGGAGAACTCCTGCACTGTCTCTGACCTCTCGCCATTCAACTGACCACGTGATCTGTAGCTAGTAATATATGCCTTATTGAGATTATTAGATAATTAAAGTGTTTTCAGAGAGTAAAAGCCAAGCTTGGCTCCATCCATCCATCACCTGCATTTGGAATCTGTACCTTCTAACTTTCTGTCCAATCAGTTTCTATCCCTGTAAGCCTGAAATACTACTCAACGAAACTACATCACCTTCCTCCATCCTCTCTTTTTTGATAGTATCTTATTATATAGCTTTGGTTGGCCTAGTACTCACTATGTAGACCAGGCTGGCCTCAGACTCACAGGGCTCTACCTGGCTTTGCCTCTGGAGTGCTGGGATTAAAGGTGTGGGCCACCACGCACAGGCATCTCTCTTTGTGATGTTATGATGGTTTCTACAGGAGGGTGCATTATTTCCAGGCCTGGCAGTCCAAAGCCTTAAACCAGACTCCTCCTAGCTGGTCTCTGGTGCTGCCCTCAACACCTCACAGCTCAGTCAGGACTCCCTGACGAAACAATGATAAATCTGTCCTCAGCTAAAAACGTAATGGGCAGTCCATTTATAATTCCATGCATTATACAGTATTGCTTCTAAATAGGTCACTCCAAATTGTGGCTGAAATGATCCCAAAATGGACATGGTCTGCTTTTCTGGCCTTTGTGTCATTTCTAGATGTGTTCCTACTCTGAGCTTCCCAACTCTATTACTTCTTGGATGAGTTACCTGCACCACTGTTGCTAAGCAGGCTGGCAGAAAGCTCTTCAGTTGCACCGAAGTTCAAGGACATGCTGTCACTAGGGTGGCGGGAAGTGCTGTGCCTGCAGAGAACAAAGCCGGGTCACCTGCTTAATTAATGTAGATCATCACGATTTTTCCTGCTCACCTGTACCCTAGTGTGTAGGGGAGAGGGTAAGAAGAGAGGGAAGGACTCATGAAAAACAGGCTGGATATTCAGTCACACAGGCTGGCAGCCCTTAGGATCCATACCTCAAACCACCCTGTGGTAGTTTTATTTGTGTGCCAAGCCCCAGACACCCTGACTGCTCACCTACCACCATTAGACCACTTCCCCTTTCTGCACTATGCCTCTCCCTTAAAAACAAAGGAAGGACATAAAATGCTTGAATGGATGGACAGAGCTAACCTAATGAAGAGGCCCATACCCTGTCTAGACCTCACATGAACACCCCCCCCCCCGCCAGCAAAGAGGACATCCAGTGCCCAAAGAATGGGGCCAAGGCTGCTTTTTGAAAAGTGCTTCCTGAAGCAATTTCGGACCAGTGAGTCCAGGTTTAAAGCAGGGTCACACTCATCAAGGCTTAAATGGCTTTCTGCCTATACTGACTCTTCAGATACTCTGTAAGACATTCAGAGCTTCTGTTCAAAAACGAGTATGCCAAGTCACAGAGAAGCTGTTAAGAGAACAGCATGTACCACCTGTCCCGGCATCCCATAGGCAAACCCTAAGACAAAAAAGAGATATCTCATTTTTATCCTTGACCAGTTCGGAAGAATATTAAGAAGTTTACAAAATGTGAGTTCAAAACAAACCTAAAGCAGGGTCTTGGTAATGTTACAGGCGCACTATCAGGCTACCTGCATTCACCCTTTGCCCAGGGATGCAGGACCTGATGGGAGTGTTCTAAGTCACAAATGTGTCATTTCATCAGCTGTTCAGCGCTGTCTTGGGCTACCTTCCAGAGCCCTGTGCAAACCCTCACCTTCCAGCAGCTTCATGATACGCCAACTCCAACAGCTCTGCAGAGGAGTGGGTGGGGTCCCTCTGCCTGCTGCCCTGAAGCTCTGCCATGTTCTGCCGCGTTTGATGATGGATCTGAATGGCCTCTCCAGATGGTCCTACCCAGACAAAGAACCACTGAATGTTATTCCAACCTGAACAAAAACATACTCTTCCTTCTCTCCAACTGCTGGGACAATGGAGAGGCCCGACAATGAGCACAGCAGGAGGAATATTATACAAGGCTTCTGCCCACACTGTATCTGGGACTATATGCTGGAACTCTCGGTTTCAGAAATACTATGGAGATGCCATACAGAAATAGACAAGTATAAGAGGATAAAAAGATGAAAAGAGAAGGAAAATAAAAGTGAAATAACAAGCCAGGTGGTGGTGGTGCACACCTTCAATCCCAGCACTCAGGAGGCAGAGGCAGGCAGATCTCTGTGGGCTCCAAGGAAAAGAAAGAAAGAAAGAAAGAAAGAAAGAAAGAAAGAAAGAAAGAAAGAAAGAAAGAAAGAGACAGACAGACAACAATCTTGGTAAGGTGGTGTACACTCTAGCTCTAGTACTTGGGAGGCAGAGGCTGGCAGATCTCTGTGCTACAGGGTACAGAGTGAGTTCCAGGATAGTCAGAGCTACACAGAGAAAACCTGTCTCAAAAAAAGAAAAAAGTCAGAAAGTAACAGTGTCACTCTAAAAATCTAGGGTGCTCATGCACAAAAAAGACAGAGCACGAGAGGCTAGATTAGTCTTGTCTATTAAAATGCGCTTCCTGAAAACATATGCGTTAAAGGGTTAAATAAGGTTACCAAGAAGGAAAATTTATCTGGGTAGAAGAAATATCCACGAAACCCAAATGTGAAAGAGGTAGAAGTGTGTGTGGAGATCAAGAGACTGGGTAAGAAGGGAAAGACCCTCTGAAGGGAGTGAGGAGTCAGAAGGGCAGGCTGCCTGGTGAAGAAGGGTCTTAGTGACCAGAGGATCAGTGCTCAAGAGGACAAACGAGGGAGCAGTGTCTGCAGACCAGCTGCAGCTGCTGCTGTTCTTCAGTAATGTGGGCATGAAGGGTGCGTTAGGAAAACAGAAGAGCTGAAGGCCGTAAGAGAAAGTTCTCTTAGGAGGTTTTAGCCTAGGAGCTAGTGAGATGGCTCAATCAGTAAAACGCCTGCAAAGCAAGCACAAGGCCCTGAGTTCAGATCCCCAGCACCCATGAGCTAGGCACGACATAATGTACCTATAATTCCAGTGCTGGGAAGACAGAACAGGAGAATTCTTGGGGCTTGTTGGGAAGCTAGTGAGCTCTAGTGAGCATCAGTGAGATCTAGGTTCAATAAGAGGGCCTGTCCCCAAAACTAGAGTAGTAGAAGACACTCTGGCCTCTATATGCATGTACATGCATGAGCATACAAAAGCACACATACACAGAGAGAGAGAGAGAGAGAGAGAGAGAGAGAGAGAGAGAGAGAGAGAGAGGATTGATTGATTGATTGATTGATTGATTTCAGCCTGGTCTGGAGCTGGAGATGAACAAGCAGTGGTTGTAGTGATCCTAAATTCAAGGTCATCCTCCTTACAGGGCAAGTTCAATGCTACTCTGGGCTATATGAGACCCTGTCTCAAAAATAAATAAAAAGCAAGAGCAAGTACAAAAGTGAGAAACAGAGATACCTCAAAATAAAACTGGTAGGAATAACAAAAAAAGAGAACAAAACCAGAAAGAAATAATTTGTGTGATTCTAACAGAAATAAGGGACAAAAGAGGTTTGGAATGGCCTCCAGTTACAGCCAAATAAACCAGATTTATTTCACATTTTTTAATTTAACTTTAAACAGTAAAATCAAATGTAAAAGAAAACAACTAGGCATTTCTAATCATTCAGTAAGATCATTCCTAGTTAAAAAAAAATAAAACAAACAAACAAACAAAAAAAACACATCTGTTCCTTCCTGGCCCTGCAAGAACCCATTAAGCTGAAGGTTCATTTTATCTAAGCTTTATAAACCCTTACTGCCATCTTCTTGAGGCCAGAACAGAGTAAAAAGATTGGCTAGGAAAAATAGTGAAGTAAAAGTAATTATTTTTTTTTCCTTCACCCCTCAGAGACTCCTGAGAAATGACAAAGTAGCACAGATGCAGCTTGGAGGAGCAATGGTGAAAATGAGGGACAGGAAAGCACAGTCCCTTTCAAAGGGACAAACAAAAAAGGAAAACCCATTAGTTAACACAGCTGGTTACTTACAAAGTTTGTTCTCAAGTGTGTCTTCAAAGATCCTCCTGAAGACCCCGTAAAAAGCCCAGCAGGCATGTCCCCCTCACTGATGGGGCCAAGAGGTTCACAAACGTTGAGGCACTTGACCCACGGCTGATCAGTGCTAAGGACCAGAGCTCGGAACTCAGAGTCCAAGGCTCTTTCCTGAGCAGCCAACTTACCTACAGGAAAAGTGTGCATCCAGCGCCTTCTATTGGATGTGAGCTTCATGGGCATTCTTGAGGGGGCAAAGGGGTTAATCAGTGCTCTCTGAGGTGTGTATCCACCAGGCCGAACATGTAGCATAGACTCTGCACTGCCCACATGGAATCTTCCTGGTGCACTGGAGTCCCGCTGTGGGGGTTCTATCATGTTCTCCAGGACATCTGCTGCAAATCATGGGGTTGAAAGCAAAGACAAAGCACAAATCCACAATGAAATCAGAGTTAAGAAGACCGATGAGTCAAGACTAGCAAAAATCTAGGACGTCATAATTATCAGGAAGTAAGAGTAATGAATAAAACATGCTTAGATTTGTTGTTGTTTTTTTTTCTCAAATATTTTGGAGACAAGACCCAATGAAGAAACACACAAACTTAATACAGTCCCATATTTTGCAGGGGGACCATGAACACTGAGCTGAATGCAATGAGTAAGGACTATAATAGGAATGGGGTGAATATATTCTCTCTGAGGGCAAGACAGCAAAAATAAATGTTTGAGCCAGCTGTGACAGCCACACGCTTTAGTCAGAGCACTTGAGAGGCACAGACAGGCAGATCTGAGCTCAAGGCCAGGCTGATCTACAGAGAGTTACAGGTCAGCCAAGGCTGCATAACAAGACACTGCATGACAAATAAGTAAGTGAAAGGTATGTCTGGTGAACAGACTAGCTCACTACACCCATTAGGTTCTGAGTACACAAGGCTAGAATCCCTCTCTATCTGCACTGAAAGCAAATGACACGAGTTCCAGCAAAAAGAATAGTTAGCTTATTTAAGGACTATACAACAGCTATTGATAAGCATTGATGGAGGAAGGTCATTGGTTAATTATAATAAAGAAACTGCTTGGCCTCACAGGTTAAAATATAGGTGGGAGGAGTAAACAGAACAGAATACTGGGAGGAAGAGGAAGTGAGCTCAGAGACGTCATGCTCCCCTCTCCTGGGTAGACGTGATAGCTCTGCTCTCTGAGTCACTTGCGATGAAGCTCCAACCCAGGATGGACGTAGGCTAGAATCTTTCCCGGTAGGACTGATGCTACACAGATTATTAGAGATGGGTTGATCGGGATATGAGAATTAGCCTGTAAGGGCTAAAGCTAATGGGCCAAGCAGTGTTTAAAAGAATATAGTTTGTGTGTTGTTATTTCGGGGCATAAGCTAGCCGGCAGCCGGGGTGCTGGGGACGCAGCCCGCCGTTCCTATTACAACAAAGCATCATCTTCATTATCTTTTCCTCTTTTGTGGCAATTCTGGAAATCAATGTTGAAGATGATGGCATCATAGGATAAGAGGAATCAAGTTCCTCAATGATTAAGAAGATTCCCCCCATTGAGTCTGTGTACTGAGAGAAGTGTAAGCAATCATGTCATTGTGTTCAATTGAAGAAATGTTCTTAAGAAAAAAGAATAAAGAATGTGTTCATGCTTGGCTAGGCCAGGAAAAGCAATATTTAGATTCAACTTGTCCTGTGCAATGGCCTAGAAGAGCAATGAAGGCAGCAAGTTATGTAACCCAATCTAAGGACCTAAAAACTGAAACCCATGGGAACAAAGTCCGTTTCTGTGCATGTTCAGAAAACAACTATGTTGATTAGAAAGTGGCATCAAGGGAGGCTGGAGAGAAGGCTTAGCAATTAAGAGCACTGTCTACTGTTCCATGGAACCAGGATTCAATTCCCAGCACCCAAATGGCAGCTCACAACTGTCTATAATTCAGTTCCATGGAACCTGACACCCTCACATAGACATACATGCAGGAAAAATACCAATGTGCATAGGATAAATAAACAACTTTAAAAATGTGGCATCGAGTAATATCTGGCATGGTGGCTTCCATCTGTAATCTCAACACCTGGTAGGCTGAGGCAGAAGGACCCTCATGAATTTGAGGCTACAGTGTGACCCTGTCTTAAAACGGATGAGAACAACAAGGATTCCTAAGAACATGGCTCAGTGCTTGCCCCACAAGTATTCAGATCTGAATTTGGATCTCTGTGCCAACAGGTTCAGTGGTACATGCTTGCAATCCTAGCAATGGTGAGATGGGAAATGGAGACAGATACCTGGAGCTACTGGCCAACTAGCCTAGCTTGTTTGGCAAAGTTCAAGCTAATCAAAAGCCATACTGTTTTTTAATTTTATTTATTATTATAGTGTGTGAGGGCATGAGTGTCAGAGTACACACGCAGAGAATCAAAGGTAAATTCTGTGGAGTTGGTTCTCTCCTTTAATCTTTATCTGAGCTCTAGGAATAGAATTCAGGGCATCAGAAAAATCCCTTTACTAGCTGGCCATCTTGCCAGCTCCAAAAAACACGTTTAGGGCCTGGAGAGATGGCTCAGTGGTTAAGAACTCTAACTGTTCTTCCAGAGGACCTGGGTTCAATTCCCAGCAACCACACGGCAGCTTACAACTGTCTGAAAATCCAGTTCCAGGGGATCTGACACCTTCACACTGATTCACATAAAAGAAAGTTAAATAAATCATAAAATTTATTTAAAAAAAAACAAGTTTAAACAAAAAGTAGAAGGTACATTAAAAACAAAATTCAAGGTTGTCTTCTGACCTCCACACGTGAACACGCACATACCCACAAAGGTGTCCTCTAAACATACATACTCATTCACACATAATTTTTAAATAAATGGTTCGATCACCATTATCTAATATCTAGCATGAAACCTTCTATATCATTGTAATATTTCACCTTTGAACCTGATTTGTAATTTGCATACAATTATGGAATAATCAAATCACCATCAAATAACCACAAAAATCCTGTCACTAGACATAGTGGTGTATTTCCAACATCAGGAGTGTAGCAGGCAGAAAAATAGCCAATTAAAAGACCAGTCTTTTAATTAAAAGGCAGTGGTGGTGCACACCTTGAATCCCAGCACTCTGGAGGAAGAGGCAGGTGGATCTTAGTGAGTTTGAGGCCAGCCTGGTCTACAAAGTGAGTTCCAGGGCAGTCAGGGCTACACTGAGAAACCCTGCCTCAAACAAACAAACAAACAAAAATCTGTAGCAGGAACAGAAAACCAAAAGCTCATCTATAGACTGAACTGGGAATTCCCACTGATTGCCTCAACTTCCCCAGCTGATTTCTGCTGGATGTGTGCAAACCTTTGATGATGGTATCCTTGTTTGTTCTCTTAATCAGGTTACTCCCATGGTTTGCTGGATGTTGCAAACTGATTTGAAAATATTTTGCTGTCTGTCTGGTGCTTCTATCTACTTGTTATTTACTCTTTTACTTTTCCAGCTTACTTAATAAACTCACTCATAACTGAAAGTACAGCTGCCACAGATCACTCTCTCAACCACACAGAATGAATACACTGTAAATTAACAAACTGGTGCTGGGATTTAGCAAATAAGAAAGAATATGGCCTAACTAATTACTATAGAAATGAAAGAAGACACTCAGCTGGGTAGGATGGTACACATCTATAATCCCAGCGCTGAAGAGGTGAAGGCAGGAGGAGATTGCAGTAAGCTCAAGGCTAACCTGGGGGATAGTAAAATGAGACTGTCTCAAAAAGGGGCCAGCAAGATGGCTCAGCAAAGGTACTTGCCACTAAGTTTGAGTTTGAGGCACAAAACACAAAGCGTGGCACATACTGAGATGAAAAAATAACAAACCCCTTTGACCCTAGGCCTAAAAAAGACTGTAGATAACGTACAAAAGGTTAGAGATGACAGAATAGTATAGTACACATCCAACACCTCATATGATTTGCACTCGTTCACTGGCATGAAAGTAACAAAAATATGAAACTTACACCCCACTCCATCTGGCCCTGTCACTCCCACGCCTCCCCAGCCGTCTGTGCTCTAGCACTCTGACCTCGGGTGCTGGTGTAGCCCAATGAGCTGCTGACTTCATACTGGTGCAGGTGGGGGTTAGGGATCATCAGGATGTTGGTGCTCTTGCCCAGGGAGCTGTCATCAGAAGCCTGGCTCCTCACTTCCTCAGTGGGCAGTGCACGGCTTGGTAGGGAAGGGCTGGATGAGACATCACAGGAGCTGGCACTTTTGCGACTATGATTCTCCTGCTCCCTCACAGACCTAATATGCAGGAGACAAATTACTACCATGAAAACGACACTTCAACTTTGAGTTAAAATATCAGTGATGATCAACAGCTACATATACTCGAGAAACCAATATTAAAACTCTCAATATGGGAAATAACGCTGGCCTGAACAACGAAGATTTCATCTCAAGAGCAGGGGGGGAAGAAAAGGGCATGGTGATTTACATTTAGTCCTGGCAGTTGAGAGGCTGAAGCTGGAGGATCACTAGGAGTTCAAGGCCATTCTAGGCTACGGTGAATCCCTGAGCTATAGAATGAGACCCTGTATCAAAACAAGATTTTTTTTTTTTTTCTGAGACAGGGTTTCTCTGTGTAACAGTTCTGGCTGTCCTGGAACTCTCTTTGTAGATGAGGCTGGCCTCAAACTCACAGAGATCTGCCTGCCTCTGCTCCTGAATGCTGGGATTACAGGAGTGCACCACCACTGCCCAGCAAAAAAAAAAAAATAAGAAAACCACATTAGATCCAAAGGTGGTTAAATGTATCACAATTAGAAACTTATTTGGCCAAAACAACACAGAGCAAATTTATTTATTTATTTTTTTTATTTTCAAGACAGGGTTTCTCTGTAGTTTTTGCCTCTGCCTCCCGAGTGTTGGGATTAAAGGCGTGTGCCACCACTGCCCTGCTCACAGAGCAAATTTAAATAGTGAGAGTTAAAGAAAGAAAAATTCTGTCCTTGGAATAGTAAACCTAAAAGATCAGTATTAGTGCCAGCCAAGGAAGAGCCTGTGCTTTGTGAATTGCATTTCTTGGCTGCAATGTCTGAGAACCTTCCTGTATCTTGAGACAATACTTCACGACAAACAAAATAGGTAGACCCAAGAGTCTGAGAATGGAATCACCAACAATCTCTACAACATAGCTTTCCTGAGGGTAATTTTAATTTAAAACTCCTTTAAATTTTTTATAATTTTTTTTATGTAAGTAAATATTCTGCCTGCATGTACGTAGGTGCATGCAGTGTACCCCTAGTGCCCAAGGACATCAGAAGAAAGCTTTGGAGCTCCTAGAACCTGGAATTCTAAATGGATGTATACCACCATATATGCTAAGAACTGAATTGAACCTGGGCCCTCTGAAAGAGTAACAAGTGCTCTTAACCACTGAGCTATCCCTTCAGCCCCAATTTAAATATTTTTAAGGTTGCTCTCATAAAGGTCCCTCAGGTTTTCTTTTGCTTTCTAATACTCTGTTTTAATATAAACAAATGCTGTAATTAAAAAAATATATATGGAAGCCTTCATGAATTTGTGTGTTACCCCTGCACAGAGGCTATGCTAACCTCTGTGCTGTTCCAATGCAGTGAATGTGCTGAAGCATGCACCTCTCAGGTTTTCTGAACTGCTCTTTCTTCCTAAAATATAGCCTCACTATATAGTTGAGGCTGGCTTTGAATTTGGAATCCCTCCATCTTTGCCTCCTGAGTGTCAGGTTATTGACTTGTGGCACAGGCCTTGGGTCCCTAAATCATTTTATATGCACCCCCAGAGGAATATGACAGAAAACCTGCAGGTGGCAAGGCGCTGAGCCCGGGATGGACCAGGCAGCCTGAATACTTGAGCATCGTAGGCATCATAATCTACTTGGATGGGCAGGGTGTTCTCAGATTCCTTTGGAGTCCCAAGAGCTGTAAAACACAAATAATACAATTAAAACACAGTTCTAACAGAGACACCTATAGAGGATCATCAAAATCTGCAAGGCATTTGGGCTATCTACCAAGGATAAGATGGAATAACCCAACCATCAGGTTAAGACTGAATGACATAAATGTCAAAGTGACACTAAAATAGTACAGCAGTAGCCGGGCAGCGTTCAGCGCTAGTCTTACTGGTCCTGCTTGAAAGACTACCTGAGCATCCCCAGTTCTTTCCACCTGACCCATGCACTGCAGCTGACAAGGCACAGCTGCAAGGTGGCTAAGCACCCTTCCTAGGGTGACACAGGAATGTGGGTTACTGACTTTAATATGAACCTTCTTACAATACTTCCCATTATTTTGTGACCACGAATTACCTATTCCTAAAAGTGATGAGAAAGCATCTCAAAAATACTCACATGTGGCCAGACGGTGGTGGCACATGCCTTTGATCCCATCACTCAGGAGGCAGAGGCAGGGGGATCTCTGTGAGTTCAAGGGTAGCCTGATCTACAGAGCAAGTTCCAGGACAGCCAGGGCTACACTGAGAAACCCTGTCTTAAAAAACAAATGAAAAAAACAAAAAACTCACATGTATCTCGGCCATTTTTGGTTTTCTCAGAAGCAGGCTGAAAAATTAAATAGATACTTTATCACTCCTCTGACAGAAGCAAATGGAACACAGTATGTTATGTACTACTCCTTAGGGCAAAGACCGCGTCCTGGCTATCTAGTAACTGGGTGTTAACACTTGACACCGGCCTACTGCAGTGGCAAGCTCTGCTAAGTCTTTAGTTTCCACTTTACATCTTTTTCTCAGAAGCTTATCCAGTGGGGCATGGACCCCAGTTCCTGCCGGGGACTGAATCCCAGGCGTGAATCCCAGGCATGCGTATGCTCTACACTGGGCTACAGCCCCAGCTTCTCCATGAAGTTTCAACACAAAAATGTTGAAACCCTATTATGACCCTAGAGATGGGAGAAGGGAGCTGACAGTACACACAGCTGTGTGCAGCCCCTGAACGCTGTTCAGACTGGGGAAACATACCTTCTTTCCTGCCAGTTTGATCCGTGGGGTGAAACTGTTGCAAAACAGCTGGCTTTTGGATGTGTAGAAACTATTAAAAAAAAAGTTATTAATCTATAATTTACTTTTTTATTTTTATGTACATTTGGTGTTTGGCCTACATATATGTCGGTGTGAGGGTATCAGATCCCCTAGAACTGGAGTTACAAAAAGTTGGACAGTTATAAACTGCCACGTGGGTGCTAAGAATTGAACCCAGGTCCTCTGGAAGAACAACCAATATTTGGTTTTTTGAGAAAGGGTTTCTCTGTAGCTTTGGAGCCTGTCCTGGAACTAGCGTATAGACCAGGCTGGCCTTGAACTCACAGAGATCCACCTGCCTCTGCCTGCTAGTACTGGGATTAAAGGCACGTGCCACCACTGCCCAGCTACAATCAATATTCTTAACTGCTGAGGCATCTCTCCAGTAACAATTTTTTTGTTTTTGTTTTTTTGTTTTTCAAGACAGGGTTTCTCTGTATAATCCTAGTTGTTCTTAAACTCAGATTCGCCTACCTCTTCCTCCAAAGTGCTGGAATAAAAGGTGAGCTCGACTAAGCCCAGATTCTTTAATCTAAACCTTAAAACAAACTGCAGGTGCTGGAGAGATGGCTCAGAGGTTAAGAGCACAGGCTGTTCTTCCAGAGGTCCTGAGTTCATTCCCAGCAACCACGTCTTTACAAGTCTTTAATCCTAGCACTTGAGAGACAGGGGCAGGCGGATATCTGTGAGTTCAAGGCCAGCCTGGCCTACTAGAGCTAGCTCCAAGACAGGCCCCAAAGAGAAATCCTGTCTTAAAAAAAAAAAAAAACGAAAGAGGGGCTGGAGAGATGGCTCAGAGGTTAAGAGCATTGCCTGCTCTTCCAAAGGTCCTGAGTTCAATTCCTAGCAACCACATGGTGGCTTACAACCCTCTGTAATGAGGTCTGGTGCCCTCTTCTGGCCTGCAGGCATACATACAGAGAGATATTATATACATAATAAATAAATATTTTAAAAAAAAAACGAAAGGAAGGAAGGAAGGAAGGAAGGAAGGAAGGAAGGAAGGAAGGAAGGAAGGAAGGAAAATTCCCCCAAAATATCATGATGGAGAAGGAAAGGCTGCCAGTGTGGGACTTGTCCCCTGGGAAGAAATTTCTAACAGTTCTAACAATCCATCAAACCACCTGACAGGATGAGACTAAACCCCAGATGGTGATGGGTCACTGGTGGGCAGGACCACACCTTGACTAGCATAGCTTAGGTGTGGACATCCTTGATCCTCTATTTAAATTTTGATCTTGCTTTAGGAACTGGAAAAGAGTGGAGGGGTTTGCTGGATCTCTTTATCCATCTTGCCAATGCTGCTACACCGAATCAATCTTTTTCTGCTTTCTACTGTTTTGCCCCTCAGAGCTACAGATCAAAATGGGGGCTGGACAGATGGCTCCAGGATTAAGAGTACTGGCTACTTTTCCAGAGGACCAGGTTTGATTCCTAGCTCCCACACGATGGCTCACAATCTCTAACTCCAGTTTCAGGGGACCCAATGCCGTCTTCTGACCTCTGGGGACACATGGCAAGCATGTAGTGCACATACAGGCAAAAGACCCAGGTAAATAAAGCTTTTTTTTAAGTATGATATCTGTGCTAAATGTGATAGCTTATAGTTTTAATATTAGCCTTGCTGAGGCAGAACAACCAACAGTTTTTAGCTTGGCTACATAACAAGACCTCAAAAAAAAGTACAAATTTTCTTTTCTTTCTTTCTTTTTTTTTTTTTCTTTCTCTTTTCTTTCTTAAGGCTGGGTTTCTCTGTGTAGCCTTGGCTGTCTTGGAACTCACTCTGTAGACCAGGCTGGCCTTGAACCCAAAGAGATCTGCCTGTCTCTGCTTCCCAAGTATGGGCATTAAAGGCATGTACCACCATTGCCTATCTCCCAGCTTACAATTTTTCATAAAAAACCATCCATACAAAATTTTATGGGTTCTGAGAGAAGTAAGGGACATTCACTGAACAGAATAATTGTAATGGGACCATAATATCCTTACAGGTGGCTAAACAAGTAATCCTTGCTCACTTCTGGTTCTTCATCTATGAATATAGGTGACCAGCAACAATCACTGCACCAATAGGAACACAGCTTGTGACAAAGATAAAGGACACATACACAAGGCTAACATCTGTATTTGTTGTGAGTTTCCAAGCTGGTCTCTAGTATATATTTGAAACTTAAATACTGTAGAAGCCAGACCAGCAAGACTGCTCTGTAAAATTGCTTGCGATGATCTGAGTTGGCTCCCCAGGAACTACATGGAGGAAGGAAGGAAAAAGCAAACCTTACAAATGGTCCTCTGACCTACACAAGTGTGCCATGGCATGAGCAGGCATATGAGCATGCACACAGACACATAAATAAATAAGGATAATATTACTTTTTTAAAAAAAATATGCTTGAGCTAGAGGTATAAGCCAAGTAGTCTGCCCCTCATGGAGCCCAGCCCATGACAAACAACACAAAGAACAGAAAGCACCAAAGGAAAAGCATCTACTGCCACTGGGGAGGAGTCACAGGGGAGAAGAGTTGGAGCTGGGTCTTGAAGAAAAGCACCTGCAAGAAAATAACTGGCAAAGGCCCTCTATGTCAACAACAAAAACAACAAAAAAGCGCAGACCTGAGGTAAGTTGAGAGTGTCTGCCACCCATAGCAAGAAAAAGAAATAGTAGCAGGAGAGGAGGCTGCAGGAGTCAGCCACGTTAGCCCTTATTAAGCTCTTTTGAAGAGCTGGACCAAACACACAGAGCAGTATTTTAAAGACCACTGTCTCCAGATCCCAAGGATTCTGACATATCATACCTGCCCTGTGAGGGCAGAGAAGAACACTAATACTTTTTTACTTCTTGAGAGTCAAACTAAGACTAAAAAAACCATCTTGTTACTCAGGAATAAAATGAAAAATGAAAGAAAGAAGAAAATAATTGAGAGCTGTGCTGAGCAATTGCGTACTATGTATAAAGCCCTGGGTGTGGACTGGAGAGACTGTTCAATGCTTGAGAGAACTTGAGCTTGGTTCCCAGCACCCACATCAGGCAGCTCTGTAACTCCAGCTCCAGATGATCCAACACTTTCACCTGGTCTTTGTGTGCATCCATATACAGATGACATGTGCATACATAGAAATAAAAGTAAATATTAAAACAATAACAACCAAATAGAACCAAGCCCTTGGTACAACTCCCAGTACAACCAACTAGCCAAGAAATAAATAAGCAAGTAAATAAGACAGGTTTGGATGGCTCACAATATGATCCCAGCATTCAGGAAGCTGAGGCAGGTCTGCCAGGAATCTGTGCCCAGGCCACACAGAGAAACCATCTCAAAAAAAAAAAAAAAAAATAAAGAGCCAATACCAAGGAAACTATTTAAAACATTCATCTTCCACTCGTGATGACACCCACCTGTGGTTTATCCAGTGAGGGATATTATAATCATCACCCAGCCGAGAGTCCCTCGGAACACTCCGGTTATGCAGCTGCAAGGAAAAAGCCGGAGCACAAATAAGCTAGAAACTTCCAATCTTTCTATTTTTAATTATTGTTCAACTGGTCTTTCAGAAGGAAGCCGAAATTCTATTACCTTGAATAATGGCACAGCATGTAAAGGCTGCTCTCCCATACATACTAGGTCCACCCCGATTCCTAAAAAGGGAAGGACAAAAAAGGCAGGTCAAGAGGACAACAGCAGAGGTGAGTATTCTAATCTGTTAGTATTACTGAACATTGTACGAGGTAAAACTGACTTGCTGTGCTGCAGTTTATAAACTCATCATTGCTACCTACACTGAAAGGAAATACATGCATTTTCTTTTTTCTCTAATGTGCTTTAGGTTAGACATTAACCCAGATCTGTAAAAAGAGAAACAAGACCTCCACAATTCAATTCTAGTGACACTCCTGATCACCATGTAAAGCCCTTTATCATTGTAAAGAGACAATGAGAGCACCACACTTACAGGACAAGGGAGGGTATTAACACAGGGAGACAGGAGAAACCAAGGACTGTTACCATTATCAATCATGCGCTGCTTGGTCAGTATCATGAGTAGGCGGTCCACTTCAAAGACACCCACCCCGGGTGTGATCACCACAGACATCTGTCCAGTTCGGTCAAAGTTGCGGTTGATGTAGTGTTTGTCAAACACTTTAGAGAAAACAAAAATCCCCCAGAGACGATGTCACAGCTTTTCAGAAACCAGACACAGGCAAACAACACAGCTTTTGGTGCACTTTGCACTCATTCCAGTCATACCAAGTGACTCGTTCTGACCTGAATTTTACCATGTCATACACACATGTACCTTTCCCTTTTACTTTAGCACTGTCTTAAAAACATTCACTTTACCCTTTAGAAATCATGCTCACTGGTGCCCAATAGTGGCCCACAGTTTAATTTTTATGAGATAATCTTACATCATCCATCAATGAGTCTATACTTAAAGTTCCAAGAATCAAATAAGATACATATGCCATACTTATTTATGTATTGTGTACACTCAAGTGCCACAGTGCACACGTAAAAGTCAGAGAACAACTTGCAGGAGTTTTCTCCTTCTAAGATCTCAGGGATCAAACCCAGGTCCTCAACTTGGTATCAGGTGCCTTTACCCACTAAGTCATTTCATTGCCGTGTGTTTGTGTTTGTGCTTTGATGGACAGAGTCTCTAATAGCTCACTTTCTCTATATCCCTCATGCTTCTTATTCTCCTATCTCAGGCTCTACACTCAAGAATATATGTATTTTCTTTTAAAAAGCAGAATGGAGCCAGGTGGTGGCAAACACCTTTAATCCCAGCACTCAGGAGGCAGAGGCAGGTGGATCTCTGTGAGTTGTGGCCAGCCTGGTCTACTGAGTGAGTTTCAAGACAAGCTCCAAAGTTACACAGAGAAACCATGTCTCAACCCCCTGCTCCCCCCAAAAAAAAGAAAGAAAGAAAGAAAAAAGTAGAATCTAAAATTTAAAAAATTAGCTAAAATCAGCTGAGGGATGAAATGAGAAATAAACAGTCTACCAGGCAGGAGCCCTGTCAGCTCCTTACCACAGGAGGCTGATTGCCAACAGAAGGCCCACGGGCCAAAGAACAGTCATTATGACCATTCAATTAGAATGGACTACTTTGAGTTAATTTGAAGTGTAGATGGGAAGAAGGCCTCCAAGTCTGGGGCTTTGGGCATCAGCATCGAGCTGTCTATGGCCACATGGGAAGCAAGAGGTCGGCTTACTGCGGTCTTACTCACCGTTGAAGGACAAATTGATGGCCTCTAGGTAGTTTCCTTGTGCTGAGGTAGAATTGTCTCCTTGAGGAAAGCCCCCTAAAGCAAAAATACAAAACAAGGAAAAACATTTCATGAAAAACGAACTCTTAAAAACTAACAGGAAGGTGCCAGGTGGTGGTGGTGGTGGCACATGCCTTTAATCCCAGGACTCAGGAGGCAGAGGTGGGTGGATAGCTGAGTTTCAGGCCTCTTGGTCTACAGAGCGAACTCCAGGACAGCCAGGCTTACACAGAGAAACTCTGTCTAGAGACATATCCCACCCCTCAAGAAAACTCCAAAAAAACAAAATCAAACCAGGAAGGCATCTGGCTCACACTGTGTTAGTTGGGAACATTGTAGGAGCTGGTAGCATATATAACAAACAACTGGCTCCAACTGACCAGACCTGACCAGAAGCAGAAACTATCTACAGCAACACAAGGGAATGGAGCATGAGCTGCTTCTCTGTCTCCAGCCTCCATTCTACATGCCATTTCCCCACTGCACCTCTGACACATGGATGCAGTACCTGCCTGTTCCAGTCGCACCAACACTGGATACTGGATGAAGAGTTTTTTAATGGTCACAAGGAGCGATGTCCACTCTTCCCTCCTCTCATTCTGAGCCACCACTCTGAAAGGAATATGATCATGAAAGAGAAATCGAGCACCTATTGTAGTAGGAGCTATGGGCTGCATTCCCACCCAGCTCCTGCACGGCTAGCTTAGCCCCGGAAATAACAACACACAAACTGTATTCTTTTAAACACTGCCTGGTCCATTAGTTTCAGCCTCTTATTGGCTAATTATTACATCTTGCTTTAACCCATACTTAATAATGTGTGTAGCACCACGAGATGGTGGCTTATCAGGAAGGATCTTAACCTGCGTCCATCTTGGAGAGGAGAGCTATATCGTCTCACTCACGTCCCTTCTTCCCAGCATTCTGTTCTGTCTACTCCGCCTATCTAAATTCTGCCCTATCAGGCCAAGCAGTTTTCTTTATTAATTAACCAATGAAAGTAACAGATAGATAGAAAACACTCCCGCATCAACCGAATATCCCATTCATTACAAAGTTTCAAGGAGGGAGGAAAACGTGGCTCGTAGTAGTAATAAGCAGGGGATAAAAGATAAAGGGATAAACATGCCTACAATTCAAGGACTGAAGACTAAGGTAGGTAGACCCACAAGTTCAAGGCTAGGCTAGGAACATGGTAAGGTTCAGAAAAGCCAGGGTCAAAACAACAAGCGAGTTGTGGTGTCGCAAGACTTTGATTCCAGCATTCTTGAGGCAGAGGCAGAAGGATCTCTGTGAGTTATGGGCCAACCTGGTCTATAGAGGGAATTCTAGGCCAGCCTAGGCTACAGAGAAAGACCCTGTCTCAAAACAAAAAAACAAATGAACAAAGATGGCTCATCAGATAAAGGCATCAGCCACAGACCCTGATACATTGTTCATATTAGGGATCCACAAGGTACAAAGAGGGAACAGACACTCACAAGCTGTCCTCCAACCGCCACAAATAGTGTTCCCCTGAGTACATCATATGCCATAAATAAATAAGTAAATCAGGGCTAGAGAGATGGTTCAGTGGTCAAGAGCACTGGCTAATTTCCAAGAGGACCCAGGTTCAATTCTAAACACCCACATGGCAGCTCACAGCTCTCTGTAACTCCAGTTCCAGGGGATTTGACATACTCACACAGACAAAACGGTTTACTGAAACACCTGCATGGTTATGCGGTGGCCTTTAATAACGGACAAACTGGAGGCTTTTAGAAGAGCTGGTACAGGAGCAACTAGATGCTCAGCATATTGAAGAATCACCCATCCCTTGGAATTCTCCTGTATTTGTTGTTAAAAAGAAATCTAGAAAATGGAGAATGGTAACAGATCTAAGAGTTATAATAAGGTGATTCAGCCAATGGGCTCTCTACAGTCTCACATTCCTTTGCCTTCCCTATTACCTAAAGGATGGCCTCCTATAGTTATTGGTTTAAAAGACTGTCTCTTCACTGTACCTTTACAAGAAAAAGACAGAGAAAAATTTGTTTTCATACATGGTTGTGAGCCACCACGTGATTACTGGAAATTGAACTCAGGACCTCTGGAAGAGCAGCCAATGCTCTTAATTGCTGAGCCATCTCTCCAGTTCCCGCCCACAGGAATTTTAATGTAGAAGGATTATCTTAGAATGAATCTTTTCACCACATAAACTGAGTAAAAAATGAAAAACTTATGTGGAAAAGGTTTCTGAGTTAATTCTAAAAGGAAAATTGAGACTTTGTCAATAAGCAGAAATAGACCCAGCAAAAATTATAGTACCTTTAAATAATGACGAAATTGAAAAATTGTGGGTGAACCCTGGCAAAGAGCTTGTGGCAAATTTTTGGGAGAGATTAATAACTACCTCATAAGCAAGATAATTCAACTGGATTCTTCTTCACATTGTACGGGGGAGCCCTTACATTCTTTTTTATTTTTTTAAGCCAGTGGCTGGCTGCTTTGCTTTAGGAATCTTCAGGCTGAACCCCAATTTCTCTCTCTGAATTTTGTTAATTGTTCTTCAGGCATCAGATCCCATTACAGATGGTTGTGAACCATCATATGGGCGCTGGGAATTGAACTCGGGACTTCTGGAAAAGCAGTCAGTGCTCTTAACCACTGAGCCATCACTCCAGCCCCAAACCCTTACATTCTACTCTGATGCAAAAAAATTCAAGGAAGGCAGGTTACAAATCAGAAAATTTAAGTAAAGTAGAAATTAAAGCCCTTATGATTCTGTCCAAAAGTCAGAATTATATGCTTTTCTTGTGGGACTAAGGGATTCCAAAGAACCCCTAGTTACGAATTCACAATATGCAGAAAGGGTTGTTCTGCATAATGAAACAAATTACTTTATACCAGATGGTACAGAATTGACTTTATTATTTATTCAGTTACAAGATACAACCAGGAAAAGGCATCATCCCATATGCATAACACATCTGACCCCATACGAGTCTGCCAAGCCCTCTGGCACAAGATAATGCAGAAATCAATCAATTATTGTGAGGCAATTTCATTAAAAAGAATCATGTCAATAGCAAAGGATTCAAAAGAGACTTTTCTAATACATGGCAACAAGCCAAGGAAATTATAAGGAAATGTCCTACTTGTTCTTTATACAACCAAACACCACTACCTACAGGAAGTAACCCAAAGGGTACTCAAAGGGATGAAATCTGGCAGACAGACGTATTTCATTTTGTAGAATTTGGAAATTCTAAAATATATAAACCACACCACTGATAACTACTCAGGTTTTCAAGGGGCAACTGCTTGGAGTTCAAAAAAGGCTCACTGGGTAACCACACATTTGCTAAAGGTTATGGCCATCATGGGTATACCTGTACACATGAAGACAGGCAATGCTCCAGCACAATCCTACAGGCCAGGCAGTTATAGAAACAGCAATCAAACTCTAAAGGATATGTTAAATAAACAGAAAGGAATGAAGATAAAGGCTCCCAGAAATAGACTGCATAATGCCTTATTAACTTTGAATTTTCAAAATATTAATGAGATAGGAACAACAGCAGTGTAGAGACATTGGATAGCAGGAAAAACTTCGAAACTGAATCAGTGAATATACTTTAAAGATGCACTGACCTCAGAATGGAAACCAGGACATGTGTTACACTGGGGAAGGGGTTTTGCTTTTGTTTCCATAGGAGAAGAAAAGCTATGAATGCCATCAAAACTGATAAAGACTAATTTGAACAAGAGACACCTCTTAATGGGAAGAGGTGATAATTCATTAAGCACCAATGCCATTTAATTTAAACTAACCTATAAAACTAACTAATGCTTTTCATTTGATCAGATACAACTTGCCAAAAAGAGAATCTCCCCAAAATTAGGTTTTGTTTCTGTCTTTTCAGGAGAATAAAGGTATCCAGCTTAAGAATCTGAAGGCCACTGGACAAATGAGACATCTGAAGGAAAAGACCAGTCTTTCAGAAAGAAAAATATCTCAAGAAAAAAAGTAAGTTGGCCAATATTATATCACATTTCCAACAGGATAAAATTTCATAATTTTTCATATAATGCAAATGGTCTTTTTGTAATTCCAGTCCAATTAAAGATTAATGCTGAGCCGGGTGATGGTGGCGCATGCCTTTAATCCCAGCACTCGGGAAGCAGAGGCAGGCGGATCTCTGTGATCTCTGTGAGTTCGAGACCAGCCTGGTCTACAGAGCTAGTGCCAGTACAGGCCTTAAAGCCACAGAGAAACCCTGTCTCGAAAAACAAAACAAAAAAAAAAAAGGGCTGGAGAGATGGCTCAGAGGTTAAGAGCATTGCCTGCTCTTCCAAAGGTCCTGAGTTCAATTCCCAGCAACCACATGGTGGCTCACAACCATCTGTAATGGGATCTGGTGCCCTCTTCTGGCCTGCAGTCATACACACAGAATATTGTATACATAATAAATAAATAAATATTAAAAAAAAAAGATTAAAGCTGGTTTTGGAGTTGGAGTATGGTTCTCTTCTTCTCTAAACCCACGCATGCTAGTTAAAGTAAAATCCAAAATCTCTGTCTCATGTCAGAAGAGACACCTGATATGACACAGAAGAAAAACAAATATTTAAAGACTACTTTATTGCTACTAATCTAATAACCCTTTGGTTTTATATTGACTCTTTAACAGCTTTCCTTAAGGTTTAAGATTTATAAGATTTATATATTTTTCTTAAGCTTTTTGTAAGATATTAATGGTCATATAGAGTATTAACTAATTTTTTAAAAAGTTTCATCTACCTTTCTGAACATAATTTCAGGTTTGAGTTTCTATCAGTTTTCTGCAGTGAATCATGAACACACCTAACAGCAACCTTTAAGGTCTCCAAAAGTAGGAGGGGTCCCACAACGCGATTCCTCCAGGACTATGATAACACCACCAAGCTGAAAAACACCACCTAAACATTGGCTCTGGACTACACACTGCTCACAACAATTTTGAGGTGGCTAGCTGAGATGATCTAGCCTAACTGACTACTCTAGCCAGGGCTTCTAAAGCCCTACACTTTCTCATTACAGAGACTGGACAACAGCTACCTCTCCCAGGACTTGACAATTAACCCAAATTTTTCTTTCCAGGATACCCTAAAGGTAGGTGGGTTGTTGTAGGAGGCCGCTTGTTTGTTCCTGGGTGCTCAGCCCTGAAATAACTACACAGAAACTATTAATTAAATCACTGCTTGGCCTATTAGCTCTAGCTTCTTATTGACTAGCTCTTACATCTTAATTTAACCCATTTTTATTAATCTGTGTATTGTCATGAGACTGGCTTACTGACAAGGTTCCATCCAGCATCTGTCTCTGGTGCAGCTACATGGCTTCTCCTTGACTCCACCTTCTTTCTCCCAGCATTCAGTTTAGTTTTCCCCGCCTAGCTCTGTTCTGCCCTGCTATGCTCAAAGCAATTTCTTTATTCATTAACTAATAAAAGCAAAACATAGACAGAAGGACTTCCCATATTAGTTATTGGTTTTTCAATAGGTTTATGGATATTTGTCATTGTTTAAGGTGGCTGGTTACAAGTTGTTATTGGTTATGGTCAGGAGAAAAGTTGGACAAAGGAATTTAGATTCAGGGTTCTTGTTTTGAAAAGAAAAAAGGGGATGTAGATATGGTAGGATAAAAGGGTAGATTATTGAACCTACTCTGATCAGAAAAAAGGGAGGATATGGATATAAAATAAAAAGATAGATCATCGGGGGCTGGAGAGATAGCTCAGTGGTTAAGAGCATTGCCTGCTCTTCCAAAGGTCCTGAGTTCAATTCCCGGCAACCACATGGTGGCTCACAACCATCTGTAAAGAGGTCTGGTGCCCTCTTCCGGCCTGCAGGCATACACACAGACAGAATATTGTATACATAATAAATAAATAAAAAAAATATTAAAAAAAAAAGATAGATCATTGACTTTGAAAAAGCAGCTACTAGCTTTAAATTGAATTGGATAAAACTTTTATATATTGTATACAAATTTTATATATCGATACAAATTTGAGATTGATTTTGTTAGAACATACTGTACATATATTTCTACTCTTGTTCAAGTATCTATACAATTCACTCAAAAATGTAATGCAAATTTCTAGTCCTTAAAAATTATTATTACCAACTGTTTAGGATAATAAGGAAATTCGGATTAGCAGTTAATCACCTATTATAAACTTGTCACATTAAGTATGTTTTCAAGGTCAAACAAAGATATGTTTTAGATAGACAGATCATCTTCAAACACTTCAGAAATCTACAGAATATAGTATTTAGGATGTTTTAATAACATAGGTTCTTTTTTTTGTTTTTATGACAATGAGACATGTCTGCTCCTGGCAGCACCATTCTACTTCAGAGAAGATAATGGGCATCAAAGAAACTCCACATGGAACTTACTTTCTTTGTGACAAAAGTAAGAGTTTGGGAACTCCTTTAGCCAAAAGCTTTCTAGATACTAGTCCATTTTGGGCATGGTCTAAGGTACTATAAGCTCAGACAAAAAGCATACACAGCCCTGTTTATGTTGGATTTATGTATATATATGTAGCTATTATACTTATTGCATATAGTTTTCTTATATTAGTTATAGCATTTTTTAATTTTAGACAAAAAAAGGGTATATAGTGGTATATTGTTTGTGTTTTAATAAATAAAGTTTGCCTGAAGATCAGTGCAAAGCAGTCACACTAGTCAGCCATAAAGGCCAGGCAGTGGGGGACACACCTTTAATCCCAGCAGCCACACTATTCAGTCGTAGAGGCAAGGTAGGTTGGTAGTGCACACCTTTAATCCAAGCACTAGAGAGGAATATAAAATAGGAAGATACCGGGTGGTGGCGCACGCCTTTAATCCCAGCACTGGGAGGCAGAGGCAGGCGGATCTCTGTGAGTTCAAGGCCAACCTGGTCTACAAGAGCTAGTTCCAGGACAGGCTCCAAAGCTACAGAGAAACCCCGTCTAGAAAAAACTAAAAAAATAAAATAAAATAAAATGGGAGAAGATGGGTCTCACTCTCAGTCTCAATCTGAGGATTCTTGGAGGCAGAATCTCCCATTTTTGGTCTGAGGTAGAGGTAAGAGCCAGTGGCCGGCTGCTTAGCTTTTCTGATCTTCAGGTTGAATCCCAATATCTGTCTCTGGGTTTTTGCTTTGTTTTGATTTGGTGGTTTGGTTTTTTTGAGATAGGGTTTCTCTATAGTGGTAAGACTGTCCTGGAACTAGCTCTTGTAGATCAGGCTGGCCTCGAACTCAGAGATCCACCTGCCTCTGCCTTCCAAGTGCTAGGATTAAAGGCATGTGCCACCATCACCCAGCTGTCTCTGGATTTTTATTATACATGATACACACTGTTAATTTTATTAAATGACATTATGGTTTTATATAAAATGATCTTATTATGCATAGGAATAAAATATTGTAAGAGGTATAATTTAAGCTAAAATCTAGTCAAAGGCAGAGAAAACAAATATGGCA
This sequence comes from Alexandromys fortis, assembly GCF_014885135.2. NCBI lineage: Eukaryota > Metazoa > Chordata > Mammalia > Rodentia > Cricetidae > Alexandromys > Alexandromys fortis. Next base: position 5,581,578 of record NW_026067920.1, read on the forward strand.
AGATATTACCTGCAAATTCAGACAGTGGACAGCCAGGGTTTTTAGTTACCTACTCACTTAGTATTACCTTTGAACACTAAAATACTTTACAATTAAAAAAATAATAATAATTTGGAAGCTGTGATGGTTCGCAACAACAACCCCAGCACCTTGTAGGCAGAAACAAGGAATGTTACAAGTTCAAAACTAGTATGGTCTATATAGTGAGTTCCAGACTAACCAAAGCTGAATAGCAAGACTCTGTTCAAAACAGCAAAAACAAATAAAAATTCTAAACACAATATGGTATCCTCTATCACAGAATTTGAAAAATACAAGAATAAAAACTGATGAAATCTAAAAAAAGTTTTTTAAGTTAAGAAGAAACAACCAATAAAGACACAGCAAAGCACCAAAACATACTTGTAAAAGTCCTCATAGAATCTCCCTTTGTGATCCTGTTGAATTGATGCTCGGTTTACTTCAGGAAATTCATCTGAAATACAGAAAATTCAAATCATATTGAAAATTGAATTGTACAGTGTTGCTGGATTCCTCTTTTGGGTTGAAGATCTATATCATCAAAATGTAAGCCAGGAGTGGTGGTGCACGCCTTTAATCCCAGCACTTGGGAGGCAGAGGCAGGTGGATCTCTCTGGGTCTGAGGCCAGCCTGGTCTACACAAAGTGTTCTAGGAAGGCCAGAGCTACACAATAAGACCCTGTCTCAAAAAAAACAGAAAGAAGGAAGTAAGTAAATAAACAAGTAAATGAAGATAATTGTATATCTGTTATGTGGGTTTTAGGTGGTCACAATCCAGCTATCTTATATAAATTAAGATGTATTATTATTTTCCATTTTACTTGGGATCCCTCCTAGCAAAGATGGGAAAGACAAAAAGTACAAAAGCAAAGAAGATGAAAATTAATTGTTTGAGAAGAAGGTGAGGGACCCAACAGAAAATAACTGGAAGAAACTAGTTGTAGGGGTGTGTACTGGCAGTCTGGCTATTCAGGAGCCGCAGGCAGGAGGTTTGTTTTAAACCAGAAGTTCATGGCCAGCCTGAAAAATATAACAATATCCTGTCTATTAAGAAATGAAAAATTTAGCTGTCTTAATGGCACACACCTCCCAGCACGTGGAAGGCACAGGCAGAAGATCTCTGTGAGCTTGAGGCTAGCCTGGTTATATAGTGAGTCCCAGAACAGCCAGAATATAATAAGTCATCAAAATGTAAGCCAGGAGTGGTGGCACATGCCTTTAATTCCAGCACTTGGGGAAAAACAAAACAGAAGAAATAACAAACAAATAAATAAATACAAATAAAATTTAAAAGTATAATCAAAATATAGTGCATTAAAAAAGTCTACCAAAATTGTTTAAATTCTCAAACAAATATATATAATATATATGAGAAAAATTTACTCACCAATAGATTTTGCATCATAAAAAGTTCTAGAAAACAGGACCACAGTCACTTCGTGACTACAGTTCTTCTCCTAGGCATGAACACAGAAAAAGGAGGTACAAGTTTATTCTATTTCCTTCACTGTAAAGCAACCCATGCACACTAATATCCGCAATCCTAAGAGGCTCAATGGCTGAGCACTGTGAAGGGGACAGAACACTTGCTGCCAAAAGATTTGTTCTCGCCAGGCTGTGGTCCTTTAATCCCAGCACTCAGAGGCAGAGACACGCTGAGTTCGAGGCCAGCCTGATCTACAGAGCAGGTTCCAGGATAGGTTCCAAGGCTACACAGAGAAACCCTATCTCAAAAAAACAAACAACAACAGTAAAAGACTTGTTCTCAATTCTGGCTCTTAAGCTTACCACCCTGTAACTTCAGGTAGGTTACTTTAAGTTCTAAGGATGTGCAAAAATGCTTGGAAAGCTACAAAAAGAAAGGGTCCTGTCACCCAATTCTTGATTTGACATAAACCTGACCAACTGAATGTTAGAGCTTGATTATATCCCTATCCACTTTTAATTCATTAGAACTGCAAGTTTAAGGAAAAATAACAGTGCCTATAGTGGTGGTTTAAAGAACCAAAGATGTTCCTACACATCACAGGATGAGGCCCAGAAGCTTTGGGGAGAGGAAGGAATGCAAGCCAAAATCACAAATTACCTTTTGGATGCAGATGGGAGCTAGTAAGAATAAACATTTCCATGAAGTCTTGAGATCAAAATCCTGGGAACAGGGTAATAACTGGTGGACATGACATGTAGCTTGTTTACTGAGCCAACGAACTTGTTTCAGTTCCTGCCAGACTCAACCTCATCTCTCCCAACCACACTAACACAATTCAGCACTTGACATAAAAGAATACAACTTAATGTACCATATGCCACCTTTCATTTTTCCTTGGATATATTGCAAGTGGATAGAAATTCCTGAGTACAAGTCAAAGTACAAGAAGTACACTGCTGGGGAAAAGCAGACCTGAGGCACCAACTGGGGACTGGACTTCACATCCCCCAAATCAAGCATCCTTATCCAACTTTGATGGATAGAAAAAGTGTCACAGAGACACTTTTTACAGAGAGCAGAGAGTCTCTCAACTCCTGTGGAAAGGAGATAGAGACTATTATCATCTCCACTTTGCAGAAAAGAAAACCAAGGCTATCCATGACCAAAAAGCTAATTGGAAGGGACCCCTAATTTTAAACTAATTTTGTTTTACTCCAAACTCTGTGACGTTAAATACTGTATATGTGAGGATGATGTTTTCATTGATAGAAAGGTCAAGTGAGCTATAGCCCTAGTTTCCTAAGACTTTAATTATAAAAAGTTCAATTTATTTTCTTTATTTTGCTTTGTTTTTTGAGACAAGATTTCTTGGTATAACAGCTCTGGCTGTCCTGAAACTAGCTCTGTAGACCAGGCTGGCCTCAAACTCAGAGATCTGCCTGCCTCTGCCTCCCGAGTGCTGGGATTAAAAGCATGCGTCACCACCACCCGGCCCACATTCATTCTTTTGCATATAAATATTCAGTTGTCCCAAAATGCATAGAGTATTTTTCCCCTCAAATGGACTTCATTGTCCTTGTCTAAAAGCACCAGACTGCAGATGTATGAGTAGTACATGGACTTTTATTCAATTGTATTGATCTATGTCTATTCTAATGCCAGTATCACACTAGCACTATTTTGCTGTCTCCAAGGAGAAATCAAATTCTTTATTCTTTTACAAGGCTGTTTATTCCCAATTTCTTACAATTACATAGAAACTTGAGGATCAGATTTTTATTTCTATAAAAAATGTGTAAAGGAATTTGACACAGACACACTGTGTTGCAAACTGCTCTGTACATATTTTATTTTGGTCTTATCATTTTGAGACTTCTGCCTCCCAAATCCTGAGATTACAAGCATGTAATCTCATTGTCTGCATTGTCATTTTAATCCTATTAAGACTAGACATGGTGGGCCGTGCCTGTGATTCCAACTATTTGAGAAGCCAGGGCAAAAGCATTTGTAGTTCCAATATAGCTTTACCAAGATCCCAATCAAAAAACATCAGGAATTTTATCTGTCTGTCTGTCTGTCTAGTGTGTATGAGTGTTTTGCCTGGCTGAATGTTGAGTTTTCTAAATGCATATGTACCATACATGTGGGTCCTGAGAACCAAAGCCAGTTCCTATGCAAACACAAGAAGTGCTCGTAAGCACTGAGACAGCTCTCTCTCCAGCCACTGATTTGTTTTTTTTTGGGGGGGGGTTGTTTTTTTTTCCTTTATTTTTATTTTTATAGGTATAGGTATTTTGTCAGTATGTATGTCTGTGCACCACATGTGTGCTGAGTCTTTGCCAAAATACTGCATCAGATCCCCCAGGACTGGAATCACAGACAGTTGTAGGCGATCCCCATAGGTGCTGAGACTCAAATGCAGGGCTTCTGGAAGAGCAGCCAGTACTTTTAAACACTTAACCATGTCCCTAGCCTCCTACCCTATTTTTTTTTTTAAGATTTACTTCTATTTATATGTGGGTGCCTAGAGTAACAAAGAAAGCATCCATAATACTGATCTTAGGAAAAAGTTTTCAGTCTTTCACCACTGAGGGCGATCTGTAAAGTCAGCTCTGTTGTTTTTCATAAATACTGTTTATTATGTTGAGGTGGTTAGCATAACTTAAATCTCAAGTCCACATTTCAGCTAAAGTAGCTCAAGATAAGGCAAACAGAAAAAACTGCATTCAGAAAACTCAACAATCAGCCAGGTGGTAGCACACGCCTTTAATTCCACCAATTGGGAGGCAGAGGCAGGTAGATCTCTATGAGATCAAGGCCAGCCTGGTCTACAGAGATAGTTCCAGGACAGTTAGGGCTATTTCTTGAGAAATCCTGTCTCAAGAAATTAAAAATCTAAAAACAAAAACCAAAAAAAGAAAGAGAGAGAGAGAGAGAGAGAGAGAGAGAGAGAGAGAGGGAGGGAGGGAGGGAGGGAGGGGAGGAAGGAAGGAAGGAAGGAAGGAAGGAAAGAAAGAAAGAAAGAAAGAAAGAAAGAAAGAAAGAAAGAAAGAAAGAAAGAAAGAAAAAACTCACATTCAGGAGCTAAGGAGAAAACTCAGTTTGTAAAGTGCTTGCCACATAAGCATGAGGACCTGAATTCAATCTACACTAAAAGGTCACAGTGGCACACGCATTTAATCCCAGCACTCAGTAGGTAGAAGGCAGATCTCTGTGAGTTTGAAGCCAGCCTGGTCTACAGAGCAAGTTCCAGGCCATCAAGAGGTACACAGAGAAATCCCGTCACAAGAAATAAAAATAAAAAAATACAAAATAAAGAAAAACTGAAAAATTAAAAATCTAATGAGTGCTATCTACTTAGATTATAATGTAGAAAAATACATACCTTCCACTTAGTAAACAGGTCAGCAAGGAAACCATTCACAGCTTTCTCAAAGTACAAATCCCCTGAAACAAACGGGGAGAAAAGGGTGAGGATGTCATATTTTTCCTATTCTTTTTTGGCTTGAACTATCTCTTCTAAATACAGTGAAGGAATCAGACCAAATAGAAAACAATGGATCAGCTATATAAATATATATGTAAATATATACATAAATATATATACTTATTTATATCTATATTTATATGTGTATATGTTCATATGTATATATAAAGATAGTAAAAGTAGAGTATAAAAACTAGAGTACAGATGTGGTGGTGAACACCTTTAATCCCAGCACTGGAGGCAGAGGCAGGCGGACCTCTGAGAGTTCAAGGCCAGCCTGGTCTACAAAGCAAGTTCTAGCCAGCCAGGGTTACATATTGAGACCCAGTCTCAAAAAAGGGGCTGGGGGGGGGGGAGCAAAAGGACAAAGTGAAAAATAAATGAAGGAGGGGGCTGCTTGCATACACTAGACAAACTAGACAAAACCCTACCATTGGGTTACATCCTCAATTCTATCAAATTAAATTTAATTATGGAGGTTCAGTGCTTCATTCATTAGCACAGAAAGTACAGTCAAATCTCATAATTAGAGTCTCAGCTTCAAGGTGAACTCCAAATGTTTAAAAAGGAAGATGACTGGTTAATATGATGTGTATTTCTAAACTCCAAATATGATGATTTTTATAGCCATGCTTAAAGTGTCTTAGAAGATAATTGGGGGAGGGGGGGTGCCAAACCTAATGACCTGTGTTTGATTCCCCAGACCCTCCACAGGAGAAAGAAAACTGATGGGGTGGAGAGATGGCTCAGCGGGTAAGAGCATTGCCTGTTCTTCCAAAGGTCCTGAGTTCAATTCCCAGCAACCACATGGTGGCTCACAACCATCTGTAATGGGGTCTGGTGCCCTCTTCTGGCCTGCAGGCACACACACAGACAGAATGTTGTATACATAATAAACAAATAAATATTAAAAAAAAAAACTGATTCCTGAAAGATGTAGGTACACATGCTCTCTCTCTCTCTCTCTCTCTCTCTCTCTCTCTCTCTCTCTCTCTCTCTCTTTCCCTCTCTCGCTCCAAGTAATGGAAGTTCAACAACAAAATGATTTAGTAAACCCTAGGCATTCATTGTAGTTCCTCCTAGCCATAATTTCCTCACTGATGCACAGCAAGCACTAATTTGCAATAAAAATTTGAACTGTGCAAATCATGAAACTGGTGGGGTAGTCACAGCACCGGTACCTCATAGTAGTTTTAGCATTCTCTGCTCATTATGTCATAATTCAAAGACAATGAAGCTGAAGCAAACTTGTTTTTCTGTGATTGATAGAGAACTAAGTGAAAGACACCAAGTTGAGGGTAGTTAGTAAATGCCTGCTCATAGGAGGCTGGGTAGAAAGATTGTGAATTTGAAGACAGTCTGGGTTATAGATCAAGATCCTATGAAAGCATAGAAAGTAGAAAAAGAAATTGGTGGTACCTAATCATACTAGAAGTGAAGCTCTGAGAATTCAGGATTTTCATTAATACTTTACGGCACTTCCTGGAATTCATATTCTGCTTCTGCATCTGTCTCTCCAGATATCTACGCAGTTTATATAAATAAAATAGAGGAACTAGTAAGATGGCTCCGTGGATAAAAGCATTTGTTCCCTAGAATCTATGCATGAAATCAAGAAAGAACAGACCCTCTACAAAGCTGTCCTCTGACCTTCATCTGGGAATGTGGGCATACATGAACACACAAAATATTAATAAAAGAAAAATGTCTAAAAATAAATAAAATAGCGAAGAAGTGTGCACGGCAGTACATTCTTGAAATCACAGCACTTTGGAGGTAGAAGGAGAATCAGTTCAAGGTTATTCTTGGCTATAGGGTCTCACTATCTAGCTCTGACAGGAATTTGCTGTGTAGACCAGGCTGCTCGTGAACTCACAGAAATCAACAAGCCTCTGTCTCCTGAGTGCTGGGATTAAGCATGCACCTCCACCCCTAAGCTGTATCTCTGTTAGGTAAAGGGCTTGTTTAGCATACACTGACTCCAGGTTTGGTCTCCACAGCACAGCATAAACTGGGCAGAGACATGAACACCTTTAATCATAGCACTTGGGGGACAGAAGCAGGAGAATGGGAAGTTCAAGGCCATCCTCACCTATATGAGACCTTTTCCCAAAAAACAAACAGTAATAAAAAGAACATTGAAAAATGATAGTAAAAGAGAACTAAAGAGGTTTGTCAAGAAAGCAGGACACATCTTTAGAGAACATCAAATGCTTACTATAAAATGATACAGACTTGGGGGAAACCAAAAAATTCTCTCCAGTGGCAGTTACAATCAGTACTTAGGGAACAGTACCATAAATATCAAAATCCCACATTTCACAGCTCATCTGAATAAATATGTAAACCATAGCCGACGTAGAACGGAACACCACCTGTAACAAATAAAAACATAATTGCATTAAAAAGCAAATGATTCATATACAATTTCAGTTCTACAGAATGAATAGGGTGTCAAAGTCTGCCACAACAGTAATACACTCAACATATCTGCCTATATTTAGTCGTTACTATTTAGAGAGAGAATGTGTGGTATGTATGTATGTATCCATGTCTGTGAACACACGTGGAGGTCAGAGAACAACTTGCAGAGTCAGTCCTCCCCTTCCACTATGTAGGACCCAGGAACTCAGACTCGAGTTATCAGGGTTGGTGGTAAGCACCTTTACTCACTAAGCCATCTCACTAAGTAGGTTATTTATGCAATAACTTACTTAGTGAGTTAATTATGCAATTAAAAATAGTGTACATGCCAGGACATGGTGCACACCTTTAATCCCAGCACTTGGGAGGCAGAGGCAAGCAGATCTCCAAGTTTGAAGCCAGCCTGGTCTACAAAACAAGTTCCAGGACAACCAGAGCTGTTATTCAAAGAAACCCTGTCTTGAAAAACAACAACAACAACAAAACAGCAAAAAAAGTGCACACATATTGAAAGCTTAAAAGCTAACATCTACAAGTCCTATAACCTATAACAGCAACCTGCATACAAAATATTCTAGTCAATAGTGGGACAATGTTATAGGAAGAACCAACTACCACGGGGAGGGGGGCTTTTTGTTTTGTTTAAGGACCACTACATGAGATAGAACCCATACCTGACATCACTAAAGTGGCCAGGATCCTGCAACTAGATATGTCATGGGCCTATGGAAAAAACTATTATTATTCCACTAATGGAACACGGGAATAAAATGACTCTTGATGATACACTGCTATATCCACAGTTAACAAGCTCACCAATCCTCATCAGAGATGCTTCTTGCAGTAGATAGGCATTAACAGAGACCTACAACTAGACAATGTGCAAAGAGTGAGAGACTGGAGCAGTCTTAAATGGGATGCCCTTTCCCTTAGAGCTCAGGGCCTATTCGGAAGAAGTGGAAAGATTGTAAGAGCCAGAGGTGGTGGATGATTCCAAGGAAATCATGTCTTTCAGATACAACAGCGCCGATACACACATGAGCTCACAGAGATTGCAGTAGCACACAAAAGACCTGTAAAAGTCTGTACATGCTCAAGCAAGATCCCAGCAATGAAAGGTCCCACCCCCAACCAACAAGTTATTTGCAATTGATATCTACTCGCAATGGGAAAATCAGTTTCCTCCAATGAAGTTTAACAGTTATATCAACCATATTCCAAGGGAGGATCCATGCCCAGTAGTAGTGGACCATGGACCAACACAAAACAAATTATATGTTTTGTGTGAGTGCTTTTTGTTTAGTTTTGTTTGGGCTTTTTTTTTTTTTGTCTTATTGATTTTTTCATCATTTTGATTTTCATTTTTGTTTTTGAGAGAGAGAAAGAATATAAAGTTGGCAGATAGGGAGGTGAGATGGTTTGGAAAGACTTGAGGGAGGCAGAGAAACCTGATCAAAATATAGTACATAATCTGTCTTGAAGCAAAACAAAATACATTACACAAAATTTTTTTTAAATAAATTATTTTTACTTGCATTGCTGTTTTGTCTGCATGTTTGTCTGTGTGAAGATGTCAGATCTTGGAGTTACATACAGTTGCTAGCTGCCATGTGGGTGCTGGGAATGAACCCAGGTTCCCTAGAAGAACAGTCAGGGTGCTCTTAATCACTGGGCCATCTTTCCAGCCCCATTATACAAAGTTTTAACAAAAATAACAATAAATAGAGCAAACTCTGATATGGTGGCTAATGCCTGTAATCCTGTAACTCAGGAAAGTGAGGCAGGAATACAGTCAGTTCAAAGACAACATAGGCTAAATAGCAAAATCCTGTGTAAAAAATCAAACAAAACATTACTACTTGGAGTAAATCTTGGGGTTGGGGTTTTTATTAAAAGAATTCTCTTAACTATGAAGTGGTACTTGGTCCTTTTTTTTTCCTTTTGGTTTTTTGAGACAGGGTTTCTCTGTGTAGCAGTCCTAGCTGTCCTAGACCTCGCTGTGTAAACCAGAGATCTGCCTGCCTCTGCGTCCCTAGTGCTGGGATTAAAAGTGTGCGCCCGGCAAAGTGGTACTTCTAATTACCCATGCATTCTTTCACTTAGCTGACAGAATGCCCAGTGGTGAACTACCTGTCCAGTATTCAAGAAGCTCTGATACCCAATACTATACAAGACTGAGTGTGGGGAGGGGAGGCATGTGTTTACAATCCCAGCACATGGAATGTGGGGACAGGACTGTTGGGAATTAAAGGTGATCCTTGGATACATAACCAGCATGGACTACATGAAACCCTATTCAAAAAACCAGAAGCAGGGGCTGGAGAAATGAAGCAGTAGTTAAAGCACTTGATGCTCTTGCAGATGACCCAGGTCAAGTTCTCAGCACCCACATCAAGGCTCACAACTGTCTTTAACTCCAGTTCTAGGAGATCCAACGACCTCTTCTGGTCTCCGTGGGCATGTACATGGTACACACATACGTATGTGACAGGCAAAACACTCATACACACAGAAATATGGCATAAGGAAATAAAACCAAAAAGGTCACTTTGTAATCTTACCCTGGTCTCTTCACTGATGTAACCACACATGACCTTCTCATTCTTGACCCAGAGCTCACCAGCCTGCGCTCTGAAAGGAGATACACATACAAGTTATTGTTACCACTCTCTTCAGGTGGCTCACTCGCTGTCTTCTAAGTGGTACGAGCTAGCCTCCTGTGTCTGTCATCTAGGTTCACATGCACTCAAACGTCTGATCAGTTATATCTCTCCAAAGAGAGTTCCATGAGCAACTTATCTACTATAAGCAGCTGTTGTGTGTGAACACACACAACAGGAGTCCACAGAAAACATACAGGTCTAGAAACTGGGCCTTTAGAGCACAGAGACCCTCAGAAATAATACACAAATTATCCAGGTACAGATTTTATAGTTTTGACCAATCCTCAAAAAACAAGTGTCAATAACAACTGGCTTTTTTTTTCTTCTTGTTTTTGGGGTTTTTCAAGACAAGATTTTTTAATGTAGCCCTGGCTGGCCTGTAACTCACTCTGTAGACCAGGGTGTCCTGGAATTCACAGACATCCACCTGCCTCTGACTCTCAAGTGCTGTGATTAAAGGCGTGCGCCACCCTGCCCAGCAGTTCCTTTCTTCTGCTTTCATGGTTCCCCTTCCTAGTTTCATGATTTACAAATACACACTGAAACAGTTTCTGTGACTGAGACACTTTATTTGTCCAAGTCTAGCTTGTTTTGCTTTACATAAAGTTATCTGAGTTCATGCATTTCCTGCAAAATGTCATGATTTTATCTCATTATTTTGTTTGTTTGGTTTGGTTTTTAGAAACAGGGTTTCTTTGTGTAGCCTTGGTTATCCTAGAAGTCACACTGTAGACCAGGCTGGCCTTGATCTCACAGAAATCCACATGCTTCTGCCTACCAAGTGCTGAGATTACGGCATGTGCCACCATCACTTGGCAATTTTATTTTTAGTGGTTTCATCAAAATCCCATTAGGCATGTATGCTATTTTCTTTAGCCATTCATCTGTAGATGGACATATAAGATGACTCCATTTCTTAGCTACTGTGACTACAGCAACAATACAATTGGATATGCAAGTATGTATGAGTAGGGATTAAGAGTCCTTCAGATAGCAGGGTGACTGGTGGCACACCTTTAATCCCAGCGCTTGGAAGGCAGAGACAAGCAGATCTCTCTGAGTTCAAAGAGAGTCTGGTCTACAGAGAAAGTTCCAGAACAGCTCTGTTAAACAGAGAAACCCTGTCTTGCAAAACAGAAAAAAAAAAAANAAAAAAAAAAAAAAAAAGGAAACTGAGGTTGGAAAGAAAACTCAGCAGTTAAGAGCACTTGTTGCTCTTACAGAGGACCTGGGCTCAAGTCCCAGTACCCACGTGGTGGCTCACAACTATCCATATCTCCAGTTCCCAGAAATCTTTTGGCTTCTGGGAGCACCAGTGTGCATATGGTACACATACACAAATGCAGGGAAAACACACAGACAGACTAAACTTAAAAAACAATTTAAAAAATAGCCAACTAATTAAAATAAACTGGTATATCCGTACAGCAGAATATCATGGAATCATTACAATATTGCTTACACTGAGCTGTAAATGCACAAGAACTATATATAGCCAGCATAGACTACATGGTGAGTTCCAAGCTAATCTAGGCTAATGTGATACTCTGTATCCAAAAAATAAAAATAAAAATAAATTAAAAATGGGAATGAAGATTTGTGGCAGAGTACTTTCCCAGCATGTGTGCGGCCATTCCCACCACAAAACAAATAAGACAGTAAAGAAATGGCAACAGTAGGCAGGGAGTGTTTCAGGGCTGGAGCTGTTGCGAGGGGGGAGATGGGGGAGACGTGATTGACTAGTATACATGAGGCCCTGGATTCCAACTCTAGTACTGAAAAAAAAAAACATGGGGGAGAGATTTGAAAAGTCTCTTTTACTAAGATACAGAAATCATTTTAAATACAGTGATAGTGAAGCAGTCCAGGTAGAAGAGCAACACATGACAATACTGTGCTGGTTGTTCTATACCTGTAAACAAGTATCCTAATCTGTAAGACATGTTAATATAAAACAGTTCCACTTCTAAATTATGTAATTCGCACCTCGTGTTACAGCAGTAATTCTGAAAGCAGCCAGGTGTGGGGCCAGCGCCTGTCTCCTAGCACTAGAGAAGTCGGAGCAGAAGGCTCAGGGGCTAAAAGCCAGTGCTGACAACACTGAAACTGAGGCCAGCCTGGCTACATGAAACCAGGTCCCAACATTACAAAAAGCAAACTCGCAAAGCAATCCTAAAACTGCCATCATGCACTTTGGTTCTTCTTCGCTTGTATCGTGCAAGTTAGCATGTGCAACACTTGTGCCCTTTACTGCAGAGACCCACGGGCCTTAGGTGTCTTATTCAGCTGACTTCCTGCACTAAAGCCCACTTCTGTTTACCATCCAGTAAGCCGAGAATGCCACGATACTTACCTGATGCCAGCAAATTCCACTTTCTGAGTGATATAGGCACAGGTGCTCACCTAAGGGAAGGAGAAAACAAAAGGACTCAACCCATCAGGCCACAGAAAGTCACACACAAGAGCTCCTCTTGGCTTTAAAATCTCCTCCAACAACAAAATGCTGGGCATGGTGGTGCACACCCTTATCCCAGCACTCGGGAGGTAGAGACAGGTGGATCTCAGTGAGTTTGAGGCCAGCTTGGTTCCAGGACAGACTCCAAAGCTACACAGAGAAACTTTGTCTTGCAAAAAAAAAAAAATACTAAAGAGTTTTCAGTACAGGGTTACAATTCTGATGAACTAGGCATTTTAAATGAAAAAGGTTCAATAAAAATAAGTAAGTGGGTCTGATGGTACATGTCTTTGGTTCCAACACTCAGAAGGCAGAGGCAGAATTGTCAGTTCCAGGGTAACAAGGATTACACAGCATGTTCTAGGCCAGCTAAGTCCACATACTGAGACCCTTCTCAAAAGCGGGAAGAGGAGTGGGGATGGGGTTGAAAGAGTGTTCTTAAAGAGGAACCAGGTTTGGTTCCCAGCACTCACAGGGAAGCTCAGTCTGTAACTCCCGTTCTAGAGGATCCACTATGCTCTTCTGACTGGTGAAAGCACTAGGCATGCATAGAGCCATACACACAAAAATAAAAAAGAAAAAAGAAAAGGATATAGCCAAATATGTACAGTAAGTACCTGTGGATGCTACAATCAGAAGGTATTTGGACGGCTCTAAATTTATATGATAAACAAGGACAATCCGTGTCATAGAAAAGACAATATGCTGGTTTTTAAAAGACCATATCTTACCAAACTCTTCTTTAGTCGCCACATATCCCCACGGCCAATGTACTGATCCTTAAAAGTCAATTCCACTAGGTCAAGAGTCACATCCTAAAAGAGGATAATCACACTTTTGTATTCCTTTGTCACACTTTATAGTCAAAATATGATATCCACACACTGTGAAAAAAAGTGCAAAAAAAAGAAAACCTTTGGACAATCACTCAACAGCAGAACTCACTCTCTGCAGCAAAGGCAACTCAACCACGCCCTTGGCATTTGTACAGCACATACTATGGCAGCAGCCCATGAAAAGGAGCCCCCGAGGACCACTTGTGTGCCTCAATCCTGCTGCTGCTGCTGCTGTTTGACAAAGGGTGTTACTGCTTTGCTGCGAGGCTGCCTCACATTGATGAGCTCCAGCAGGCCTCTCTGCCTGGAACTACAGATGCATGCACCCATGTCCTTTTGTTTTAGTCTTGAAAGATACCATTGGTCTGTCCGCTTTATTTCACTATAGAATGCACATCATACCCTATGGATAATTATTTTGCCTATCAAGTATCAATTAATAAAGAAAAATGCAAATCTGGATGTGGTGCTGCACGCCTTTAATCCCAGCACTGTGGAGGCAGAGGCAGGCAGATCTATCTCTGTGAGTTCGTGGAGTAGGAAGGTCTTTTGTCTATGTGTTACTTTAATTGGTTAAATAAAGAGACTGCCTTGGCCTTTTGATAGGACAGCAGCTTAGATAGGCGGAGTAAACAGAACAGAACTCTGGGAGGAAGAAGGCAGTGTGGCAAATGCCATGGCTCTCTTCTCTGAGATGGATATTGGTTAGACTCATGTCGGTAAGCCACAGTCAAGTGGTGATACACATTAATGGAGATGGGTTAAACAAATATGTAAGAGTTAGCCAATAAGGGCTGGAGAGGTGGCTCAGCGGTTAAGAGCATTGCCTGCTATTCCAAAGGTCCTGAGTTCAATTCCCAGCAACCACATGATGGCTCACAACCATCTGTAATGAGGTCTGGTGCCCTCTTCTGGCTTTCAGCCGTACACACAGAAAGAATATTGTATACATAATAAATAAAAAAAAAAAAAAAGAGTTAGCCAATAAGAGGTTAAAACTAATGGGCCAGGCAGTAATTTAATTAATACTGTTTGGTGTGGTTATTTTGGGTATAAACTAGCCACATGGCGGGGAAGCAGACCACCGCTCCTATTACTACAGAGTGCTATTCTGCAGACCAGTCTGGTCTACATTGTTAGTTCCAGGACAGCCAGGGTTACAAAGTGAGACCCTGACTCAAACAAACAAAAGAAAAAAACTCAGAGCCAGATACAGTGATGCATCTTACACTCCCAGGAAGCTGAGGGAGGAGTGCTAGCAGGTCTAGGCATGCCTGGGCTATATATCAAGTTCTATGTCAGCTGAGCTAAACAACAGACTCTGCCTAAAAAAAGAAAATAAGCATGAAGGGCTGAAAAGATGGCTCAGAGATAAGAGCACTGACTGCTCTTCCAGAAGACCCAGGTTCAACTCCCAGTACCCATATGGTGACTCACAACTATCTAATTCCAGCTTCAGGGGAATCCAACATCCTTTTATGGCCTCTCTGGCCATCAGGCATACATGCAAGCAAACACTCAAATAGATAATAAACTAAGACAAGCTTTTTGGGAGGGGGGTTGGTTTTTTGTTTGTTTTTTTGAGACATGGTTTTTCTGTAGCTTCGGCGCCTGTCCTGGAACTATCTCTTGTAGACCAGGCTGGCCTTGAACTCACAGAGATCCACCTGTCTCTGTCATCCAAGTGTTGGGATTAAAGGCAGGTACCACCATCGCCCAGCAAGACAAGCTTTAAAAAGTGAGGACTTAAATGCAGCCTACATACCAATAATATTTAAATGACCTATATCTGACCACTTAACAATATAGCACTACACTTAACAACCTCATTTCCATCGTCACCTAACCTTTGAGGATAGGTGTTAATCACTATAAAAAGAAATTTCCAAACCAAAAAAAAAAAAAAAAAAAAAAAAAAAAAAAAAAAAAAAAAAAAAAAAAAAAAAAAAAAAATTAAAGTCCAAAACAAAAACTTACTTTGGGGTCTACAACATTCACATAGACATCTTGGTAAGGTCTTAGCCGGAATACTTGAGTCACAGTCTGGTCCACACTGATAGTTTCTAAAACAGAAAAAAAAAAATTGGTTCAGTTAACACATTTTGATCATTTGCTTTGGCCTCTGCCTTTCAGGACATGAAATTTTAAACAGTTCTCTACAGGTGATACAAGCCCAAGCAGTAACACTTGATTTAAAATAATGAAAAGCACCCGGTGTCAGGGCCCTTTGTAATTCCAGCATTTGGAGGCTGAGGCAGGAGGACTGAAAAGCCTGACCGGGCTACTTCAGCAGTTCTTGCATCAAAAAAGAGCTGGAGCTGGAGAGATGGCTCAGTGGTTAAGAGAAGCTGTTGCTCTTGCAGTGGACCTGAGCTGGGTCCACTCCCAGCACCTACATGGTGGCTCACAACCATCTGTAACCCCAGTTTCAGGGGATCCAGCAGCAATGAGCATGGTACACATATATGCATACAGGTAGAACATCCATACACAAAGCAAGATAAATCAATCAAAAAATTAGAAGAGAAAGGTGTAACTTGGTGGTTGCAAACATGCTCAGCACACGAGTCCCTGAGTTTGCTGGTGGAGGGAAGAAGGAAGAAAATGAGAGAAAAAGGAGTGGAGAAACCAGAAGAGACAGGAGAGAAAGAGACGAACACAGATCTTGCATGTGGGGGACTAGAGAGGTGGCTGTCAATAAACTGCTTGCTCCATGAGCAGGAGAACCCGGATCCTGATCTTAAGCACGCATGTAAGATCCGAGCATGGCGGCACACACCTGAACTTTAGCAATGGGTTCAGAAACAAGTGGATCCCTGGACTTGTGGCCAGTTAGCCTAGCCAAGACAGAGCACTTTGGGCTCATCAAAAGACTGTCTTGCCAACATGGTGGTGTATGGCTGCAATCCCAGCACTTAGGAGGCAAAGGCAGATGGATCTCTGTGAATTCAAAGCCAGTCTCTTCTACATAGTGTGTTCCATGTTAGCAAATGTCACAAGGTGAGACCCTGTCTCAAAAATAAACCAAACAAAAAGACCATTGCAGAAAAATTGAGATGGCGATAGAAGACACCTGACATCCACCTCCGCCTTTACATATTCAGGCATGAGTAGCACATGTGCATGTACACACACACGAGAAAAATTTTAGTACTTAGGACACTGAGACATGGGAATTGTCCTGAACTGGAAACCAACAGGGATTACACAGTGAGTTTAAGGTCAGGCAGGGCACAGGAAAAAATGAGAAGTAGTAAGTGCCTTTGATTCCAGCACTCTGGAGGTAGAGGGCGGAGGATCAGAAATTCAAAGTCATCCTCGCTACACAGCAAGTTCAGCCTGGACCATGAGACCTTTATCACCAAAAAACAAAAACATTTAAAAATGAAAAGTATTTTTTAAAAAAAATCCGAGCCAGGTATGATGGTACATGTCTTTAATCCCAGCACTTGGGAGGCAGACAAGTAGACCTCAGCCTGGTCTACATAAAGAAATCAAATCAACCAGGGCTTCTGTCTCAAAAAAAAAAAAAAAAAAAGGATCTGGCGGCTGGGCTGGGAAATGTAACTCAGCAGCACGGAACTTGTTTTAGTACACACCAGGCCCTGGGTGGAGGTGGGAGGAGCAACCTAAGAAAAGTTCAAATCCCAGTGGCAGAAGTAAGCTACTCCATAGATTCTCAAAACAATACAAGCAATTGCCACCACTGTTGGTTGTTCCCCAAAACGAGACAATAATAAACTGACCTTATTTCGGAAAGCACTGCTGGCCTGGGGCAATGAGCAGAAACAAACCCAGCTGGAACGGAGCTGAAAGCTTTCTCCTGGCTGACTAGCCGTCATGGTGGTGAAGGATCACCAACTGTCTTACTCAGCTACGGAGTCTATATGCAACAACACAAACCAGCCAGGCAGGATGAATCCAATGGAGCAATAGTAAAAGTCTGTTATAGAGTCAATCTGACACAATACAGTAAGAGGGAATTCATTTCTGATACTGTAAACCTTGGCAAAAACCTGTGGTTGCAGTTTTACTAAATGAATACAATGTGCCTTTCAAAACTGGCTTCTTCCAAGTAATAACTGGGCCTAATACTGCTTAGCTTCTAAGATCTGAAGAAACTGAGAACATCTGCAGATGTTCAGCCATAGACTGTACCATCAGCCACAGACTGTACCATCAGCCATAGACTCAGATTGCTTTCTAAATTACTATATTTTTATTTTATTCTATTTATTATTATCTTGATTTTGGAGACAGAGTCTCACTATGTAGTCATAAACTGCCTTAGAACCTTACTCTGCAGCACAGGCTGGTTTTAACTCACAAGGATCTACATGCCTCCATTGGAATTAAAAGTATACAGTACTGAAACTGGCTGAATAACTATGTGTATGCCCATAGATTCGCGTTTCTACTAGCTTTGACCAGAGAAGCTTCTTTCTGCATTGGCCAGCAATGACTGCAGAGATTCATAACTGGCCAGAATAAATGATTGCTGCATGCCCAAGCCACAGGCTCAGGGAAGATGCAACACAGGAGCCAGAGAAGTGGGAAGAACAGTGTGGGATGCTAACTTCTGGATATGACATGACAATTTCACTGTATAACTCACAGTAGCTATGATTACCTGCAGAAGATCGGGCCTGTCAACATTCCTTGATGAAAGGAGGAGAGGCTCATGAGGCCCCAGTCATCTCTGCAGATTTAAACAGTCAATGGTTGAAGAGGGAAGAAAACACATTTTCCCAGTGGAGTAGCCATGGGTAAGGTGCCTATGCTCCTGTACATACATCCTCCCCATGCTCATGTAAACAACCCTAATAAAACTCACTGGGTCACACACAGAGTCCTGAAAGCAGGGGAGCTACACTGGAAGAGGACAAGATTATCAGATGTGAGAGACAAGAGAGGGTACTAAGGAATATATAATAGAAATACGCGTGTGTGCGTGTGTGTGTGTATGCATACGTGCACATACACACACATATAAAATGTCATATGACCCATTATTTGGGCTGGCAAAGTGATTTGGTGGTAAAGTCACTTGCCACCAAGCCTGACAACCTGAGTTCAATCCTTGGGACCCACATGGTGAAATGAGAGAAGTGACTCCCTGAAGTTGTCCACACATTCATCCTGCCCAATGTGTGTGTTCACACGCATACTTACATAAGTAAATTTAGGAAGAACTTTTTCTTTGAGACAGGGTCTCACATACAGAAACCCACAACTGGTCAAAATGCAGAGAACAAGAGGCTGGGTGGTGCCCAGTCACAACTGATACATCTACATCACAATTCCTGCACGTAAGGCTCTGAGATCACTGTGGAAGAGTGATCAGAAAGATTTTAAGAGCCAGGAGAACAGGAAGTTAGTTGTTAGATTGTGTGTCCTAGAAATAAATGTCAGAAAGGCTCCCCATATGAAGCTCCATCAACATGGATGCAAACAAGACCTGAACAATGATACACCAAAGAATATGCTAATATGGAAGGGGAAAGTTTGAGGGACCTCAACCATAGACCATAAACAGCAGGCCACTATGGAATGCTAAGAGCAAGAGAACTGGTCTTCCACAGGGAAGAGCCCTCCATTTGCTTATCCAATACCAGTGCTCATCCCTGAAATCATGTTCATACAGGTAACATTCTATGGACTGAGCGGGTTGAACTTAAGAATTTAGGAATGTGTATGTATGTATAACAACAATAAAGATTCAGGAAGAAGAAAACTGCATGCTCTTTCTCAAGCGGAATCTAGCCAATAATATATGTATATATGTAAACAAATGTACACGTGGCTACAGTAAAGCAGGAAGAGAATAAGAAAGGTTGAATATCAGGGGTGAGGAAGGACTGGATGCAGGTGACAAACAATTACAAAACAGAATAGGAAGTTACTTGGTTTTCTAAGTTTAATTTGGCCACAGACCTTTTTGTTTTGTTTTAATGATGGCAAAGTACATAAAATATATTTAGTAATAAACGTGAAAAATTTAATGTGACATTTCCCAGTTTCCCTCCCAAATTCCTATTTTAACAGTAAAGTTCATTGAGTACAGATTTTGGATCTGGTTAATTCTGGTGTGTGATCATTTTTATTTATTTGCAAATGGTTTTTGTTTGTTTGTTTATTTGGTTGGTTGGTTGGTTGGTTTGGTTTTATTGAGACAGGGTTTCTCTGTGTAACAGTCCTCGTTGTCCTGGAAAAAACTTTGTACACCATGATGGTCTTGAACTAACAGAGATCCACCTGCCTCTCTGCCTCCAGAGTACTGGGAGTAAAGGCCTTTGATACTACACATGGCTTTTCTTTCTTTCTTATTAAAACAGAGAGAGATTCAAGGCCAGCACCATCACATCAGTTTTTTTTAAAATATTTATTGATTGATTTGTTATGTATTCAATAGTCTATCTGTGTGTATGCCTGCAGGCCAGAAGAGGGCACCAGACCTTATTCCAGATGGTTGTGAGCCACCATGTGGTTGCTGGGAATTGAACTCAGGACCTTTGGAAGAGCAGGCAATGCTCTTAACCACTGAGCCATCTCTCCAGCCCCATCACATCTGTTTTATACAGTTCCAGAGATGGATGGAAGCCAGGGCTCAGTGTATTCTGGGCAGGCTGACTAACTGAGCTACATCTCTTGGCCCCTCCCCTTTCTTGAGGTCCCTAAAGTGCAGGAACAGTAAGCAAACTGTTTTAGGAGGAAACATTTAGAGAAAAGAGCCTATTTATCACCTCATGCCTATGTACAAGTAGGTACACATATGATCAAAGTCAGATGCATTATACAAGAAGACAGGAGCAGTTACACAACCTAAGCCTAACACTCAAGACAGAAAGCTACCCTTTCTTGACAGACTCTTCCCTTGGACCCACAAAAGCAAACCCTGGTTAGTAACCAGGTACTTGCAGTCCCATGCTTGCTCAGGCTTTTGCAATTGACTTATCTACTCTCCACCTTCACTTTCTCTTTGAATAAAATCCCTTGCTACTTTTTGATTTGCATGCAACTCTCTTATTCTTTGAAAAATGACAGGAAGAATCTAGAAACACAAAGACCAGAGAACACTGGCAACACACTCATCCCAGAAAATACTTAAATATTACTTAGAAAATATACCATCAATTTTTTAAGAGCTAAATA
This sequence comes from Alexandromys fortis, assembly GCF_014885135.2. NCBI lineage: Eukaryota > Metazoa > Chordata > Mammalia > Rodentia > Cricetidae > Alexandromys > Alexandromys fortis. The sequence continues at coordinate 5,602,045 of NW_026067920.1, forward strand.
TAAAACTTCCCATGTTCAAATTACCTTTTCCTCTGGCTCTAAATGTAGTTTCTTCAATGCCTGCAACATGCTAACAAAAATGAGATTCTTTGGCAATTTTCATCTGACTCGGTGTCTGGACGAGATTAAAGCTTAGTCAGCTGTAAAGGTAAATGAAGACAGCAAACGTACCAACTCTTGCTCCTGGGGTAGTGTCTGAATATGCAGTCACTGACCCCCAAAAGCTTGATTTGTCTTCTTTTTTGCTAGAGGAAACTCAATATGCTAGGCACTTATTCCCTGAGATTTCCAAGAGAAGTTTCAAAGGTTTTGCAGGCAGTAACTATAAAAGTCTCAGAGAGAGATAATATTTACCTTTCTGTAAATCTTCCTTAAGAGACTTGACTTGCAAAAGCAGAGGACTGGAAAAGAAAGCAACAAAGATGAGCGAGACTACAGGAGATAAGCTTGCCCTACCTACAACCAAAATGTGAACTAATAATGTAGTATATATTGTATCTTGGCCGGGCGGTAGTGGGCCACACCTTTAATCCCAGCACTTGGGAAGCAGAGGCAGATGGATCTCTGTAAGTTCGAGGCCAGGCTGGTCTACAAGAGCTACGTCCAAGACAGGCACCAAAGCTACAGAGAAACCTTGTCTCAAAAAAAAAAAAAAAAAAAAAAAAAAAAAAAAAAAAAAAAAAAAAAAAAAAAAAAANCAAAAAAAAAAAAAAAAAAAAAAAAAAAAAAAAAAAAAAAAAAAAACACCCAAAATACATTGTAACTTGTGCCACAACCAGAGAAAACTTCCTTAGAAACAAAGATACTAGTACACTTGACCTGAAAGGAAATGAAGGAAAGCAACAAAAGACTTTCCAGAGTTGTTATAGCAACGCTATAAACAAAAATGGGCCACTTTAAAAAAAAAAAAAAACCTGTTGTTGGGACTGAACACGTGGTTTAAGAGCACCAGTCTTCCAGAAGATTCAAGTTTGGTTTCCAGCTACCACTTCAAGTGGCTCCCAACTGTCTATAACTACAGAGCCAGGGGCTCTTCATCTGAGGGCACTTGTACTCATATGCACAGACATACAATTAATTGTTTTTAAAAATTGCTTTTTTTTTTTCTTTCTTACTTGTTTTTGTTTTTTGAGACTGGGTTTCTCTGTGTAGCTTTGGAGCTTGTGCTGGAACTCACTCTGTAGACCAGGCTCATAGAGATCTGCCTACCTCTGCCTCCCAAGTGCTGGGATTGAAGGTATGCACCGCCACCACCACTCAGCTAAAATTTTATTTTTTCGAGACAGTTTCTCTCTGTAGCCGTGGCTATCCTGGAACTCACTCTGTAGACCAGGCTAGCCATGAACTCAAGAGATCCACCTGGTTCTATCTCCCAGCTGCTGGAATTAAAGCGGGTACCACCACACCTAACCATAATTTAAAAAAAAAAAATCTTTAAATATATATATATATATTTTTTAAAATTGTCTATGTATATGAGTGTTTTACCCTGCACATAAGTCTGTGCACCACATGCATGCCTGGTGCCCTAGAAGGCCAGAAGAAGGTATCAGATGCCCTGGGACTACAATTACAGATGGTTGTGGCATGCCACATGCTAGAAATCAAACTCAGGTCCTCTAGAAGAGCAGTCAGTGCTCTTAACCACTGAGCCACTTCTTCAGCCTAGACATGAGCTTTTTTCTGTTCATTTGTTTTCAAGGCAGGGTTTCTCTGTGTGACAGTTCTTACTCTCTCCGACTCTCTTTGAACTCACAGAGATCCGCCTGCCTCCGCTTCTGAGTTCTGGAATTAAAAGTGTACGCCACCACATCAGGCACATGAGCATTTTTTGTTTTGTTCTGAGATAGGATCTTACAATGTAGCCCTGACCAGACTGAAATAGTATTTGAAAACAACAGGGTGCCTAGTTCCCTTAATCCTTGAATTGCTCACCTGTATTCATCATTGGGGTGAGCAATCTCCACAATATCTCCAAGCTTGATGTGAGGAAACACTTTAGGGTTCACGACTAACTCATCATCTGAAAGACAATTCAGTGACTTTAAAAGCAAATGGGCTTAGTAGTTGACCACAGGCTTAGCACGTATGAGGTGTGGGGGTGAATCTCTACCACATACCTCTAAAAAAATAAAAGCAACAGAGAAAAAACACAGAGCATCCCCATCATGTTGGTGTTACTACTAGGACTCACATTTGAACTCTGGCACTATTTTTACTTTTTTTACTGACATAAGTGTCTTAGGATAGCATCAAACTCATCCTATAAGGTAGTTTTGAATCCTTTCACCTTCCTCTCTTGGTGGTCCCAGACTGGCGAGACCACAGGGCAGGCTATACTACGCTCAATGTTTATTTTTATTTTTGTTGTTATATTGAGGTTCCATTTGGATTTTTGTTTTCTGGGTTGTTGGACCTTTTTTTTTGGGGGGGGGGAGGTTAAGTGTGTGTGTGGAGGCCAGAGGACAACTTGCAAATATTGGTTCATTCCCTTCACCATTTGGGGCCCAGGGATTGAACTCAGGTCAGGTTTGGCAGCAAGTGCCCTTACCCACTGAGCCGTCTCACCAGCCCCCATTTGTCCTGTTTGTTTTCCTATTTTATAAGGTCCTAACTTAACCTAGGGGCTCATGCATAGGTAAGCAAGTGTTCTGCCTTTTCTCTGAGGGTCCATTTTAAATCTAGTTTTAGAACAAATAAAGGATTTGCATAGGGCAGCAGACGTAACTCAAGAGATAAAGTACTTATCTAGCATGCTTGAGAGCCTGGTTTCCATCCTCAGTTCAGAAGAAAAAAATAAGTGAAAAAGATTTTTGCAAAGGTATCTAGAGCCATGACAGTAAAGGGCTGCAGTGGACAGAGATCAGAGGCCTGTCTCCAAGCACATGCTCTTTCTACTATCTTACTGGACAGAGCTCAGAGGCCTGTCTCCAAGCACATGTTTCTTAATGTTTCTATGGAAAAAGCAGCCCACGGTTCGGGGAATTACATCTCTGGCATATCACTACACTCTCTAAAATACTTGTGAATCTGTCATACACATGATGGAAACAGCCTAGGTCCCGCTTATATTTATGTAATATGCAATGAATTCCCTTAAAAACACTGTCTTAAACCCTCACAATAAATCTTTTGGAGCTATTGTTAGAGCAAGGAAAAACCTGGAAGACAAACTGGCTTATCTAAAGGTAGACAGCCAGTAAAATCTCATTACTGGCAATGAGTTCCTTCTGTCTAAATTAGGCTCACCACCTCTTATATGTTATAAAACGCAGGCCATATAGTCTAGACTTCAAGTGTTAGTTCACATGGGGGTTCAAAACAACCTTTAAACTATAGGGGTTGGGGTAAGGGCATAGAGTAAATGCTTAGCATGAGAACTTGGCTGCAATCCCAATCCTCAGTACAAATAAATAAATAAACCCACCCGCCCCAAAATAAGGGTAGACTACAAGTATACTTGATAAAATACTTGATAAAATTCAGCCTAGTAAAGGACTGATTTATTTAGAATGTTCCATTGTCAATTTTAGGTCCAATCTCTGTGAAGTACCCATGACAAACTTCCATTGTTTAAGCTCCCTGAGTACACGGTTTGTTTGGCTTTTTAGGGTTTTTTTGTTGGGTTTTTTTTTTTTTTTCCGAGACAGGGTTTCTCTGTAGCTTTGGAGCCTGTCCTGAACTAGCTCTTGTAAACCAGGCTGGCCTCGAACTCACAGAGATCCACCTGCCTCTGCCTCTCGAGTGCTGGGATTAAAGGTGTGTGCCACCACTGCCCGGTAAGTATACGGTTTTTATTTCTTTCATTTCTTTTCTCCTTCTTCTTTCTCTCCATCTTTACTTACTGCTTTTTCTTCTTTTTTTGTTTGCATTTTTGTTTGTTTTCAGACAGAGTCTAGAGCTGTTTTCGGACATGGTGAACTGGCCTAGAGCTCACCATGTAAACCAGGGTGGCCGTAAACTCAGAGATCTGCCTGCCTCTGCCTCCCGTGTGCTGGGATTTAAAGCACACACCACCACATCTAGATCCTTACTGTTTCCTCTGAAACAGTTTCATTCTGCAGCAGGGTGGCTTCAAACTTTAAGCAATCCTCCTGTCTCAACCTTGGAAAGTTCTGTGTCAAAGTCACAAGTCACTACAGCTAGCTAATCATTTCATAAAGTTAAGAACTCCTTTGGGACAAGAGATTTTGCCATATTCACAACCTTTATATTTGATAGGTATACTGGTTAGAATTTTATTTGTATTCCTAGGTATATCACCAAGCTACCTCTGTCTTGTATACACACACCAAAATAAAAATAAATCACAGACCTATATACCTACACAGTACAGTATATATATATATAATGTAAACATATATTATATATATATACCATATACACTGTATTCTTGTTATTTCCTCTGCTGAAGGAGGGGAAAAAAAAGGGAAAACTAAGTCAGGTGTGGTAGAACATTTCCACACAGACACGCAGACAGGAAGATAATGGGTTCAAGGCCAGCCTGGGCTACAAGAGGAGTTCCAGATGAGCCTGGGACACCCAGTAAGACCAAGATTCAAAATAAAACCAAACAAAACCTGAATGTGAATGCTTTTCAGAGTTCTTGTCGACTCCGGTGCAACCAATTCTCCTGATAGCTGTTATGGCTTCACTCATTTACCTGCCCACCTCAATTTGTGATATTCGTAATTGTTAAGGCATTGATTGTATTGTACTGGGCACATCATAACTTTGGCCAATTTACACAATCCCCAAAGACCAATCAATACTGACCACTGCCCCCAAAGCCCTTCTTGTGGATGACAAGTTTGTAGACCTTTGTAGTTCTCATTTTGTCTTGTGGTTTCTTCAGCTGTTCCAATCTTGGAGCAGGGAAGTCATCTTGCCTTCCTGCCATTGAAACACAAACAAAACAGCCAGATGTCAGGCTTCCTAAAATTGCTCTTTAATTTTAGTCCTTGAAGATACTGGTTATTGTTCAGCCGAGAGGCCTGCCAACCCTTAAACTAAATCAGTCCTCCAATTACCAAGGAAGAAAAACAAACAGAAGTGTGCTTTAGGAATTAAAGTGATTTGGGGCTGAGATCCAGTCAATCCTCTGAAAAAATACTCTCTCTGCCGCATACCTAGCAGACACTTGTAGTGACAGGGACATTGCCTAGTTTCTGTCTGCATTAGTAACACCAGAATAGTACAGGGATATTAGGTTAGTCCATCACATCTGTAAAGAAACGTCAAAACAGGGGACTGGCCCAAGGTCACTCAAACTCTTAAGCACTCCCGTGATTCACGTTTCACTAACAATGTCCTGGGGAAGAGAGCAGAGAGAAGGCTGGGGTTTCTTTGCCGAACCTTTCTATGTGTACCAACTCTCAGCGGACCCATTTCGTCGTCGTGGTAGCAGAAGCTCGGGGAGGGTAAGACTTATCCAAGGTCACACGGGGGCTGAGGGAAGAGTCGGGCCTCGAACCTGGCTCAGAGCCCCCTCCTTCAAACCCCTCAAGTCTCAGCCCGGGGCGGGCGCTCGACTCGCCCCCAGTTCCACAGCCCCTCCCCTCCTCGGGCCCGGCCCGAGGCCAGATCCTCGCCAGAGATTCCGGACCTCCTCAGGATAGCCCACCTGAGCCCCCACAGCTCGCGCAGCTTCCGCACCAGAGCTCTAGGCGCCCTCCAGCCAGCACCGCCGAGGAGCGCTCACCTGAGCCCGCGCCGCTCCGGAGGCTCCGCCCCGAGTCCCCGCCCCTTGCCGCTCCCCGCTCCGCCGGGCCTGGCCGCTCTAGCCCAGCCGCCGCCTCGTCTCGGTGTCCTCGCCACTTCCTCCTCCGGGGCTTGGGAGGGGGGGCGTGGCGTCGAGTCTGACTTCATTCTCTGAGTCCTGCTGGAGTTTCCCGCCTCGAGCTACCGTATTGTATGCTTTGCAAAGAAATTTTGAAAACAGAGCCAGGACCTTCGTTTCAGACAGTGATCTCGTAATACGGGAAACTCATGAGAGTCGACTCCTATCTCGTTGAGCTGTTTTTCCGTCTGTTTGACAGTGTAAATAACTCATCCTGGGTTCAGAGGGCTATTGAAAGACACAACAGTCTCAGGCAGAAGCTGAATGTGGTGATGCACCCTGGTAACTCAGGTACTCTGGAGACAGAGATAGGTCCCTGTAGTTCAAGGCTAGATTGGGCTATGCAGCAAGAAAACGGGGCTGTGTATAACTTATGAGAGAGTTAACTGATTTATTGTAAACTGTTAAGTATGATTGAGAAATACAAGTTAATAGTAAATCATGCAAAGTACAAATGTCACATTTACAGAAACAAGCTTGGAGGAAGAGACCAATCTGTATTTCTTATTATATAGTCTTCTGTTGTCAAAATTAAGCCTAATGCAAGTAACTCAAAACAAGTTTAAAGTAAACTTAGTTTGACTAATATAAAATAATAGTCAAAATCAGATTTATAGAAAAGCTGATTATAAAATATTGAATGCTTGAGTAAAATGAATTAAGTTTACAATAAGCTTGATTGGCAGGAAGTCCCCAGGCCCAAGTAGTTCCCTTGTTTGGGGCACAGATATCCAACCAGAGTATGTGGCATCTTAGCCTCATTATGGAACAAGGATGCATGGGGAATAAGACCTGTCAGAAGCCGGCTGCTTCTGCCTCCAGCTGCATATGGCTATGCAGGCCTGGCCAAACCAGAAAAAAAAAAAAAAACTTTCTTATCCAAAGATTAATTACTCCTTATGTCTCACGTGACAGGGGGATGGTTTCTCTTGCCCACTGGAGGACCTCAGAGCCTCCACCCACATCCTAAATGTCCCAGACTTCAGAGAGGCAAGTAGCAATTACACTCTGCCCTTAATGTCTCCCAAATGGACATGTGAGGACGCTGTGAGGAGGGGAACCTTGTGACACAGGTTTGAGACCTGCATATTGGTTTAATTGGCCATACCCTCTACCCTGGCATTGTTCTTCCTCTTAGTAAAAGCTGATTCCAGGGCCCTCACTCTAACCACCCATGTTCTCTCACTAAAGGAAGATGTCAGATACTTTGTCATCAAACTCACAGCTTTGCATAGTTAGTAGATAGAACAAGCCATGTCTTTGACAGTTGGTTTTATATCTGTAGAGTCAACAAATGATTCTATTTGATGACGCCCCACACCTGAAGGAGATTATCTCTGACCTGGGCTGACCTGTAGTGCTTTGGGACTATAGGATTGAACGCTCCAGGGCCGGTGCCTGTAAGGAGTATACAGGCTTTGGAAGTGGTATTTGTGGATGTTTTCACAGAAATCCCAAAACTTGTTTAATATAATTATCTTGCTTTACAAATTATGCCTCTAAACCAATCTATTTTTAAATAAAAAGTTAAAAAATTTCTTCTACCAGACAGTGGTGGCGCACATCTTTAATCCCAGCACTTGGGAGACAGAGGCAGATAGACTTCTGTGAGTTCAAGACCAGCCTGGTCACAGAGTGAGATCCAATACAGCCAGGACTAAACAACAAAATAAAACCCTGTCCCAAAAACCAAACGACCAGGTGGTGGTGGTGCACAGCTTTAATCCTAGCACTTGGGAGGCAGAAGCAGGCAGCTCTCCATGATTTTTGAGTCCCACTTGGTCTACAAAGCAAGTTCCAGGACAGTCAGAACTGCAGAACTGTTACACAAAGAAACCCTGTCTCTAAATAAATAAATATTTTAAAAAAAAAGGAAAGAAAGATACTTCTGCTTAGCACAAGACACAAGATGAAAATTCCTTTGAAAGACCCTACAGACCCCCCCCCCCAAAAAAAAAAACCTGCAGCTGCTAGCCGGCTCTCATGAGAACATCCTGTTTGCTTGAGACCCTCAGGACCCTCTCAGGACCTGCAGCTAGCCACTCTCATGAGAACATCCCGTGTTTGCCTAGGGAAACAGGATACATGTGCCAAACCTAAAATATCAGCAGTTTACAAAAGAAATAATTCCCCCTATATAGGACCCCAGCTTAACTGCTATAACATCATTTTACAAGGCTCTTGACAAACAAATGTAAGTGCAGAATGAGGTCAAGGCCTCTGGCTGCAAAGCAGGATATTTATGAGGTCAGGGTCTCTGGCTACAAGCAGGATACATCTGTATGGGAAAAGGAAAAACCACTTATGCCCCCTGCCCCATTCTAATCAGACCGATAACCACGCATCTGCTTCTTCTGCTTCTGTAATTTGCTTCTTGGCCATCCCCCAGTCTGCAGGCGCGCAAGTCCTCCAAAAGACTTTGTCGCCGCAGGTACCTGTGTTTACCCAATAAACCTCTTGCTATTTGCATCCGTGTGGTCTTGGCCTGTTCCTTGGCTTCGGGGGAGTGTCCTCTCGAGGGAAGTCCTCTCCGAGGGTCTTTCACCTTTTGGTTCCTTCTCACTCTGGCTCCTTCCCTTGGTCACATCAGCCCTCCTTATTATACTCATGTGTGATGTATTACCCTGTCTTTTACATGTTTTACTGACTTTCACCCTATACCCAAGCAAAATGTTCCATGTAGGCTCTCCCGGCGACTTTCACCCGACAACAGCTCCATTTGTTCCGGACATAGCTACAAAAAGACCTTTCACACGACGTGGAGAAACTGGCTGAGAAGGAACTTCATCCCTTTCATCCCGCTCCAAGTAATATTATTCTTGACATTAGTCCTCTTCCCTTCCTTTGACGCTCTCTAGTTCCCTGCTACGTCTGCTAGCTCATTGGGCGCAGGAGTCCTGGCATGGGACCAATCCCTGTCACCCTGAATCAAGTCCGTGCCCACTTAGTCTCACTGACCCACTCTGTCTCCCTTGCCTTGGCTCCTTCTCCTCCCTCAACCTTCCTTCCAGGGAAATCTCTCCGTTTTATTCGGTAACCAAATCAACTGTTTACAGCCCTTTAACAATTCTGTTTCAAAAGTCTCATTAGGAGTGCAGGACGACAATCGTCGCATAATCCATCACAGCTGATCAAGTTAAACTCTCCTGCTAAGAGACAGGAGGACTGACCCTTCAATGCACCTATAAGTAACCCCCCTCCAACAACAGGCTCCATCACAGACGATCAAGTAGAACTCTTCTCCTGCTAAGTGACCAGGGGACCCCTCCCCCACTTCAGTGTGCCCATAACTACCTCATCTGACAAAGACCCTCTTCAGCAAACAGCTTCTCTTTTCTCTATATATTGGAGCTTTGAACGATAGTTTCCTGCTGAAAGACTACACCTCCCAAGTGCCATTGCGGCAGGGAACTACGGAACTGAGAAACCACAGGAGGGAACTTTTAGTAGGTGAGGTAGTCATTTATGGCCCTATAAAAGTCGTAGCCTTCTTCTTCCTGGGGTATCCTCTCATGTGTCTGCATGAACTGGGCCATTTTATTATTTTATTCTCTTATACTATGAGGCGTTCTCTCATTCCCCCCCATAGCGTGGGATTTATGGCTCATCCCCTCACGTGGGTGAGATTGTATTCCCTAGCAGTGTGTCCTTCAATAAACACCGTCCTGCCTAAACAGACTTTCCTCTCTCTGCCTTTCCGTCTCCTTTAAGCCACTATCAGATATCTACCAGTGTGTGTGTGTGTGTGTGTGTGTGTGTGTGTGTTATTATAAACTTAAGTCGATGCAATAGCTCTTGCTTGGAAGTGTCCACTGTGCAAGTCTCTACAAACTCAAATCCTAAAACATTCCTAGGCTTCTACGATCCTTTGGATGTTGATAGTCAATTCTGAGGATTGAACCCAGGGACTTTGTCATGCAAGGCCAGCTTTTGTTCCATAGAGCTAGGGACTGAAAACTAAATCAGCGATGCTAATCAAATACCATTGAAACTATTCCAATAACTAGTGATAATAGCCATGGTTTTATGCTAATTTAATTTTTTATTTTTTATTGTTTTTATTGAGCTATACATTTTTCTCTGCTCCCCTTCCTTCCTGCTCCCCTCTGCTTCTACCCTCTCCCATGACCCCGTGCTCCCAGTTTACTCAGGAGATCTTATCTTTTTATCCTTCCTATGCAGATGCATGTATGTCCCTATTAGAGTCTTTTTTGTTGTCTAGGTTGTCTGGGATTGTAGACTGTAGGTTGTTTTGTTTTGTTTTAGATTTATGTCTAGAAGCCCCTTATAAGTGAGTACTTATATTTGTCTTTCTGTGTCTGGGTTACCTCTCTCAATATAGCTTTTCCTAGATCCATTTATTTGCATTCAAATGTCCCTCAACCGAAGAATGGATAAAGAAAATGTGGTACATTTACACAGTGGAGTACTACACAGCAGTTAAAATTTTATTTTATTTTATTTTTTTGATTTTTCGAGACAGGGTTTCTCTGTGGTTTGGAGCCTGTCCTGGAACTAGCTCTGTAGACCAGGCTGGTCTCGAACTCACCTGCCTCTGCCTCCCGAGTGCTGGGATTAAAGGCATGCACCACCACTGCCAGGCAAACTTTATTTTTCTTGACCAAAAATAAATCCAAAGGCTCTCATTTCTTGTGGAAACAAAAGCAAAACTTCTTCTCCAAAGTAACATACCTTTTGACTTAAAATTTTGAAGTCAAGGCATTTTCAAAATATATAGATTGGATTAATCCAGCAGCATTTATAATCAAATATCTTTTAGCAGCTGTTGCTCCTTCCTTTGCAGTCAAACAATTGAAAGACAATACAGTAACATACAGTATCTAGACTGTCTATATATTTTCCATCTTTACGTGGCTTTTTTAAAACTCTATTTCTATTTTATTTTTAATTTTTTTTTTTGAGACAAGGTTTCTCTGTGTATCTTAGACTATCCTGGAACTCACTCTGTAGACCAGGATGGCTTCAAACTCACTGACATTCGCCTTCCTCTGCCTCCCAAGTGCTGGGATTAAAGGCCTATGCCACCACACCCGACTACTCTATTTCTTTTTTCTAAGGACTTTCTCTATCCTTTTTCTTTTCTCTCCTAGGTGTATCTATATTTTTAAACACACTGTAAAGCATTTGAAGTTTATTTTGGTCTGAATTTGTCTTTACAGTATGTCTCTGTCTTTTTCTGACTGCATGAGTCTTTAATCTTGTAAGCAATATGGCTAAGATTAGAGCTGTATCTTTGGTGGCTGGTTCTGCTCCATTCCTTGACCTCCCTAGAGTCTAGCTTGATGGCAGAGGCACTGCCAGGAGTCATATCTATTGCCACAACTCTGTAGAGTTTCTAGGTCCATGCCGCCGCCAAGAAGCATGCCACTGGTTGCTCACAAATACCATTTATGTCTTTGGTGGCAGGGTTTCTCTTAAAAACCTGGTTTTGCTGCTAATGCTGAGTCAGAAAGCCATTCTTACAGCAAACAGAGCCCACCCAAGAAAATGCTGCTACCAAGAAGCTGCACTTGGCTGTGCTCTTTTATGTCTAGAATCCCTTCTCAAGATCTCTCAGGTTTTATGTGTATGTAATTGCTGAACATTGGGTGCCATTTCTAGTTGGAAGTTTCTGTCCTGCCAAGTCCCACAGCCATTCAGTCCCAAAGAAACACACAGAGACTTATATTAATTAGAAACTGTTTGGCCTATTATCTTAGGCTTATTATTAACTAGCTCTTACAACTTAAATTAACCCATAATTCTTATCTTTGTTTAGCCACACGAGAAAAGGTATCTTTTCTCAGTGAGACATTCTCATCTTGCTTCTTTTGCGTCTGGATGGTAACTGACTGCCTTTCCTTTTCCCAGAATTCTCCTAGTCTGGTCATCCCACCTCTACTTCCTGCCTATCTACTGTCCAATTAGTGTTTTATTAAACTAATAAGAGTGAAAAATCTTTCCGGCTACAAGAACATTATCCTGTAGCACTGTCCTCTGCACGAGCACCAATCTTAACTGCTTAGTCATCTCTCCAGCCCCTTAAAATGTTTCAAAGTGGATTTTTAGTTAATTAATCCTTTTCTGTTTGTTTGTTTTTGGGGCTCCCCCCCCCCAGGCAGAGTTTCTCTGTGTAACAGTCCTGTCTATTCTGGAATTTGTAGACCATGCTGGCCTGAAACTCACAAAGATCTGCCTGCCTCCTGGAGTGTTGGTATTAATTAAAGGTACAAGCAAGCACTGTCTGACTAGTTAATTATTCTTTACCTCAGTATATATTAGAAAATCAGTAGCTTACATGCAAACTTTATACATATATGAACTGCATATGATTTCATTCAGCCCAAAAATAGTAGGGCTGACATACGAATTTACGTATTTTCAACCCGAATGCTGAGAAAAACCACTCTTTCTGGCAAGATGTGGACTCTCTGACTCAAAGCTGTTTTTTAAAATTATTTTTTAATTATGTGCTTGTGTGTATGGGATGTTTGAGTTGTGTGTGGAGGCCAGAAGCAGGGCCTCCTGCTCGAACTGAACTTGACTTACAGGCTGTTGGGAGCCTCTAAGCAAGGTTGCTAGGCACTGACCTGAAATCGACTAGGAAAGCAGAAATTGTGTTGTTTGAACACTGAACTTTTATCCAGCCTCTCACAGATCTCTTTTGTTTGTTCTTTGAGTCAGAGTCTCACTCTGTAGTTCTGACTGTTCTGGAACTCACTTTGTGTACCAGGCCTAGGCTTGGCGGGGCACTCCTTTAACTGCAGGAGAGGGAGGAGCCTAGGCTCCCTCCATATATCCTATTCAGAGAAAAGCTAATTACAATTATCCCCAAAGCCTTCATCTCCTGCCAGGAACTATAGGTGTCTAATTCTAAATCATGTCTGTGATTTGGGGCAAACTTGATTATTCTATGGAGATATTTAATCCTCAAAACCTTTTTTCCCCATTCTAATCTCTGCTGGACACTTTTTAAAAATATTTATTTATTTATTTATTATGTATACAATATTCTGTCTGTGTGTATGTCTGTCTGCAGGCCAGAAGAGAGCACCAGACCTCATTACAGATGGTTGTGAGCCACCATGTGGTTGCTGGGAATTGAACTCAGGGCCTTTGGAAGAGCAGGCAATGCTCTTAACCACTGAGCCATCTCTCCAGCCCCTGCTGGACACTTCTTTAGGTACTGTGATACAGTGCTGAAGAAGATAGGCGAAGATGGGAAGGGACAGGCAACAAGGAAGAGATGAAATGTGGTACTTTCAATGCTTAAGTGGCAAAGAAATAAAAAGGACATGTAACCAACTACTTTCCTGGTATATCATTTAGATTTAGTAGCCAGTGTGATTAGAATTCCATGACCTAAACCACTGACTGAAGCAGTTATTAAAAGGTCTCATGATCAGCGGGGCGGTGGTGGCGCACGCCTTTAATCCCAGCACTTGGGAGGCAGAGGCAGGCGCATCTCTGTGAGTTCGAGACCAGCCTGGTCTACAAGAGCTAGTTCCAGGACAGGCTCCAAAACCACAGAGAAATCCTGTCTCGAAAAACAAAACAAAAAAACAAACAAACAAAACAAAAAAAGTCTCATGATCTGCCAGGATGGTGACAGTTGTCCTTGTCACAGAAATGGATCTGGCCATAATTGGTAACAGTTGGAGACAGGAACAGGGCCAAAGGGTGTCTTTTTTTGTTGTTGTTGTTTTGGTTTCTCTTTAGCTTCGAAGCCTGTCCTGGAAACGCACGCTGTACACCAGGCTGGCCTCGAACTCACAGAGATCCTCCTGCCTCTGCCTTTCAAGGGCTGGGATTAAATGCGTGTGCAACACCCGCCAGGCTGAGTGTGTTTCTCTTTAAGAGCCAGTGCGGTGGGGGCGGGGCTGAGTGTGTCGGGGGCTAGTAGAGGGCGGAGGTACGGGCTGGGAAGAGCGGCCCTCCGGAGTGCGCGCGCGCGCCGTGCGGGGGCGGGATCAAGACCCGTCCGCATGGCTGGCTGTGGCCCCGGATGAGGAAGTGCGGTAGGGAGGGGGGGGTCTGTAGAAGCGGTGGAGGCCGGAGCGCCCTCGGGCCTCGGCTCCAGAAGATCTGGTAGATTTGGCGTCGGCGGGGACAGCGGGGACCGAGGCAGCCGAGGCCAAGGTGGCAGCATGAGCACGGGCCGCGGAGCAGGCCACAGGGTAAGAGGCCCAGGCGGCCCCACAACGCCATGGGGGTCCTCCCCCGGCCGGTGCTGACTAAGGGGGTCCTGGCCCCCAGCCTCTCGGGGCGCTGAGGGCTGCGTTGTTCGTGACAGAAACACCCACAGATATCGAGTAGATCAGGCACCACGTCACTGGGAGAAAACAGCTTCTCGGAATCCTGGCTCCAGGGGAAAGAGGCTCCTTTTCAACTTCCATCTGCAGGGACCCCCTCCCCCCAACTTCTCTCCTTGGAGAGGCTAGCGCCCCTCTTCTGCACACGCCTTTCCTCGGGTCAGGTCTGTTTGTCCGCGAAGGGAGACCGTTTGTGGTGGTAAAGGGAAATTCTTTATTCTAAGGATTTAAGGGATTATCCCCCAAACGACCCCCACTTTTGGCAGCGTCTTCCAAGTGTAGATTCTCAACTTCCCTAAAAGGTGACAGAGGTATCCTTCTTTTTTGCAAAAAAAGGAAAAAAAAAAAAACAAAGCAAAACAAAAGATTTGTATTCTCTCCATTTTTCCCCTTCTCAAGATAAAGAGAGGAAGGCCCAGAATTTGAGTTACTGCGAGTCCTCCTCTCTCGCCGCCCCTCAGTCACGTCCAGCAAGGAAGCTTTGCTTTTTGTGTTTTTATTAGGTCTTCTACTGCTTCTCTTCCTCTTTTGGGGTGTGATATTTGCAAGTTTGTGTCTCCCACTTACCATCTTGACCTTGACTCTTCGCCTGGCAGTGGCAGCCCACCTCTAACCTGGTACTTTTTTTCTCTCTCTGAATTGGCATGAGGTGCCCAGTGAACTTTTGGTCAGTTGTAATATTGGTTGGTGAAGAAAGTAAAGTCATGCTCAAAGAAGCAGGTGTTTGCATGACTCTATCCTCCATCACTAATGTTTCACCCACTCTTTCCACCGGAAAGGCTTTTCCCACAATCCTATGATAAAGGATCTCTCTTTTCCTTTTGGATCCTACTGTACTCTAGTCCCCAAGTTAAGAAAGAGAGCCTTAGTGAAAATCAGAAGGAAAAAAAAAAGATTAAATTTTGTTGTTTTTCAAAACAGGGTTTCTCTGAGTAACAGCCCTGACTGTCTTCGAACTCTCTTTGTAGACTAGGCTGGCCTCAAACTCAGAAGATCCACCTGTCTCTGCCTCCTGAGTTCTGGGATTTAAATGTGTGACTAATATTTGGAAACAGATTATTATTATTATTTGAGATCAGGTCTCAATGCAGCCCAGCGTGTACCCTAGACTGACCTTCAACCCCTGACCCTTGACAGTTCTTCTGTCTCTGTCTCCAGAATGCTGCTGTTTTAGGCATGTTCCATCATGTGCCTTGTTTTCTTTTGAGACAGGGTCTCATGTAGCTCACACTGGTCCCATTTGCTATATAGCCAACTTCTGATTCTCCTATCTCCGTCTCTCCAGTAAAATTCTTAAGAGGGAGGGAAGCTTAATGTCACAAGGCAGACTTTTTTTGTCCACCAAATCTTTCTAGGTCTGCTTTCCCACTCCCTTCACTTGCCTTTGTGACAGGAAAAAAAAAAGCTTCCTTTTCTCTACATATCCTTTGCAGCCTCTGGTGATCCTAAGAGAAATAAGACTGGCCTTTCCCAGTATGGGAAGTGGTGCAGATGAAAACTTTTCCTACGTGGTCTCGTCAGTAGACATAAGGGCATTTTCAGTTTTATGCCCTCTGTTGAAAGATGGAGCCCCCCCCCCATGTTAGTTAAAAGGGAAAGGGCAGAAGTGCCTGAGGCCTCAGAGGCTCCCTGTACTGTTGATGTTTCAGTTTGCGTTGAGATCTTATTTAGAGACAGGTCTAGCCGTAGAGCTCTAGCTGGCCCCAAACTCACAGAGATCTGTCTGCCTCTGCTTCCCAAATGCTAGGATTAAAGGTGTGCGCCATCACATCCAGCTATGTGCCCACTGTTCTTAATAGCCTCACTCACCATTTATCCAAGTCTGTCCTTGAACTCTCAGCCCTCCTCTTGCCTCCGCCTCTTTCTAAGTGTGGGGCCTCAGGTGTGAGCCATTAAAGTTTCTTCTTTTTCTGTTCCTCAAGAAGAGGCCTCTTCTCCAAATTCTCTCATGGAAGAACTGACTATGGGTGTCTGAATGTCTCTTACAGAGGGACTGGCTACAGGATCTGAATCTTTGGAAAAGGTGAAAGAGGTGCTGGGAACTTCTGAGGGCCTGCTCATTCTTGTAGTGTTCCTTGCCACAAGCATGACAGTGCCCAGTGTTCCTTACTTCCATCCTTCTTTCCTCTATTTATTTATTTATTTATTTATTTATTTATTTATTTATTTATTTTCTGAGATGGTTTTCTCTCTATAGCCCTGGAATTCCCTCTGTAGACCAGGCTGGCCCCAAACTCACAGAGATCTGTCTGCCTATGCTTCCCAAATGCTGGGATTAAAGGTGTGCGCCATCACATCCAGCTATGTGCCCACTGTTCTTAATAGCTTCTTTTACATTTGAACTAAAGAGAAGGGATTATTGGGGCACATAGTTTTCTGTTCTGCTTTCTTTGAATAATTTGTTTGATTTGTTTTTTTTTTTTCCTCCTGTGTTTTTGCTTTATTGCTGTCAAGTTTTACATCCAAAACTATTATTTGGGAAAAGTTGAATTAATTGATTAGAAATGTTGCCACTGTAGGATTTTTGGCATTGCAAAATATCCTAATGAGACAGTTCTGATTTTGCCATCTTTTTTTTTTTGGAGGGGGGGGGGGATAGGGCACACACTTCCAGATTACCTGAAGGCACACTGAAGAAAAGCTTTCTTTTTTTGGTATGGAAAATGTTCTTAAATTGCCTTAAATGCCCATGAGTACCTACTGAAGGCATTAGTTTGAGCCCTATACTTCTGTTGATAACTGTTGTAGTGTGTGTGCTGAAACAAAAGAGAAGTTATCCTTTTCATAGTGGGCTTTTCTTGTGATTATTTTGGCTTGTTCCTTTTGCATGGAAAAAAAAAGCCCAGGAAAGCTCATTCACACTGAAGATGTTCCAGGCTGTGCAGCTAATGAGTGGAGTCTCTTGCCGGAGAGATTGAACTATTCCCTCCAGAGCTTTGCGTTGGAAACAGATAAGAGCTCAATTATTATAATATCTTTTTTTCATCTTTTTGTTTTGTTTTTTTGAGACAGTGTTTTTCTTTGTAACCCTGGCTGTCCTGGAACTCTGTAGACCAGGCTGGCCTCAAACTCAGAGATTCACCTGCCTCTCTGCCTCCTAGAATTAAAGGCGTGTGCCTGACCTCTTCCTCCCTTCCTTACTTCCTTTCTTTCTTTTTTTCCCTTTAACAAACTTGTGTTTTTTGTTTGAGACAGGGTCTCCTTGTATAGTCTACTGTGTAGCCCTGGCTGACCTGGAATTTGTGTTTCCCTGGTATTGGGGTAGTAAGCTTGTGTTAGGAACTTCATCTTTTATTGGAAATATTTTACTTTATACTTTGTACAAACATTAGTCACCTTACAAATACTGAAATAAATCTGTTCCCTAAAAAATCTAATACTTATTTGTACAGATGGCGAGGGTCATTTTTTTTAAGATTTATTTATTTCTTTTTGTTTTTTGAGACAAGGTTTCTCTGGAGCCTGTTCTGGAACTAGCTCTTGTAGACCAGGCTGGTCTCGAACTCACAGAGATACGCCTGCCTCTGCCTCCCAAGTGCTGGGATTAAAGGCATGCGCCACCATCACCGGCTAAGATTTATTTTTAAATTTCATTTTTATCTATCTATCTATCTATCTATCTATCTATCTATCTATCTATCTATCTAATTTTTCAAGACAACATTTCTTTGTATAGCATTGACTGTCTTGGAACTCACTTTGTTGACCAGTTTGGCCTCTAACTCACAGAGATCCACCTGCCTCTGCCTCCCAAATACTGGGATTAATGGTGTGTGCTACATCTCCCAGCTTTAAAACTTATGTATGTGAGTGTTTTGCTTGAATAAGTATATATCTGTGTACTGTGTGTTCTTGGTACCTGCAGAGACCAGAAGGGGGCATCACATTCCCAGAGCCAGAATTATAGACAGTTGTGAGCTGACATGTGGGTGTTGGGAATCAAACCAGGTCCTCTGGAAGAGCAACAAGTACTCTTAACCATTAAGCCATCTGTCCAGCCCAGTAACAGTCATTCTTAAGTTAATATGTTAATTTTCACTTAAACCTTAAACTAGATAATGACCTGGTATCCTTCCCCAGTAGCTTAGTTAAAAAGATGTTGTGTGCTTGAGTGTTTTACCTGCAATGTCCACAGGCACCAGAAGAGAGCATTAGATACCTGGAACTAGAGTTAGCAGAAGGTAGCTGCTATGTAGGTACTGAGAACCAAACCTGGGTCCTTTGCAAGAGCAGACAGTGCTCTGAACCACTGAGCCATCTTTTCAGCCTTAAGTTTAGAACTTTTTCTTTTACTTGCTTATTTATCTGTCTGTCTGTCTGTTTATAATGGAGACCATGTCTCACTGTGTACCCCTGCGTAGCTTGGAACTCTCTGTGTAGACCACATTAGCCTCAAACTCATCCATTTGTCTCTGCCTCTCTATATTGTGCTGGTTCCCTTGGAAGGTGGTTGTGATTTACCATATGGGTGCTGCGAACTGAACTCAGGTTCTTTGTGAGAATAGAAAGTGCCCTTAACCACTGAGCCATCATCTCTCCAGTCCCAAAACAATTGTATTATTCCAGAAAGAAGCTGCGCATTCCCTGTCACTTTGTGATGGCAGCACTCTTATCCCTAAGCAACTGCTAATACTTTATAGATTTTCCTATGCTTGATTTTCATATAAATAGAGTCTTACAATTCCTGGTTTTTCTGACAGGTTTCTTACATTTTTAGCATAGCTTTTTCAAAGTCTGTCAATTTTTTTTTTTTTTTTTTTTTGAGACAAGGTTTCTCTGTAGCTTTTGCCCCTGTCCTGGAACTAGCACTTGTAGACCAGGCTGGCCTCAAACAAAGATCCGCCTGCCTCTGCTTACCAATTGCTGGGATTAAAGGCGTGCGCCACCACCGCCTGGCAAGTCTGTCCATTATGTAATCTCCTGGTACTTTGTTCCTTTTTCTGACTTAATAGTCCCTTGTATAGCTAGGCAATATTTTGTTTATCTACTTATCAATGGTCATTTGTATTTTTTTCTGTTTTTTGTCCACTGTGAATGTTTGTATCCAGGTTTTTGTTGACATGTTTGCTATGTATATACCTAAGGGTGGGCTTTTTGAATCAAGTAGTAAGTAACTATGATCAAAGGAAGAGTTTGTTGGGGTTTTTTGTTTGTTTTTGTGTTATTGTTGTATTTTTTTCTCAGTGCTAGGGATTGGACACACCCCATTTTTTATTATTTATTTGTGTTTGTGGGTATCTGTGTATATGCTTGTGGTAACCTCAGAGGCCAGAAAAGTTGGATCCCCTGGAGCTGAGTTAGAGCAGGTTGTGATGTGCTCAGTGTGGTAGCTTGGAACCTAACTGTGGCCCTGTGGAGGAGCAGTGCTCAGTCTGAGCTGTGGAACCATATTTTCATCCTACGACCCAGGATCTTCCATGTTAGGCAAGCACTTCACTGAGCTATGGAGACAGAACTGGGTTTTCCTCAGCAGAGAGGCTTCAAGGAAAAGTGAAGTCATCGAGGAAATGAAACACTAGGAAGAGAGTTATGGATTAGTGTTTGAGAACACTCATATCTCCCTGGTGGGCAGGGAGAACGAGGTCTTGCACACGAGGAGACCAAGAAGTCTGTGTGCATCCGTAAACTTGGTTTTCTTTAGCTGGAGAGTGCCTGTGGATCCCAGTTTGACCACACTCACTGTCCTTCTTGGTCAGGTGCTGCACTTGCAGGTGTGTTCCTTCCTACAGGGAGATGAGATACACTTGCTTTTTTTATATTTGTGTATGTGTGTGTATGAGGTGTATGAATGTGGGCCTGTGTTCACCACAATGGGTGTGTAGAGGCTAGAGGACAACTTTTTGGGGGATTGGGTCTCCTTCAGTTTGTGAGTTTCAGGGATTGCATTCAGGTCAGCAGATTGAAAAGCAAGCAGGTTAACTGCTGAGCCATCTTGGTGACCCATCTTTACAGTATTTTTTCCTGTACTTATCTAGTTTGTGTGCAGTGTGATAACTAGGAAGAGGAATCCAAACAAAGTTCAAATTGAAGTATTTCCTATTTCTTTTTGGCACCAGATAGCAATTCCAGTTTACTTCCGCTAACTCCCTCATGTACAGATGACCTAAAATATGAAGTACCTTCAGAAATATCCAGTGGCTAGAGAAGAAAGATTCTAACTCTAAAAGTGATAAATTAGTGTCAGCACTGCTTTTTTTTAAAGATACTTTTTATTTTTAGTTGTTTATTTTTTATTTATTTGGTTTTTCGAGACGGGGTTTCTCTGTAGCTTTAGAGCCTGTCCTGGAACTAGTTCTTGTAGACCAGGCTGGCCTCGAACTCAGAGATCTGCCTGCCTCTGCCTCCCAAGTGCTGGGATTAAAGGCCTGCGCCACCATCGCCTGGCGGCTTTTTTTTTTCCTTGTATGTTTTTTGAAACCAGTTTTCCCTGAGTGTCGTAGGCTGGTCTTAAATCCTAAGTTCTCCTAGCTTCAGCCTCCTCTGAGTGCTAAGATTACTATAGTGCTTAATGATTTAGGCAATTTTTATTCATTTTTTAAAAAGCTAATGTCTATGTGTGTGTGGCCCTGAATTAGTTCATGAGCACTAGTCATTCAGGTGCCCTCAGAGACCAGAAGGTGTCAGATCCCCTGCAGCTGGAGTTACAGATGTACAGATGGTAGTGCTTATCATCCATCTTTCCAGCCCCCTCAGTTTAGGCAATTCTGGTTTTTTGAGACAGGATTTCTCTGTAGCTTTGGAGCCTGTTCTGGAACTAGCTCTTGTAGACCAGGTTGGCCTTGGTCTCACAGAGATCTGCACGCCTCTGCCTCCCGAGTGCTAGGATTAAAGGTGTGCGCCACCTCCACCTGGTGGCAATTTTGGTTTTATTTTTTTATTTACTTTTGAGACAGGGTTTCACTATATGGCTCTGACTGACCTAGAGCTTGCTGTACAAACCTGGCTGTTCTCAAACTCACATACAGAGTTCTGTCTTCCTCTGACTCCCAAGTGTTAGTACTAAAGGTGTGTGCAACCACTCCCATCCAAAAGCATATATTCCCTACATTTTCTTTACTTAAGTGTTTAATTTTTATATGTTTTGCCTGTTCTGTCTTTTTTTTAATGATTTATTTAACTTTATGTTCATTGATGTGAAGGTGTCAGATTTCGTGGAACTGCATTTTCAGACAGTCATGAGCTGCCATGTGGGTGCTGGGAATCGAACCCGGGTCCTCAGGAAGAGCAGTCACTGTTCTTAACTGTTGAGCTATCTCTCCAGTCCCCCTGCCTGTTCTGTCTTATCCTACGTCTGTGCAGTGTCCTTGGAATCCAGAAGAGGGTGTTGGGTCTCCTGGGACTGGTGTTCCAGATGATAGTAAGCCACCTTGTGAGTGATGGGAACTGAACCCAAGACCTCTTGAATAGGCAGCTCGTGCTCTGAACCACTGAGCCATAGCTCTAGTCCCTGGCCCAAGAATTTTAGAAAACCTTTTTTGTTGTTTTTCTGTTTATTTTTTTTACAGAGGGTTTCTCTGTGTAGCTCTGACAGTCCTGGAACTCCCTTTGTAGACCAGGGTGGCTTTGAACTCACAAAAATCCTCCTGCCTCTGCCTCTGGAGTGCTGGGATAAAGTCGTATGACACCATCTCCCACTCAGAAAACCTTTTTAACTCTTTGTTTAAAAATTTTTAGTTTAAACCAGGTCCATGCCTTTAAACCTAACATTCAAGATCAAGAATCTTACGTGGGATCTCTAACTTTGGGTCAGCCTATTTAGCTGGGTAACTGTTTGCTTTCTATAGTTTCTACTCTTTAAATTGGGGACAGTTTCTTAAACTATTTCTTTTTCGTTTAGGTTAGGAGAAACATTAAGAATTAACATAGAGGAAGTAGGAGAAATGGCTCAGTCATTAAGAAGAGCATTGGATGCTCTTCCAGAGAACCCAGGTTCAGTTCTCAGCCCCTACATGGTAGTTAACAACTGTCTGTAACATCGGCTCCAGGGGAACTGATGCTGTCATGCAGATATACATGCAGGCAAAACACCAATGCATATGAAATAAAAAGAAATAAATTGGCTGAGCAGTGGTGACAGATGCTTTTAATCCCAGCACTTGGGAGGCAGAGGCAGGTGGATCTCAATGAGTGTGAGGTCAACCTGGTCTACAAAGGGAGTTCCAGGACAGCCAAACATACACAGAGAAACCCTATCTAAAAAACAACAAAACAAAAAACCCAAAAACAAATAAAAAAAGAATTAGCTAATCCCAGCACTTGAGAGGTAGAGGCAGGCAGACTTCTGTGAATTCGAGGCCATCCTGCTCTATAGAGTGAGTTCCAAGACATCCAAGGTAACACAGATAAACCATGTCTCAATAAACCAAAAAAGAAGAAGAAGAAGAAGAGGAAGAAGAGGAGGAGGAGGAGGAGGAGGAGGAGGAGGAGGAGGAGGAGGAGGAGGAGGAGGAGGAGGAGGAGGAAGAATTAGCATGTGACACAGTGTGTGTTCTCTGTGCTCTCCCTATCTTCCTCCATGTCCCTCCCCCTTCCTCCCCATGTTCTCCCTATCTTCCTCTGTCCCAGCTCCTCTGTGCTCTCCCCATCTTCTAGTCTCACCCCCTCTCTGTGCTCTCCCTATCTTCCTCCCACATTGAATTTAAGGCTTCATGCATGCCAGGCAAGTGCTCTACCACTGAGCTATATTTTCATCCATGTACTGCAAAATACTTAGGTGAAATATTTCAGCAAATAGCCTGTTTCTAGCATTCAGTACAAGAAATTGAACCATCAGCACAGTGAGAGTCCCCTCCTCTTCTTCTGTAGTATATCATATTAGGCTTGTCATTTTCCACCTCCTCGGGTGTGGTGTTAAGATCTATAACAAGAAGGTGATACTGGCTCAGTTTAGCTCACGGGATTGTTCTGTGAATTAAATGGGTGGTTGCTATAAAAACTCTTGGAAATCTCAAGCAGCTGAATAAAAATCAAAAAGGATTCTGCTAAAGGAGTTGTGTTAGTTAGGAACTTGTACTTTTCTGGGTAGATTTCAATGTAAATCTATGTAAAGGGGTGGAATTGCATTTTCCAGTATCTATCTTCAAAGAAGAAAGGTAAACATATTAAAATTTTCAATATCCTTCAGCATATTCACTCACCAAAAATTTATTGATAGTAGGATCTGAGTTTGATCCCTGGAACCTATATAAAAATGCCAGATGTCACCTGGGTGGTGGTATCCCGTGCCTTTAATTGCAACACTGTAGAGGCAGAGATGTACCGAGCCTTTCTCTGTCCTACCAGCCAGCTCCCAAATAACAACATGGAGACTTACTAATTGTGAAAGCTTGGCCTTAGTTTAGGTTTGTTTAACTAGCTCTCATACCTTAAGTTAGCCCATTTCTAATTATCTATGTTCTTTCTCAATGTTTTGTTACTTACTGCCCATCCTACCCATCCTGCTTTCTCCATGTCTCCTTATGTCTCTCACATGCCTAGATTCCTCCTCTCTCTCTGCCCACAAGTCCCATCTATGCCTCCTGCCTATCTATTGGCTGTTCATCTTTTTATTACATCAATCACAGCAATATACTTTTACACAGTGTACAAATATCCCACAACACAGAAGCAGGTGGATCTCTGTGAGTTTGAAGCAAGCCTGGTTTATAGAATGAGTTCTAGGACAGCCAGGACTACACAGTGAAACCCTGTCTCAAAATAAAACAAGTAAGGCGGGAAAAAAAAGCCAGGCGTCATTCCTGAACAGGACAGGGAGAGATGAAGATTGATAGCTTGCTGGCTATCAGTCTAGCCTAATTGGCGAGCTCTAGGCCAGTGAGAGACTGTCTCAGAGGAGGTGGATAGTATTCCTGAGAATGACACTGAAAATTGTCCTGTACCCTCCCTGTGCACCGGTACACACACAGCACATAAGTGTAAACAAACAAATCCCTACAACCTTCCT
This sequence comes from Alexandromys fortis, assembly GCF_014885135.2. Lineage (NCBI taxonomy): Eukaryota > Metazoa > Chordata > Mammalia > Rodentia > Cricetidae > Alexandromys > Alexandromys fortis. The sequence goes on from NW_026067920.1 coordinate 5,626,139, forward strand.
AAGGAGTGGCTAGATGTCAAGTGCCACTCTGGAATATACCAGTGAACAAGGTGTGTAAAGTTCATGCCTTGAAATCAGCTAGAGAAGCACCTTTATTTTCTAGTTGGTGTCAGGACTGGTTTTAGAAGTACATTGCTGTGTTTGCTCAATTTTTTTTTCCTGAATTAAAAAAAATTCTTTGAGCCAGGCAGTGGTGGTGCATGCCTTTAATCCCAGCATTCAAAAGGCAGAGGGAGGTAGATCTATGTAAAATTGAGGCCAGAAGAGAGCGAGTTTCAGGACAGGCTCCAAAGCTGAGAAACCCAGTCCTGAAAAACCAAAGGGGGGAAAAACTTCTTTGAAAGAATTATCTTTTTATTTATTTATTTGAGAAAGGGTCTCTCTGTGGAGCCTGGCATGCAACTTACTCTGTAGACCAGTCTGTCCTCAAACTCACAGAGCGAGCCTGTCTCTGCCTCCTGAGTAGTGGGGATTGAGGGCATGTGCCACCAGACCTGGCTGTTACTTAGTATGTGTATTTATATATCTGTGCAGATGAGTGTAGCTTCCTAAAGATGCTGGAGGGGTTCAGTTGCCCTGGAGCTTGAGGTACTGATAGTTTTGAACTGTTAAGCATGGGTGCAGACTCACGTGGGAACCCAACTCATGTCATCTGCAGGAACAGTATACACTTTTAACCACTTAGCCATTTTGCTAGCCCACCTTCCCCCACCACTATTCTTGAGATGGCTCAATGTTAGCCCAGGATAGCCTCGAACTCACTCTGTAGTTGAGGCTGTTCTTGCGCTCTGTCAATCCTATCTCAGCCTCCTGGATAATAGGATCACAAGTGTGAGCCCCAACACCCAATGGTAGTGGTTAGTTTTGGTGGCGTTGGGGCTGAACTCAGGCTTTATATACCTGAGTATGTGCTCTACCACAAAGCTATATTATGTGCTTCTCATTTAAACAATATTCACAAGGCAGTGTTTCAGTTAAGGTCAATGACATGCCTGCTGAAGATTAAGAGGTGTGTTTTTCTACAAATTCATTAGACATTTTGGTATCCAAGAATGCTGGCATTTGGGGGCTGGAGAGATGGCTCAGAGGTTAAGAGCATTGCCTGCTCTTCCAGAGGTCCTGAGTTCAATTCCCGGCAACCACATGGTGGCTCACAACCATCTGTAATGAGGTCTGGTGCCCTCTTCTGGCCTGCAGACATACACACAGACAGAATATTGTATACATAATGAATAAATAAATAAATATTAAAAAAAAAGAATGCTGGCATTTGAAGTTGAATTTGTTTTTCTTTTTTTTTCTTTTCTTTTTTTTTTTTGAGACAGGATTTCTCTGTGTAACAGTTCTGGCTGTCCCAGAACTCACTTTGTAGACCAAGTCTATCCTCCTGCCTCTGCCTCCTGAGTGCTGGGATTTGCCTGGCTATTTTCCATATTTTAACCTTTGTGAACTGACACAGTTCTTTTACCTGTCAAGGTTTTAAACTTGTATCCCTTCCTTTGGTTTGTGTCAGGGTAAGCCATTGATGTAAAAGACTTCGTAATCTCCGACTGCCCTAATGCTGTCATCTGGAGTAGAGACTCAGCCAATTCTACTTGATTCCTCCATGCCTGCTGTGGTACAGGAATTATACTCTGAACTCCCAGTAAGTGTCTCCAAAGAGCTTCATGCTGAGAAGCAGCCAAGTATGATCCCCGATGTAAAACCTGGAGCCTCATGCGCTCATGTAAGTCAGAGTAGGGCATCACCCCTGGAGCTACAGAGGACTCATGCAGAAGGCTGTTGTGAAGAAACCTTTGAGACCTTGGATTATGGGGGCAAGACTGGGTGGTGCGGACTAGTGGACCCTACAGCAAGAGGGCCTATGGCTTTTGAGATCTTGGATAGGGAAGAGAGAACCAAGAGCATGGAGCCAAAGGTCTTCAGAGAGCAAGGAGACCAGGCCGAAGTTTTCAGAGACCCCTGTGAGGGAGCAAAGGAAGAGCCATGCCAACATTCCACAGCTACTAAAGAAAAGGTCTGCCCCAGTCAGGTAAGAATGAGTCTCGATGCAGAGAGGTTTGCGTGTGGGAGACAACACTGCAGAGCAGTGCTGCTCATGATAAGTTACAGGTGCTGACAGGTAGCCTTCGACCTAGTCTCGAAGCAGTTTAAAAAAATAGGGATTTTTTGTTGTTGTTGTTGTTTGTTGTTGTTGATTGTTTGTTTGTTTGTTTTTTGTTTTTTGAGACAGGGTTTTTCTGCCCAGTCACCACCGCCCAGCGATTTTTTTTTTTGATGTAAGTCACTGCTGTGCTCTCACTACTCTCGCTATTGTAGGAATTATTGAATCTCTAAAAAAGTGCATTTCTTTTTTTAAAATTATTAATTTTGTTTTATGTGCATTGGTGTTTTTCGTGCATGTATGTCTATGTGAGGGTGTCAGATCTTGGAGTTACAGACAGTTGTTAGCTGCCTTGTGGGTGCTAAAAGACCAAATAAACGTTGCCCAGCTGTGGTGGCACATGCCTATTATCCCAGGAGGCAGAGGTAGGTGGATCTCTGTGAGTTCAAAGCTAGTCCATTTTACATAGTGAGTTCCATGATACCGAATGTCACAAAGTGAGATCCTGTCTCAAAAATAAACCAAACAGAAAGACCATTGCAAAAAAAATAAGGTGGAGATAGAAGACACCTGACATAAACCTCTAGCTTCTATATACGCAGGCATGGGTAAGCACACATACATGTACACACACTACACAACTAACAACACACGCACAGACGCAGAGAAAGATTTTAATATTTGGGACATTGTGATACGAGGATTGTCCTGAGTTGGAAACTAGTCTGGATTACACAGTGAGTTTAAAGGTCAGGCTGGGCACAGGAAAAAGAGAGGAGTAAGTTGTATAGTAAGTAAGTTGTAGATGGAAGTTTCTGTCCTGCCTGGTCCCAGAGCCATTATACCCAAAGAAACACACAGAAAGAACCTTACGTTAATTATAAACTGTTTAGCCTATTAGCTCAGGATTATTATTATTATTATTATTTTTTTTTATTTTCGAGATGGGGTTTCTCCGTAGCTTTTGGTTCCTGTCCTGGAACTAGCTCTTGTAGACCAGGCTGGCCTCGAACTCACAGAGATCCGCCTGCCTCTGCCTCCCAAGTGCTGGGATTAAAGGCTTGTGCCACCACCGCCCGGCACTCAGGATTATTATTAACTAGCTCTTATAACTTAAATTATTCTTGTCTATGTTTAGCCATGTGGTTTGGTACCTTTTCTCAGTGAGGCATTCTCATTTTGCTTCCTCTGTGTCTGAGTGGTGATTGCGCCTCTGCCTTTTCTCTTTCCAGAATACTAGTCTGGTCGCCCTGCCTACACTTCCGGTCTGGCTATTGGCCAATCAGTGTGTTATTAAACTAATAAGAGTGACAAATCTTTGCAGTGTACAAGGGCATTATCCCACAGCAGTGCCTTTGAGTCCAGCACTCTTGAGGTGGAGGATGGAGGATCAGAAATTCAAACTCATTGAGATTTGCCTGCCTCTGTCCTAGCCTCTCAAGTGCCGAGATTAAAGGTGTTCACCACGCCATCACTGCCTAGCTGTTTATGTTTTTGAGACAAGGTTTCTCTGTATCCCTGACTGTCCTGGAACTCAACTCTGGAGTCCAGACTGTCCTCAAATTCAGAGATCTGTCTGCCTCTGCCTCCTCAGTGCTGAACCAGTTCTTTTTTTAATTTTAGCTTGTATGGTTTTGTTTTTGTGACAAGGTCTTTATTCTATAGCTCAGCCTGCCCTTTAAATACAAGATAATCCTCCTGCCTCAACTTCCTGAGTATCAGGACTAGAAGAGTGCAGTACCATGCCTGTACTTTTCTTCTTATGTAATTATAGTTCTAGGGGGCTCATATGCTGTCTTCTGGACTCTTTGGGTACCAGACATGGCATGCATACACTCACACATACACTTAAACTTTTGAGCTAGAGTCTTACTATGTAGTCTTGCCTAAATGGCTTTGAAATAATACTTAGCTGAAGTTGTAGATACTTGCAGATTAATTCATTTGAGGGAAGTAGAATTCTCATGTCATTCAGTACATTGGAACGGTGTTATTGATTTCAATATCCCTTGTCTTAGTTTACTACTGCAATGAAGAGACACCATGATTAAGGCAATTTTATTTTTTTTTAATTTTTTTTTGTTTGTTTGTTTTTGAGACAGAGTTTCTCTGTAGCTTTGGAGCCTGTCCTGGAACTAGCTCTTGTAGACTAGGCTGCCTTGAACTCACAGAGATCTGCCTGCCTCTGCCTCCTGAGTGCTGGGATTAAAGGCGTGCTCCACTACCACTCAGCAATCCAGGCAACTTTAAAAGAAAGTGTTTAGTTGGGGTCTTGGTTACTTCATAGGGTGAGTCTGTGGGCATTTTGGCAGGTAGCATGGCAGCAGCCAGGCAGGCAGGCCTAGTGCTGGAGCAGTAGCTGAGAGCTTATATCTGATCCACAAGCAAGGGGCAGAGGGATAACTGAGAATTATATGGGCTTTTGAAACCTCAAAACCTATGCCTTAGTGGCACACCTCCTCCACAAGGCCACACCTACCTCCTAATCCTTCCCAAATTTCTGCCAATTAAGGAACAAGCTTTTGCTGGGGGCCAGTCTCATTCAAATCACCACACTGTTCATATATTTAATCAATTTCTGTACTTCTGTATGTCCCAGCTTCTTGGTTTGTCTCTTTGTTGAGGCAAATTCCTTTTTGTAGCCCAGGCTGGTCCTTTAACTCCTCATGTAGCCAAGGTTGACTGTGTCCATCATTCCAAAAGAGATACTTTAAGAAAACAGACTTAACAGTTTCAGGCTGGAGGTTCAGTTCAATGGCTGAGCCCTTCACTGGCTAGCATGCAGGAGGTGCCGTTGCATCCCCGAGTGTTGCAAAATCAAACACAAAACACCTGCAGTTTGAGCAGGTCACTTAGTATTATTAGCTTAATGGTCTCAGTGGAAGAGCATGTAGCCCTCCTGGGTTTGGTCTTCAGCACAACAGTAAACAAAACATAGAATTGGGATCTATAGAATTGCTGCTAAGAGCTGGGCAGTGATGGCTCACACCTTTGATCCCAGCACGTGGGAAACAGAGGCAGGCAGATCTCAGTGAGTTTGAGGCCAGCCTGGTCTACAGAGTGAGTTCCATGGCAGCCAAGGCTGATACACAGAGAAACCCTGTCTTGAAAAAAAGTATTGCTGCCAAGAAAAGACATGTCATCGAATCGTCTGATTGACAGAACTGTCTTATCTGGATCAAGAAGAATTATGCTCTGTTTCTCTGGTCAGGCTACAGTAGGGTTGCACGCTTCCCTCCATGTCATGTGCACTAATGCTCTCATGGACAAGAATTCACGTGGGTGGCAGAACCTGAAAACATACTGTTGGAAGCTAGGTTGTTGTGTGTATGACTTAAGAAACTTATGAAAGAAAAGTCAGGATTATTTTGGTTTTATTCTTGTTTTTTTTCCCCCTAAATCTCTTAGGAGATTTGAGAAGAGCTTTCAAGCATTTGGATGGCTATCCAACAGAAGTGAACCTGCTGGACACAGTCAGATTCATTGGGCAGCATAGGGTAGCTAGTAGTTGCTAAGCATTCTCAGGTCATGGCAGTCTGAACACTGCAGCCCTCTGAGACAAAGAAACATGCTGTTTACACAGCATTCAGGCTTATGGAACCAGACATCCTCAAAGTAATAACCCTTTTTAAAGATAATTTAGTCAATCTTATTTTATGTGCATTGGTGTGAAGGTATCATACCAGATCCCCTGAAACTGGAGTTACAGACAGGTATGAGCTGTCATGTGGGTGCTGGGAATTGAACCCCTGTCTTCTCAAAGAGCAGCTTTAACTCTTAACCACTAAGCCATCTCTCTAGCCCCTGTAATAACCCTTAATAGACTGGCAGACTACCACATAGTTGAGAGCTGTAGCCAGGCTTTGTGGTAGTCTCATTATTTGAGAGGATGAGGGAGGAAAATTGCTATCTGTTAAAGAACAGCCTGGACTACATAGTGAATATCATGTCAGAGCTAGATAGTAAGACCCTAACTTGAAAAAAGCAAAAACAAACAAACCAGATAAATTAAGAGAACATACTTTCAATATATAATTTATAAATAGCTTGCCTTGTACAAAGAGGATTCTTTGTTTTACTTTTTGAGACAGGGTCTCTATGTAGTGCTGGATATTCTGGAGCTTGCTCTGTAGACCAGGCTTGGCCTTGAACTCACAGAGATCATTCTGCCCTGCCTCCCAAGTGCTGGGATTAAAGGTGTGAGCCACCGTACATAGAGAATTTTTGAACTGAATTAAGAACAAAACACAGCCTGGTGGTTCACATCTTTAATCCCAGCACTCGGGAGGCAGAGGCAGGTGGATCTCTGTGTGTTCGAGACCAGCCTGGTCTACAAGAGCTAGTTCAGGACAGCTAGGATTGTTACACAGAAAAACCCTGTCTCGAAAAAGAAACAACCCAACTGGGACTTGTAGTGCATATCTTTAATTCTACCATTCCTCTCAAAAGCTAACTTTTTTTTTTTTTTTTTTTTTTTTTTTTTTTTTAAGACAGGGTTTCTCCATAGCTTTTAGTTCCTGTCCTGGAACTAGCTCTTGTAGACTAGGCTGGCCTCGAACTCACAGAGATCCGTCTGCCTCTGCCTCCCAAGTGCTGGGATTAAAGGCGTGCGCCACCACTGCCCGGCTTTCTTTGAATCCTTTAGACAGTACATACATCACCCTGAGTTCAGTTTCCCAGGCATGATGATCCATGTCTGTAATCCCAACATTATAGAGGGAGAGGAATAATAATCCAGGAGCTCAAGAGGAGCTTCAGGTACACAGCAAAACCAGGCCAACCTGGGCTAGATGACACCTGGTGTCAGAAGAAACATGAGAATGTAAATTAGAAACACTTGAGTGTAAACTAACAAAAAATTCTTTGTTGCTTTAGAGTTGTGTCAGAAGGTACAAAATTTTTTTTTTCAAGACTTTTTTTTTAAAGATTTATTTATTTATTACGTATACAGTATTCTCAGTATTCTGTCTATAGGCCAGAAGAGGGCACCAGATCTTATTACAGATGGTTGTGAGCCACCATGTGGTTGCTGGGAATTGAACTCAGGACCTTTGGAAGAGCAGGCAGTGCTCTTAACTGCTGAGCCATCTCTCCAGCCCCAAGGTACAAAATTTTGAACTAGTAATTTTGTTTCTTTGTTGAGAATACTTCATTATTGGAAAAGAATTTTTTTTAAAAATTATTGTTTTGAGATTATAATCTAACATGTTTTCCTTCCCTTTCCTACCTCTTCATTCTTCTATATACCCTCTCTTCTCTCCTGAAGCAGAACGCATCAGATGGGGAGATGTGACTCAGATAATCTGCCCCAGCCTCTCAAAGGCCGTTGGCTGAAGGAGGTTCCCCATCACTCTCCTTCAAATTTATGATGCTTACTTTTTACATTAAGTGTTTGCATGCATATATGTAAATACATTTATGTTCCTAAATATAGCCTGCTAAGTCTGTATAATGTTACTTGTATGTGTGTTTTCAGGGCTGACACTGGACAGCCGGTTGGTGTGCTCTTCCTTGAGGAAGACCACCTTTCCTGCTCCGAGCTTTTGTCAGTTGCCTTGTCTTTGTGCAGTAGATGAGGGAAAGTCCATGAGGCCTAAAGAAGCCATTGCACAGATTTTTTTTTAAATTTATGTGTATGAATATTTTGGCTGTGTGTATGTATGTACACGATGTGTCTGCCTGGTACCTGTGGAGGGCAGAAGAGGGCTTCACATCTTGAAACTGGAGTTAAATGATAGTTGTGAGCCATCATTTGGGTGCTGGGAGCCGAACCCAGGTCCTCTGCAAGAGCAACAAATGCTCTTGACCACTGAACTATCTGTCCAGTACCATGATCTTTCTTTTACTTTTCTTTCTTGTAATTTTTGCTTTATTTATTCATTTATTTGGAGTTTTTTGAGGGATGGTTTCTCTGTGTAGCCTTGCCTGTCCTGGAACTCTACAGACCAGGCTGGCCTCAACGCCAAGGTTCGCCTGTCTCTCTCTCACAGTGCTGGTATTAGAGACATGTGCCCCCTGCCCAGCATATAAAAGGATTTCTTGTTGGAAATAAAATTTCAGTGACTTAAAAGTGGAAACTCCGGGCAGCGGAGAGATATCTCCATCCATAAATGCTTGCTTGCTATGTAAGCATGAGGACCTGAGTTTCATCCCCAACACTCATAAGAAGCCAAAGCTTATGGCACACTTGTAATCTGGAGGGTCTCTGGGGCTCTCACTGACCAGCCTAACCGATCCTTATCACTGAGAGACTGCCTCAAAAAAGGTGAGGGCTGGTTGAGATGACTCTGAAGATAAAGTGTTTAATGTACAAGCCAGAAGACCTGAGTTTGATACCCAGAACCCATAGAAAGATGTGAGAGAACCAACTCCACAAAATTGTCCTCAGACCTTCAGGTGTGCACAGAGGCACATGCCCTCCCTCCCATCACACACACAATAATAATAAAGGAAAGGAAGAAAATTGAGGTGGATGGCTTGTGAGGAATACCATCAAAGACCAACATCTGGCCTCTACCTGTACACATGCAAATCCATGGGTGCGTACATACACAATGGAGAAATGTTTTTATAAAGGTAGAAGCAGAATTGATGTTGATAAGCTGTTCTTGGGTCTGCAGGGCTCTGTTGTCCCTAGTTTGCTGTGGCTCTGATCTCATGCAGCAGAGCAGTATGTAAAGCATGTTGCCGAGGTGTGAAAGCTTTCTGTGACTTCATAATCGGTGCCTCAAAGCTGCAGTTTTTCTGAATTGAGATACAGAGGAAAACTTCTGTAAAAGTTCCTCTCTCCCTATAAAGGTGTAAGAAACTAGAAGGTCCATTAAGAAACTAGAAGGTCCATCTGGTGATAAATCTTTTCTTTCATTAGAGTGTTGGCACTTGAAATCAGGGCCAGTTAGGCACTGTACCAACCAGTGCGTCTCCAGCACTATTTGTCTTTCCCAGAAAAAGTCTCAACTCTGTAGCCCAGAGACTGGACTCTTAACATCTGCGCTTCTTCCACCTCAGCCTCTACAGAGCTGAGATTACAAATACGGGCCACCAGAGCCACATCCAGGGGGTATTCTTGCTTGCTTTCTTTATTTCCTTCCTTTGTTCCTTTTTTTCTTCCTTCCTTCCTTCCTTCCTTCCTTCCTTCCTTCCTTCCTTCCTTCCTTCCTTCCTTCCTTCCTTCCTTCCTTCTTTCCTTCCTCTATCCTTCTTTCTTTTAGCCTTCCTTTTTCTTTTTTTTATTGAGCTATATATTATTCTCTGCTCCCTTCCTCTCTCCTCCCCTTCTGCCCTCTCCCATGATTCCCACGCTCCCAATTTACTCAGGAGATCTTTATTTTTTCAAGACAGTGTTTCTTTGTGTAGACCAGGCCAGCCTGGTCTACAGAGATTTGCCTGCCTCTGCATCCTGAGTGCTGAGATTAAAGGTGTGTGTCACAGTGCATATCATATGCTTTGTTGTCTTTGAGTCTGGGTTTGATTTGCAGTACCCATGTGGTTACAACCATCTTTAACTGCAGTTCCAGGGAATCCGACACCCTCTTCTGACCTCTGCAGGTACCAGGCACACATGTACATTTGTTCAAGCAAAACATTCATGCACATAAAATAAATTAAACATGAACAAAAACGGGACTGAAGTTTTCTCAGTGGTTCTAACCACTCTTAGTACTGGTTGTTTTTTAGAGGTCCCTAGTTCAATTTCCAGCACCCCCCAAGGCAGCTTGTAACTTGTTTTCAGTTCTGGGAGATCCGATGCCTTCTGTGGCCTCCAAGGGCACTGCATGCAGGCAAATAGGCACTCATGTATAAAAAGAAAATACATTTTTAAATCAAAAAGTCTTTTTAAATTTTAAAGTAATTTGATTTACATAAAATGAAAAGGTAGAACAAAAGTTTGAAGCCTCAATTTATTCGATTGAGGGTTTTTTTGTTTTTTTTGACGAGGTTTGACAATATTGTCTTGCTGGCCTAGAACTTGCTATGTAGACCATACTGGCTTTGAACTTAGAGGTTTCTGTGCCTCTGCAGAGCTGGCATTCAAAGTCACAATTCAGCCATTAACCTCCCAGTTTGTTTGTTTGTTTTTCAAGACAGGGTTTCTCTGTAGCTTTTGGTGCCTGTCCTGGAGCTAGCTACTAGCTCTTGTAGACCAGGCTGGCCTCGAACTCAAAGAGATCCGCCTGCCTCTGCCTCTTGAGTGCTGGGATTAAAGACCTCCGCCACCTCTGCCTGACCTAACCTCCCAATTTTAACCAGTTTGCCAGTGTCTTATAGCTGCAGTTCCTGAGATCTGGCTGGCTCCTCCTCTTCTTGTCATTGTTCTCTCCAACCCCCTCATTAAAGTTAACTTTTCAGAGCTGCCTTGTGAGCTGCATGCCTGAGCAAAGGAGCACAGAGAACCCTTGGAAGGAGGAAAGGGGCGGGCACTGGCCTTCCCTCTGCCACCCATGCTTCTGTCCTGTACCTGCACCAAGTGCACCTGTACCCTCATTTTATTTCTTATTTTCAGAAGGCACTCAGGAGCTGACACATAGCTGCGGTCCCACCACTCTAGAGGCTGAGGCAGGAGGATTATAGCTATTTGAGTCTGACCTGGGTTAAATGGTGACCCCCTACCTCCAAAATCTAAAACAAACAAACAAAAAAAGCAAGCATTAATAAGCTTTTGTTTTTCTCTGTTTCAAGTTCAAATTCTAGAGAAGTAATACATTTTACTTACTAACCTGAATTTGAGCTTTCCTTTCTATCTCAATGCCTGTGACTGTTGGCAGTTTTCCTGGAGTCACACTGAGCTCTGAAGTAATAACTGACGTCTGTGAACTCAGGTACCTCTGCATCAGCCATTGACTGTTGGGTTTTCTTGTTGCAGGATGTCCTCCTGATGCAATCCAACAAAGAACCTGTATGTGCAGAGTTCCCTGGAGATCTGCTAAAGAAAAAAGGTATGATACTTCTTTTTGTTTGTTTGTTTTTTTGAGACAAGGTCTTTTTTATGTAGTCCTGGTTGGCCTAGAACTCATAGATAGCCACCTGCCTCTGCCTCCAGAATGCTTTGATTAAAGGCATGCGCCACCACACCTGTGAAGATTTTTATACGACTCACTTACTATTTATGTGTGTGTTAGCTTAAGGAAGTGTATACCACTTGTGTAGAAGCCATTGGAGGCCAAAAGAGGCTGTCAAGTCCACTGGAACTAGGGCCACACGTGGGTAGTGGGTACCCAATCAGGGACTGTTGCAAGAACAGTAAGCACTCTTAATGGCCGAGTCATGTTTCCAGCCCCCAAATTGTTGGGGTTTATTAAGAAAAGGTTTAGTTGTCTTATTTTGGGTGATATACTCTTAATGGGTTATCTGGTTATCATTTTTACCAGGTTGGGTTTTCTTTTGTTGTTTGTTGTGTCCAGTTGGGGAGGGGTGAATGGAGAAAGAAATAGGATACAAGAGTAAGGATAGGAACTGGTCTGCACGCTTACCTGAGGAGTTGCGGCACAGGAGTTCTGCTGAGGCCCTGTGGAGGCTGAGTAGTTGGGTTTCAGGGCTTGTGCTCTTTCCTTCCACTCTAATCTTCTGGTTCTCGATGAGGTCAGGACCTGATATCTGACACGCAGAGCATGTGGGTCATCTCTGGGGTCTGAAGCTAGCACAAGCTAAGCCTCTGGGCCTGTAATTTTCTGGTCTTTTCACAGTAGAAACTTGGACTTCAGTTGGTCTGCAGGCACAGCTTCTTTTTTAGGATAGGGTTTCTGTGTAGCCTGAGCTGTCCTAGAACTTGCTCTGTAGATTAGGCTGGCCTCAAACTCACAGAGCTCTGTGCGCCTAGGCACATCTTCATTCCAGGACTTTTTGTTCGCATTCCTCCCACCCCCAGCCCTGCCCATCTTTTGTGAGGGTCTCACTTTGTAGTTGTGACTGTCCGGGAACTCTCCATGTAGACCTCTCCAGACCCAAGTAAGACCCGATTTCCCAAGATTTCCATAGCCTCTTAGAACTTGCCCTTGGTTGGGCTAGTGTTCCAATATAGAAAAGTGCTGGGGACATTTCAGACAAACTATAGTAGTAGGGGAGGCTGATGCGAAGTATCTTTGGAGGGGGAAAGAAGTAGTTGAGTGGCTGTTTCATAAGGAGTCTGTCCTGTCAGATTCATTTAGACTGGTACCTTCCATGTCTCTAATCTAAGCAGAGTTTATTTGTTAAAACAGGTTCTAGGTAGTCTTGGCTGACTTTGAACTTGTATGTGTAGATCAGGCTGACCTAAAACACAGAAATCCTCCTGCCTTAGCATCCTGAGTACTGGAATTAAAGGCATGAGAAAACTGGCCCAGCTCTTTGCTTACTTGTTTTTTGTTTGAGGCAGTTTTCGTGTATTCCAGGGCATCCTTGATCCTGCTATATGTACGGGGTAGCCTTGAACTCCTGATCTTTTGCCTCTGCTCACGTACTAGAATAACAGGTATGTGTCATCGCACCCAGTTTAAATTCTTAAAGAATTCATGATTTTTGTTGTTGTTGTTTTTCGAGACAGGGTTTCTCTGTGTAGCCCTAGCTGTCCTTGTTCTGTAACTAGCTCTGTAGTCTAGACTGGCCTCAAACTCAGAGATCCTCCTGCCTCTGTTTCTCCAGTGTTGGCATTAAAGTCGTCACAATCCCCACTCCCACTCATTGATTAAAAAGAAAAAAAACTTGAATATTTCTGTTTAATAGAAAATTTACTCTCTCTGTTTTTGTTCTCTTTTTTTATTTTTATTGGATTTTTGAGACGAGGAGACAGTTTTTCTGTAACTCACTTTGTACACCAGACTGGCCTTGAACTCAGAGATCTGCCTGCTTCTGCCTCCTGAGTGCTGGGATTAAAGGTGTGCGCCACCATCACCTGGCTTTTGTTTTATTTTTTAATTGGAAGGGGTGCAGTAGCATGCTGTAGTGCATGTGTGGGGTCAGAGGATAAGTTTTTTTACCATGTGAGTCTTGGAGATTGAACTCATGTTGTAAGCTTTAGGGAAAGAGCCTTTAGTTGCTGAGTCTTTCACTGGCTCCCTTGTCCTCCTGCAATTTACATTTTTAATTTCTATTTATTCATTTATATTTTGGTTTTTCAAGACAGGGTTTCTCTGTGTAACAGCCATGGCTGTCCTGGTACTCACTCTGTAGACCAGGCTGGTCTCGAACTCACTGACATCAGCCTGTCTCTGCCTCCCAAATGCTGGTATTAAAGACATGTGCCACTATGGCCGCCCGGCAGTACCCACTTCTAAAGTAATCTTATAACCAGCTCCTTTGGTCTCCTGTCAACTAGTATCTTTTAAGTTCTAAATTTGCTTCTAGTGTACATAAGTAGGTATTTACCATATGTAGTCTTCTGTGACTGAATTTTCCCACTTTGCTTACATGTTTGTTAATTTTTCTTTTATGATTTTTGAGATAATGTCTCAGTCCAGTTTTCATTGCTACCAACAATGTAGAGGGATTATAATTTATCTTAAATTGGTTGTTTTCTGTTTGAGCTTGAGATGTGGAGAGGGACTTGTTTTGTTTTGTTTTTTGTTTTGTTTTTTGAGACAGGGTATCTCTGGCTGTCCTGGAACAGACAGGGTATCTCTGGCTGTCCTGGAACACATTCTGTAGACCAGGCTGGCCTCAAACTCACAGAGATCCCTCCTGCTTCTGCCTCCCTGGGAACCAAACCCTTTTTCTTTTTTTTTCTTTTTCAGATTTATTTATTTATTATGTTTACAGTGTTCAGCCATTATGGTTATGGGCTCACCCTCTGAAGCTGTAAGCCACAATAAACTCTCTTCCATATATGTTGCCTTGATTGTGGTATCTCACAGCAATAGTAAAGTAACTAAGAAAGATAATTTTGATAGTTAATTTTATGGGATTTAGAATCACCATGGAAACAAATATGGGCATATCCATGAAGCGTTATCTAAATTATATTAATTGAAGCAGGAAACCCCCTCTACTTGTGGTTACTACCATTCTTGGGATAGAGTCCACATCTTTTTTTTGTTGTTGTTTTGTTTTGTTTTTTGAGACAGGGTTTCTCTGTGGTTTTGGAGCCTGTCCTGGAACTAGCTCTGTAGACCAAGCTCGTCTGATCCGCCTGCCTCTGCCTCCTGAGTGCTGGGATTAAAGGCGTGTGCCACCACCGCCCCGCCCCGCCCCGTAGAGTCCACATCTTAATGAAAAGGAGAATGTGCAGAACTGAGTACAAGCACTTAGCATTCACTGCTTCTTGACTGGATTCAGTTTGAGCAGCCACCTCCACTTTTCCTGCCACACTTTCCCTTCCCACTAAGGAAGGAAATAAGCACTCATTCCTTCCTTCCTTCTTTAAGTTGTCTGTGCCAGGCATTGGTCACAGCAGCAAGACAAGGTTATTAATTCAGATCTTAAGGTAATATACTATGTTTTTAGTAGTTAAAAGGCAGTATCGATAAATGATTATTAACCCTAGTCCATACTTTATTCAGATTACTGTACTGAATAACTTTTCTGTTTGAGGATCCCATTTGATCCTCATGTCATTTTAGGATTCTCCAGTTTGTGACAATGTTGGTGTTTGGGGGGTGATTTTAAGAGTGCAGGTATATTGTAGACTGTGGGTGTAGAAGTGAAAGAGCCCATCAGTAATATCAACAGTCACCTTCAGGAGGTGCTGTGTTACTCAGTTATAGTCTCAGTCCGGAGATTGAGGCAGGAGGATTATGAACTCAATTTTAACCTAAGTGAATATATATATATATGTATGTATATATATATATGTGTGTGTGTGTATATATATATATAGTTTTGTTTTGATTTTGTTGTTGTTGTTTTTCACTTTTCAAGACAGGGGTTTCTCAGTAGCTATGGAGCCTGGCCTGGAACTGTCTCTGTACACCAGGCTGGCCTCAAACTCACAGAGATCCACCTGCCTCCCCCTTCCCAGTGCTGGGATTAAAGGCATGAGCCACTACTACCTGGCATTTTTTTGTTTTGTTTTGTTTGTTTTTTGAGAACACAAAGTGTAATTTTTATTACATCGTATCAAAGAGGACACATGCTGTCAACATGCATTAGTGTTTGGATCACTGTACAGTTATTCTCCTTCTTTTTCATGATTTAAACTCTTTAAGAAAAATAAAGATGGGGGGCTGGAGAGATGGCTCAGCAGTTAAGGGCCTATTCTGGCCTATAGGCAGGATACTGTATAAATAAATAAATCTTAAAAAAAATAAATAAAGATGGTTCAGTGGTTAGGAGAACTGGCTAATCTGCAGAGGACCCAGGTGTAGTTCCCAGAACCTACACAGTGGCTGATAACCATCTATAACTCCAGTTCTACATGATTCCATGCTTCCTTCTGGCATTCTCGGGCACAAAGATGTACATATATACATTTAGGCAAAACACATATACAAAATAAACAAACAAATAGGGCTGGAGAGATGGCTCAGTGGTTAAGAGCACTGACTGCTCTTTCAGAGGTCCTGAGTTCAATTCCCAGCAACCACATGGTGGCTCACAGCCATCTGTAATGAGACCTGGCGCCCCCTTCTGGCTCGCGGGCACACATGGAAGGAATGCAGTACACACAATAAACAAACAAACAAACAAATAAATAAATACATATTTAAAAATAAAATAAACAAATAAATGTTAAAAAATTGTCTTAAATTCTGCTTCAAAGTCTTGTGAAATGTCAAAATGTATGTGCATAAAAACAAATCACCTTAATGGGTCAGAGTATTGTTTTTTCTCTAGCTGTGCACAAACTGCTTTCCCCATGCACCTTTTGCCATTACTGCTTGAAAGTCGGTGCTCCCCTGCCCCTTCCTAAGATTCTTGATAAATTGGAGAATGGATGTGTTTCAGCAAATCTGAACTTCACTGCCTCACACAGAGGAAAACCGCATCAGGTTGGGGGTGGATGAAGAATTTCTCATTGTTCCTGGATAGATGTAATGAGGGTACAGCTACCTTGATGCTAAACATATGATTTAATGAATTACATAGCATTCCATAGAAAGATGAAATAAAATCATGAGGAGTGCTCAGGCTGAGACATTCATGAATAGATTATTGTTTGGGATGATATGAAATTGTATTATTTCACAATACTTAGTACTGCTTGGGAAATTGGAGGTAGTCATTGTTAGTAATTGATATTTATGCTAAACATCTGGTGCATTTTTATCCATCCATCCATCCTAGAGGTCTTGGGGTGTCGTTTAATGGCAGAGCTAATTGTGTGTGCAATTCTGGGTTCGATTGTTAGTACCCAGTTAACAAACTCATCATGCCTGCCACCTCTCTGCAAACACCAAGTTTTCCCTGTAGCCCATACTCCTAATGTTTTTAAATGGTGTTCTACACTTAGATACCATTTTAACTGTCTCATGTCCTGTTAGATAAAGAATCAAAGAGAAAAGACAGGCAGTTCTCCTAATACTGCAAGTACTATTCCAGGCAGTGTTTATGTGTGATAGTTAATTTCCATACAGCACTGAGATAAGTGTATTTACCATGCTTTCTACAAAAGAAACTGAGGCTCCGAGAAGGACATACAAATGCTGGAGTTGAGGAGCTAGCTTCCTAGTTCTGGCCGGCCTTGAATTTGTGCTGGCCTCCGGCTCCCTCCTTCTGGCATCACAGGTGTGTCTGTCATTGTGTTCACATTCCCCACAAAAGGTGGGTTTTTTGTGTGTTCCCTTGCTTTCTTAACTTTCATAATGGCAGTCTTCACACAAACTCAGAACTGAAAGGAATGAACTAAACTTCCATGTTCCTGTTACTCAGCTTCAGTAATGATCAGCCCAACCTTACAGAAAGGCAACTGGTTGTTTATTGTTTTGTTTTCTTCTTTTTCGTTATTTGTTTTCTAGACAGGGTTTCTCTGTAGCTGACTATCCTGGAACTCCAAAGATCCATCTGCCTCTGCCTCACGAGTGCTAGGATTAAAGGCGTGTGCCACTACCGCCTGGTTCAGCAATGCAATTATTATAAATCATTGGATTTAGGACCATTCAGCTTGCAGATTAACCATAAATAAAGTTCTACACACAACTGTTCTTTTTCTTTTTTCTTGTTTTTGGCCGTTCAGGGGATTGAACCTGTGATTTCACTAATGCTAGGCATGAGCTCTACCACTGAGTTGCAATCCCAGCTCTCACTGTTCCTTTTCAAAGAGCAATTTTATCTATAATATATCTAATTTCAGGTAATAAAATGATCATTGAATGAAAAGATTGTTGTAATGACAGTTTACTAGAGCTATCTAGCTAGATAAGTAGTTTTATAATACCTAGCTCCTTGTGCTTGCTAGGCAAGTGCTCTATCATGGAGCTTTAGTCCTAGCCCTCTGTTCAGCCTTTTTTTCCCCTCCTGTTTTTTAGACAGTGTTTATCTCTGTATCCTGGCTATACTAGGGAACTTGCTCTGTAGACCAGGCTGGTCTTGAACTCACAGAGATCCACATGCCTCTGCCTCCCAAGTGCTGGGATTAAAGGCATGTGCTATAAAATTTTATTTTGTGTGCATGAATGTCTGTGTGAGGGCATCAGATCCCCTAGAACTGGAGTACAGACAGTTGTGAGTTGTCATGTGGGTACTGAGGATTGAACCTGGGTCCTCTGGAAGAGCAGACAATGTTCTTAACCACTGAGCCATCTCTCCAGCCCTCTTTTCAGTTTTTTTGTTTGTTTTTGTGGTGCCTGGGCTGACGTGGAACACACTTTGTGGCTCTTGACATTCAGTGGTCTTGCTGTCCTGCCTCAGCCCCTGACTAGCTGGTGTTGCAAATTTGAACAAGGGCCTGCTAGTGGTGTTTTAAAATGGCAACTTTTTTTTTTTTTTAATAGTTTTTCAACACAGGGTTTCTCTGTTTAGCTCTGTATCAGAACTCATCCTGCAGACCAGGCTGGCCTTGAACTTGCAGATATATGCCTGAAAATGGTGTCTGTAAGACTGAATGAATCAGGCTCACATTTTCTGTTACTCAGTTATATAGTATTATCTGTGATACCAAGTAACATGTTGAGAACAGTGTTTTTTATTTTTCCAAAATTGGCTGCTTTTGGGGGACTCATTTTCATAGTTTGCAAAGAAGCAAAACGCTGGTATGGCTTTCTGAGCTTTTCGATTATCTTTTCTGAGTTGAGTTTTCTGTTGTTGCCATTGATGCATGATGAAATTCACTTAGCTGGGACAGCTTTTTTATTTTTATTTTTCAAATTACATCTGATTTGAGTTTCTTTCTCTTCTGTAAAAGGAAATGTACACAGTACAACTGGACCTCTGCCAGAACCCATTGAAAACATACAAGGTATGAAAACCAGTGGGACTAAGGGATAATAATGAAGGACACAGTTGTGGCACTGTGAGTCAGCATCCGTCAGCTGGGTGCAGTGAGCACCAGGAGTGGATAAAATCATGACCCCCATTATGCTTTCGGAAACCAGAGCTTTAGTTACCCTAGAACCTTCAGTCTCATGGACCCTGAATTGATAAAGCATTCTTAAAGAAAACCATGTGGAACGTTACTAATTGTCTTTTTTGGGGGGGGGGGGGGGGGGGTTCGAGACAGGGTTTCTCTGTGGCTATGGAGCCTGTCCTGGAACTAGCTCTGTAGACCAGGCTGGTCTCGAACCCACAGAGATCCGCCTGCCTCTGCCTCCCAAGTGCTGGGATTAAAGGCATGCGCCACTACCACCGGCCTAATTGTCTTTTTTGATTGTCATTACCAGGGTTCTGTGCTGTTTCCACAATGAACAAAGGAAAGAAAGAGTTGTGTAACTTAAACCTTGTTTGTGAAGCAGATGACAGTCACCAACGGATTCTTAACCACTGTAGGGAAAACCCCGGTTCTGCACAGGACAGTTCCATCACTGCAGGGAGTGAAGAGTCTATAAAACCCGCCGAAGAAAATTCTAAAATTTTATATCTTGCATCATATTCATCTGGCCCAAAATCCTTAGAAAAATGTGTTTTTGAAAGCAGTGCTTTGGTAAAGGAATCTGCTGAAAAAATAAAAGAGGTTGATCAAAGCAAGAACTTCTCTTGTGGAGAAGAAAGTAAAGAACAGAATCAGAGGCCCAGCAGTGAAAGAGGGGGTCTCCTTTTCAGTGTCACAGAACAGGAACAGAATGGTTCTGGTGAAAAACAGACCGTGGAATCCAGTAACCACAGCAACGATTGCACTCAGGCAAGTTCCTGCGCAGAGATCTGTAGTTCCATGCCTAACTCTTTTACTGAAGCCACAGAAATAATGTGTAAAAAGAGCGATCTGAAAATTACTTTAAACTTTCAAGGTAATTTGGTAAACTCTGAGGAGCATAGAAAAACTGTCACTGATGTGAACCATCCTGAGAGACACTCTGAGGAAAGCGGGTTTCCCTTGTTGGTGCACGTTGAAGAACCAGAACAAAACCCAGTAAACTCCAGTGCACTAAGTGAAAAGATTTACAGTAAAGACTCTAAGTCTGTAGTCAGCGCCCAGAGAAATCTGGGTGACTCTCTGCCAACTAAAGCAGCATGCAGTGAATTTCTGTCTGGAAGAAAATCCCCTCAGAGTTTGATACCAGCAGATCCAGTAAGTTCTGAACATAAGGACATATCAAAACCCAAGGAAAGTCCTGCAAAATTACCACCATGTCCAGAGTTTGTTTGCAGACCTGCTTCAGAAAAGCATGTACAGGACTTACGTGACAACGTTGCCCATTTAGATGAACCAATCATTGCCTCTGAGATATGTGAACTTTCTTGTAACAGTGAACTGGTTGAACACAAACTAGAACATGAATGTGTTTTAAATCAACAAGTGTCCCTTAATTCTCAAGAGCATGTAATATTACCAACTGACTCTCTGATAAATCTAAACAGAGAGATGCCTTCAGCAACATGCAGAGATGCTCAACAGAGCTGTCATTCTCTCAAGAACGGAGCAAATCTTACCACCAATACTCAAACCATTCCTGCTGAGACAAAATTGGAAGTCACATCTGCACAAGGTGACAGGACCTGTGGGGCCTCTTCAGGCATCCACACCTTAAATCTCACAACAAGCCCAGAAGGGCAAAAAGAAATGACTGATTCAGGTATCAAAGATCTACATTCCACTTTCCTCTCAAGTGTGAAAGAAACAGCTGGCTTTTCCTTTGTCACAGAATGTCAGAATGTTCAGTCTCAGGATATCTCCAGCTGTCAGTGCATAACAAGAAGTGCATCTGAAGAGAACATGTGCTCTGCTTGTGCTGCTTTTGGACCCAGAAAAGATACCCTGAAAGCCAGCAACTGTAAAGTAAACTGTGGAAATGCACGGCAGTCTAGCAGGCACTGCTTCCAAAGATCAGAAGACTTGGTGGAAAATAGCTCCTTCTTGGAGAGTGAACCTGCTGGGCGGAAGACTCAGAGCAGCCTTCTAAGAGGCAGGGTTACAAGTGAAATGGCAACAGGTGTGGCAGGTAGTAGAGTTTTGTTGAACACAACCACTCCCGCTACTGGCCGTGTGGAACCCAGTGAGGAAGGCCTGGGTGGAAGGAAGCCGAGTAGACACAGGTGCACTGCAGTTTACAGCCACAGCACCTCTCCTTGTGATATACAGGAGCTGAGCCAATCTACAAACATTCCAAGTCCTGACACACTAGCGGACCAGTCTCTGAATGTTATTTCATCTCATTTGAAAGCCATGTACCAAGCAGCTCAAAGTCATGACCAGAAAGTAGGTGAAGTCTCTGACTGTCAGAGAAACCAAAATAGTCCAGACAAATGCAGAAGTGAAGGTAAGACAGCTCAGGAAGGACTAAGTGGTGACCCCCGAGAAACTGTCCCTGAGGTCAGCCACAAGGAAAAGGATTTGCTAGTCAGCTCAGGCAGTGAAAACCCTGTGCTTTGTGGTAGTTTAGAGAAAAGCGATTCCAAAGGAGCCTTTGAAAATATTCCTGGCTCGGAAGCACTGGTATACAGTGTGCTAGACGTGGTATGTCCCGACTGCACAAGTGAGCCTGCAGAGGCTGTGCTGGGTGCATCTAGTCCAGCTAGTCATTCTACAAGTCGAGATAGACTGGCATACCATGAGTCCTTAAGGAGTATCGCACCTCTTCGAGGAGAACTGAATGTTGTGTTTATAGGAACAACTGACCAGGACTCGGGACTCTCCAGTGCTGCTGCTTCTACAGTAGACTGTCCTGAAATACTGAAATCACGTGAAGAAACAATATGCAGGTTTCTAAAAGACTATGAAATGGAAGAGTGTCCAGACTCTGCCACTGATCGTGAAGTAGAATGTATTACCAATCAAGAGCCAAATGTAAGAGCACTGGATAAAGGAGGTGTGTCTTTAAATTATATTCATTGTGAGAATCAAGGGGAAGGGAAATCTGTGACAGAAGGACTGAGAATAGAAGCAAATTCTGAGTTTGGTGAGAAGGAAACCTTTGGGTTATCCTCAAAAGACTCCAGATCTAGGTGCCGAGGTTCTGTTGAGATTGCACAATCCCGTGTTTCTTCTCAGGAACAGTCACCAGCTAGTGTTCTTGGTGAAAAGCCTAAATTGAAGCATCTCTTTAAGCCCAAAGATGGTGATATCCTTCATGAAAATATCAAGAATTGTGCAGTCCAGTCTGACGTGAAGGAAGCAATACCAACGAACATAGGTAACGCTGGTGAAGGGGGTGGTACATATGTCAGTGTAGACACCAGTGTTTGCAAAGCTTGTCATTCGCATGAGAATTCCATAGATAAGTGTTTGCCTTTGATAATGATAACAGCAATTAAACAGAATAAAGAAGAAACTGAAGAACATCAGAAGGGGCCACTGGGTCACTTACCTGTTGGGGAGGGGTCCGAGGAGACCATTACCAGAGACAGTCATGTTAATTTTCCTAAGAGTTATCAGACCCATTTGAAATGCCAGAGTGTACAAGATGTTGCTAAAAGCCCACAAAGCCAGAGAGTTGAGAGTGCCGTGCCAAAGGACGAAAATCCATATCAAAAGGGTACGCGTGCACTGTTGGAACAGCACACATCAGTGAACATGTTCTCAGATGAGATGCAAAGTAAGAAACCTGTGATTGGCCAGGGTGAGTTCCTCATAATGGAAGAAGTTGCCCTAAGAAAGCCAACCAAGAAAAAAACAGCTAGACCGCTTCAGAGGTTGGAAGACCCAGAAAAAGAAAGCTTATGTCACCTGTTAAAGAAAGACACCTTATGCACAGGTCCTCGGCTTCCTGGTACCTCTTGGAAAGAACAGGATCCTAGCGCTGCTGGAGGTGGTCAGATACATGGTGCCTTTGTGACTCTGTCACAGCAGCAGAGATTGCTTCCCATAAAGAAGCAACCTCATCGAACATGTAAGAGAACTTCCTGCCCAGAGCTAGTCACTGTGCAGAGAAAAATAACTAAAGTAGGAAATTCTGATTGTGGAAAGAGTTCCTCTAATCCCATCCCCACAAAAACACACAGACTTCTCAGCCCGTGTGCCGTGCCTGCCGCGCCATTGGAACCTGAAACAGTACCTAGCACGAGCTTGTGTAGCCACATACCAAAGCCAAAGGCTACTCTGTGCCATCCCTTGAGTCCGAGTTGTAGGAAGCCTACCAAAGAATCAGCCTTACTAAACAAGCTGTCTCTCCTTGCCTCCAAACTGGTTCTGGCTACAAAGCCCCAGAAACTCAGATATCAGCGGTATTCCTCTTCCCTTGTTCCTTTGGCTAAAAGCTGCAAGCGCCTCAGATATAAAAAGCTCCTAGATGGATTTTCCTATAATGCAATGCAGCTGGACCCATGTTTGGCAGCTACTGGATGGGATAGGAGGTCTAACAGTAAGCCCTTGGCACTTTATTCTCTTGAAGCTGTCAAAATGAGCTTCATAGATCTGAGCAACAAGATGCCATCACTGCTGTTTGGTACCAAAATCTTCCCATTTTCCTTCCATGTGAAATCAGCATCCAATTGCATGGTTGAGTCCTCCAGGACTTTTCCTGAGCACTGTGCTCCATCGAGGCTTGCCTTAGCAGAGACCTCCCAGTGTTCATCTCCACCTCCCAAGTGGACCTTTTCTTTCTTCATGTCCCACGGTTGCCCTGGGATGGCTACATTCAGGGAAGATACTGGCCTCTATAGTCAGACACACACTCAGGCTCCTCCACAGACTGCAGCTCCTCTCCAAGACTATGGAGACACTGCCGTAGTCCGGACTGGAGCAGACTGCTCTGTCCTTGGCCTTCACACACTTCTAGCACTTTGTTCACCAGGATGTTACCGAATCTGGACAAAAAGACGGAGCTTCACCAATCACATGCCTACCATGCAGAGGCTCTTCTTGACCCAGTTTACACGGGGCTTAAAAGGGTTAAGGTCTCCAGCCTCTCTAGCAGACAAGGTCTTCTGCTCTCTGCCCTACTCAGTGGGCCGAGTGTTGTCCATTTGGAGCCAGCATGGACCTTCCTTTACCTTCCAATTGCCTGCTCTTCATTCCACTCAGAGCAAGCAGCAGGGGAGCCTGAGCATCTTGAGCAGGTAAGAGCTCGTCATCTCTTTGAGTGTATTCCGTGTTTGTCTCCTGCCGATGGGAAAAGGAGAGGCGGCAGGTGCTGGAAATGGAAGGCTGTCTGCTGGGGGCTTCCTATGTTTACACTTGTTTACCCTGAGAGAGTGGAACAGCAATTCTTGGCTACAGAGGCCCCTAATTTGCCCATAGCATCGTCTCGTATCTTGCACTATTCTTCCAGTTTTACTCTTCATGCCATAATCTTTTTATCCCCCTTGCGACAGTGTCTGTGAAACTCTGCTGTGTGGAACTCACTGTTTAGACCAGTCTGGTCTGCCCCTGCCTCTCAAGTGCTGGGATTAAATTTATGTACCACAGTGCCCAGTGTATGCCACCATCTTCCATTGTTGTTTATTTGTGGCACTATCTCAGGCTAACCTGGAACTCAAGAACATCCTGGATTGCAAGTATGAGCTGTCATGCTTCAGGGGTTCACATTACATGCCCTGGGATGCTTTGGGGACTTAGTAGAATTCATAGTGAAGTGGACAGAAGTTCTTATGGTTTCACTGTTGGAGATAAGGAGAATAATTTGATGATGATTGTTGTATCTTCTAAATGAAAATAGGAGAGGACTAGATTGGGGTGTAGCTTAGTGGTAGATTTTTTTTTTTTTTTTTTTTTTTTTTTTTTTGGTTAGTATAAGACCCTGGGTACAGTCCAGCTTAGAGAAAAAAGGGGGTAGGAACTTAAGGTTTAAAATTTCCTGTTTTACTAGAGTTTCTGGAAGGTGAGAGTATAGCTTATGTGAAGAACATGCTTAGCATGAGTTAAGATGCTGGTTCAATCCCCTACATGAAAACAGCCTTCAAAGAATTGCCTTAGATAAATTTTTCTACTGAAATTCTTTAGATGAATAGAAACTAATTATCTCTTGCTGTTGCTACAGTTGAATTTGTTTATTTGTTTATCCGTTTACTTTTGGTTTTTCTAGACAGGGTTTCTCTGTATAGCCCAGGCTGTCCTGGAATTCACTCTGTAGGCCAGGCTGACCTCAAACTCACAGAGATCTGCCTGTGTCTGCCTCCCAAATGCTGGGATTAAAGGTCTGTACTACCACTGCCCAGCTACATTAGAAATTTTTAGCAGTAATGTTTCAGATCAAATCAAACCCATCCAAAACCTGGTATTTCAAAGCCAAGCTGCTGAGGCAAGAAGATTATAAGACCAGTTCAAGACCAGTTTGGGCTAAGGAGTGAGTTGTTGTCTCAAAAACACATTAAAGGGGCAGTTACAAGGATTCCAATTTGGTTTCTCTCAACTCCAGTCCTGTAACTCCAGGTATCAAGGATATAACTAACACCTTTGTCTGGCTTCTGTGGGCACTGCATACATTTGATTCACATATATAGATGTAGGCAAACACCCATATATGTAAATCAATCTTTTCTTTATCTTTTCTTCTCCCTCCCCCTCCCTCTCTCTCTTCCACTCTCACTCTCTGTTTCTCCTTCTTTCCTTCCTTCCTTCCTTCCTTCCTTCCTTCCTTCCTTCCTTCCTTCCTTTTTGTTTTTCAAGGCAGGTTTTCTATAGCACTGGCTGTCTTGAAACTCATTCTCTATAGACCAGGCTGGCCTTGAACTCACAGAGATCCGCCTGCCTCTGCCTCTCAAGTGTTGGGACTAAAGGTGTGCACCACTAAAACTAGTTATGTAAAATTATTAAATTCATAAATAGATAGATAGACAGACAGACAGATGAGCGGACGGACGGATGGGGTGCCTCCTGGCAAGATGGTCCAGTGAGTAAATCACCAAGTCTGACAACCTGAGTTGGATTCCTGGAACTCCATAGTAAAGGAGAAAAATGAGAAGTTGTCTTTAATCTGTGTTGTATCCCCTCCATCCCCACTCTTTCTCTTTCTTTCTGGTAGCTAATGATGACCTCCACCTCACTACAGTAGTCCCAACTCCAGATCCTCCACCTCCCAAGTGCTAGGACACGGCCCTGACCCCTTCACTGTTAGTTCCTTACATACTGTGTTGGTATTCAGGATATGAGCCTTGGCTCCTTTTCCCTTCCAGAACTCTTTCTACTTCCTAAAATAGTTTTCCTTCTCGCTTTCTATATGTGGCTTTTTACTTTGTGGAGTTTTATACATATGTAACCAAGAACTTGGGATGTTGTTTTATTTCAAGTGGAAGGTATATGGGTAGTGTTGCTATGGACTCTACTCATTGACTCCAAAAGTGACTCTACTCATATGCCTAAGCTCACTTAATTTTGTTTTGTTTTGTTTTTTGAGACAGGATTTCTCTGTATAGCTTTGGAGCCTGATCTGGAACTCACCTTGTAGACCAGGCTGTCCTCGAACTCACAGATATTCTCCTGTCTCTGTCTCTCAAGTGCTGGGATTAAAGGCGGCCACGACTACCCAGTTTTTTTTTTATTGTTTTATTAAACTTATTTATGAGCTGCACGTGGTGGCACATGCTTTTAATCCCAGCACTGGGGAGGCAAAAGCAGTCAGTCAGATCAGTGAGTTCAAGGCCAGCAGCCTGGTCCACAGAGTGAGTTCCAGGACAGCCAAGGCTACACAAAGACACCTTGTCTCAAAAAACAAAACAAAACAAAACAAAACAGACAGAGATGATAGATGGACCACTTTTCCTTCCTGAAAAAGCAAAGCAACAAAACATTTCACATATTGCCGGCAAAATAAATTAATAGCCCTGAAAACAATACTTAAATCAGTTTAATTTCCATAAAGTATTTTCCCTACCACTGTGTGTGTGTGTATGTGTGTGTGTGTGTGTGTGTGTGAAAGAGAGAGAGAGAGGAAGAAAGAGAGGAGAGAGAGAGAGAGAGTCACTCAGAGGACAGTTTTGGTGTTGGTTTCGCTTTCTGCCTTTGTGTGTGTTCCAGAAATCAGCTTAGGCAGTCACCTTGCATTGTCAGGCAGTAGGCGCTTTTACCTGCTAAGCCATCTTGTCTGCCCCATTTTTCTATTTTGTTGAGACAGAGTCACCTGTTTAGACTGGCTTCAAACTCAGTATCTTATAAGGCATAACTATAATATTTTTCCTTGTATAGATACTTTGTTGTTGTGTTTGGTTTCATGTCTAATTTTTAGAAACATTTGTTGTGTGTGTGTGTATGTATGTACATGTGCTTACATAATGTAATGTGGAGGTTAGCAAAGTTTTAGGGAGTCCATTTTTTTCTTCCACTCTGTGAGTTCCAGACTTTGAACTCAGGTGGTCAGGCTTGGCAGCAAGCCTTTCTATGTATGGAACCAACTTATGATTCCTTATGCTTGAAATTGTAAAGAATATTAACATGTGTTCTTACCAACTTAATTAAAAGGCTTAAGTCCCAAAGCCATTCTTGCTCCTGTCCTTTCTTTTCCGGTCCTCTACTTTTCTTGATACTCTCTCCAGTTAAATTAGGAAGCACTTTCCTGTTAGCCTTCTCCTACCCAAGGCCGAGCACAGAAGCGTGGTTCTTGTTTCTTGGCTGCACCGTGTTCCAGAGCCCCCGGTAGCATCAGAACCTTTGTTGTTGCCCCACTTGCATAACTGCTGCTTTGTGCTTGTGCTTTTACTTCAGCCACAACACCATACCAAATGTGCCTCTTCCGGGCATGGGAGCTGTCCACAGCACCAACAGCAGTCACCTGAGGTAAGCCTTGACGCACCGGCTTCAAGTGTGGATGGGTATATGAGAAAGGGCAGGGAGAATACATTTATTCTAGTGTTCTTAGATCGCATGAGTCAGGCATGTCACAACTCTTAACCTCTTGTCTCATTAATCTTAGTATTTATAGGTCTCAGATTAAACATTTCTGAGATTCAGTTGGTTTTATATCACATAACAAGGAATAGGGTTGTATAATTAGCACCATTTATTTAGCACAGAATTCAGTAGCCAGTTTACTAGTATCTCAACCGTTCCAAGTCCTGCCGCTTCACCAGCCTCAGTCCTGGTCCCTGAACGGGGCTGGTCTCATCTGAGCAGTGTTCATTTGTCTGGTCACTTACTCTCTCCTTTCCAGTCTTCACTCAGGTACACATTTCTATAAAATTGCTCTAACCCCTGGAAAGGACTGACCACGTTCTTAGAACTTTGCACATGTGTAGAGCCAGGTTGTGTCTAGAGGTAACTAGAAAGCAGGTGGCTCAGAAATAATGTCGGCCGGGTGATAGACTTCTCAGTCGGTTAGTTGCCTGCCTTGCTAGCGTGAGAACCTGAGTTTCATCCCCCAGAACCCACATCAGTAGCCTGCATGGTGGCACACACTTGTAATTCTAGTGTAGGCAGGAAGAGACAGGCAGATCCTGAGGCTCACTAGCCAGCCAACCTAGGCTACTTGGTTAGCTTTAGGCCATTGAGAGACTCCATCTCGAACACAAGATGGATGGGATGGCCAAGGAAAGACATTGTCTTAAAGTTTTTTCCTGGCCTCCACACACACAAGGACATGAACATGTACAGAAAATCTAAGTAGAAATGCTGGAGATAGAAAGCATACTTTACACAGATTTTATCGTCATTCTGTCTCCGTGGTGCTAGGCTGGAGCCTGTGTTCCCTGCCTTGGTGCCAAAGGCTTGCCTGGTGACAGAACCAGCTGTCAGCAAGCTCCTGCTCTCAGCCTCTGAGTTCCAGGTCCCTGAGTTTGATGAGCTGGGTGATGTGTCAGCGGCATGCCCCCGACCACAGAGCAGCCCTGCAGAAGAGAAAGAGGTAAGTGCAAGTGCCAGGGTCTGGGGTGGAGGCGGCTTTGGGATTTCCATTATTGACTCCCATCACAGGGTCCGTGTAGACTTGACTCTGGCCTTGGCTCAGTAGCTGGGACTTCTAAGGTAGGAATTTTCCTGCTTGGCCAGGAAAGGAGACGGTGGGTTTATGGGGTTGTTACCTTTATTTCAGTTTCTTTCCCGAGATGGGGGGTGGGTCTTACTGTTTTCTCCTCACTGCCTTTCAACTTCTGAATTCAAGTTGTCCTCCTGTTCCACCAGGCGGGAGCAGGTTAGCATAGTCTGTATTTTTTTCCAGACCCATTTTTCTCAGCAACAGCATTGAAGAGTGTTTATAGAGAGCCCTGGTCCTAAGAGTCACCTTGTGCATTGAAGATGAGTAAATGATACTGTCCTGTAGTTCACAGAGTCGCCTGTCTCCACTGATGGAGGAACCGCTCAACTCTCTGTTTAGCCGCCAGAGGAGGAAGGGGAAATTTGTCATTAGCTACTTTTCAGGCTTATCTGTAAAGTGAAGAAGTGATGTTTTGAGTATACAGGCTTTATTTTAAAATAACTTAACATTTTGCCTACTTTTGTTTTAACCCTTAAAACAGGCTGAGCCAGAGAAGAGACCAAAGAAAGTCTCACAGATTCGCATCCGGAAAACCATTCCTAAACCAGATCCCAACCTTACCCCAATGGGCCTGCCTCGGCCCAAAAGGTGAGCTTCTCTAACGCAAAGTGGGTTCACTATCTTGGAAAATTGCCAAGCAAAGTATACTTGACCTTAAAATGATTATGTAATCCGAGCTATGTTTTTACTTCTAGGAATTTATGCCAAAGAATTCCATAATTAATATGGTTAAATGTTTAAGTGCAAGATATTTTAAAACAGTGATTATTTTTATTGTTCTTATGCTAGGTATTGTATGTACATAATCATAGCTTAACCATTGAGAGACCAAGGCAGGAGGAATAGCTTTGGGTACAAAGCCAACCTGAGCTACAGTGTAAGGTCCTCTCTCAAAATAAACAAAAGAAAGGTGCTGGAGTTCCATGATGAGACTCTGTCTAAGAAGAAGACAACAACAAACCCACATACAAACCAGAAAAACCAATCTATTTTTAAAAATTTTTTTAGGCTTATTGATTTTATTGGTATGTGTTTACCTTGCATGTATGTATGTGAACCACGTGTGTGCGTGGAGCCCTTAAAGGTCAGAAAATAGCATTGATCTCCTGCAACTAGAATTATGTATAGTTTATGGGCTATCGTACTCGTATGGCTGTTGGGAACCAACCCAGGTCCTGTGTAAGACAAGTGTTTTTAACCTGAGCCATATCTCTAGTTCCTCAATATACTTTTTTGTTTTATTTTGTTCTCTGTGTAACAGCTTGGCTGTCCTGGAACTTGCTTTGTAGACTAGGCTGGCCTCAAACTCACAGGGATCAGCCTGCCTCTGCCTCCTGAGTACTAGAATTAAAGGTGTGCCCTACCACACCCAGTCCCTGAATATACTTTATATTGGGTGTTTTAAGTTGGGCATTGTGGTGCCCTCCTGTGATCCCAACAGTTGGGAGATGGTAAAGGAGGAAAAAGAGTTCAAGATCATCTTCAAAGTTCTCCAAACCTCAGTTCTTATGCCCCAAGCTCCAGGGAAGTTTTCATTGGTTCCCTTAAGTAACTTAAATTAATTAGTCTTAGGAGCTTCTGCTAGTCTTATCTGTTGACCAAGGACATACCCCAGTGGGAATAGTGCTTGCTAAAGTCTCAGGACCTGCCTGACTGGTCTCCCTATACAGTCCAGGTTGGCCTTGAACCCATAATTCTTCTGTCTTAGCCTCCAAATGCTGATATTACAGATATATGTAATATCTTATTTTTTGGGGGGGGGGTGGTGTTGGGGCTTGAGACTTGGTTTCTCTGTGTAACAGCCCTAGCTGTCCTGGAACTTGTTCTGTAGAGCAGGCTGACCTCATACTCACAGCTTTCTGAGTGCTGGGATTAAAAGTCATGCGCCACCACTGCCCGGCACTATCACCTTCTTTATTGACTACCCTCTTGTGCCTCCTTGAGAAACGCTCGTGTGTCTCAGGTGCCCCACATTAAGTGGTGTTCACTATCAGAATGGTTTAACTTCTTTTACTGTTTGCCTGATCTGAAAGCCTTGTTGATAGAGATAAGTAATTGGGAACAGAAAGGCTTTAATGATACAATAGCCTGTCTTCGCTGTTGTTATTTTGTATTTGTATATAGAGTAATGTGTCTTATCATGGCATGTTATTTGTTTCTTTATACTTCATTAGCATTCATTCCCCTCCTGTACCCCCTCTTGTACCCAGCTGGCTCCCTGCTCCCCCAGGAAGCCCTCCTTCTGTCTTCATATTTCATTACCCACAGTTCCTCACATACCTCACAGTCTCATCCTCTCTCAGCATCTCCTTTTTAGTTTTATGGCCCTCATTTGTAATGTGAAGTGTGTGTTCTGCATTCAAGGGAAAGTCTGGTGTTTGTCTTTGACGTTCCGGCTTATTTTGCGTAATGAATTCCAGTTACGTATGTTTTTTCTTTAGTCAGCTTTTTTCCTTTAGATTGCCAGCTCATAAAAAAAAACATAAAAACTTAATATTAATTATAAAAGTTTGGCCTGTAGCTTAGGCTTGTTTCTAACTAGTTTGTTGTTGTTGTTGTTTGGTTGGTTGTTTGGTTGGTTGTTTGGTTGGTCAGTTGGTTAGTTTTTTAGAGACATGGTTTCTCTGTAGTTTTGAAGCTTGCCCTCGAACTAGCTCTTTTAGTCTAGGCTGGCCTCAAACTCACAGAGATTTGCCTGCCTCTGCCTCTCTGGAATACTGGGATTAAAGGCGTGTGCCACCACCGCCCGGCCCTAACTAGTTTTTAAAACTTAAATTAACCATATTTTTTAATCTACGTTTTTTACATGGTTTGGTTACCTTTACTCTGTACTGCTCATCCCGCATCCTCTGCATCTGGCTTGTGACCCTGCCTTTCTTCCTCTCCAAGTCCTCTCTGTCCCCAGAAGTCCTACCTAACCTCTTCCTGCCTAGTTAATGGCCGTTCAGCTTTTTATTAAACCAGTCACAGTAACACATCTTCACAGTGTAAAGGAATATTTTGCAACATTTTCTTAAATAAATGCATAATTTTATTTTTCTTTGCAAACAAAATTCCTTTTTGTTTGTGTATACAGCACATTTTCTTCATTATGTTAATGGACGTATAGGCTGGTTATTGCTTAGCTGTTCTGAATAATGCACCAGTGAACATGAATGTACAGATGTTTCTGGTGTCACTTAGACACATGCAGGTATATATCTGAAAATTCTATAGTAGGACATATGGCATTTCTTTTTCTTTCCTTTTTTTAAAAGATTTATGTATTTTTTATGTGCATTGCCTGCATGTATATTTGTGTGAGGGTGCCAGAGTCCCTAGAACTGGAGTTACAGATAATTTTGAGCTTTCATATGGGTACTGGGAATTAAGCCTAGGTCCTCTGGAAGAGCATCCAGTGCTTAACTGCTGAGCCATATTTCCAACCCTAACATATGGCATATCTATTTCAGTGTTTTGGAAAACCTTCACACTGATTTCCATGTTGGCTACAGAAGTTGGCACTTTGACCAGCAGTGCATAAGTATTTTTAAAGATTTATTATTTTTAATTGTGTGTGTGTATGTGTACACAAGCACACATGAGCGCAAGTATATACAAAAACCAGAGGGTTCTGATCCCACTGCAGCTGTAGTTAATAATATGGGTTGAATTTTGGTCCTCTATAAGAAGAGCACATGCTCCTCACTGATGAGCCAGCTCTCTAGCCCCTGTTGTGTTTATCTTAATTCCTCACATTCTCACTTTTTGCTTCCCCATGTCTCTGTCACCTGTGGGTAATTTTTTTTTTCAGTTGTTTTTTTTTTTTCTGTAGCAAGCAATGAAACCAGGTTCTGTCAATTGCGTGTATGACAGCATATTTTGTATTGGCATAAAGTGTTTTTTCATGTGGATGCCCCAGGAGATGTGATCTTAGTGTTCTCTCCCTGCTTGGCCGCCACTCAGACTTTTTACCCTAATAAATAATGCCACTCACTCACCCCCTGCCTACCATCATCACACTTCTTATTTGGGTCTTTGAGAAAGCCTTTTTTTCTCCCATGCCAGATCTTTGGAAGATTGTGGACTCCAGGTGATTCTTCTGATATCTGAGTCCTTTTATAGTTTGAATTTTGTAGTTCCAGCTGTCTGACTCAGTGTCCCCTGCCAAATTGAGCAAGGACACCGGCAACCACTAACACTACTCAGGAGACGTATAGGCAATTACCAGGGTACCCAAACCTATTAGGCATGTCCAGCCTAGCGTCTTTGGACGTTCTGGGAGTAAGTGGGCCAGGTTGGTCCTGTGAACATTCAAGAAAGTTATTGATCTCTATATGGTGGGGATCCCTTTTCTACAAATCTCCTGTCCTTGCCAGTCTAGAAGGAGCAGCTATTTAGCTGGTAGGAGCCAGGTAGAATCCAGTGGCTCTTGAGTGTTAGGCAGGAGTGTCATGGTGGTGTCAGGAATGGCTTTGAGTTCTTTGCTTATATTACTTTGGACCAGCAGACAGTCCAAATGTCCTCATCTCCTTCTGTCCAGTGTGGAGTGGCTGTTGTCTTTTGGAGCTTATGAGAGGTGGATAACTGCCTAGACAGGTAGACTGCGACACCCTTTGTTATGTCTTCTTGAGGACTTGCTCCTTTCATTAATTTGTAGTATTCTTTATCTCTTCTGATTCATTTTGGTTTTTGATCCACGTTATCAGACATCAAATTAACTAAATCAACTTGTTTGTTTTTACTTGTTTGATACATTGTATTTCTGCTTTTTTTTGTTTGTTTGTTTTTGTTTTGTTTTGTTTTTCAAGACAGTATTTCTCTGTGAGGCCTAGCTATCCTTGAACTCACTCTGTAGACCAGGTTGGCCTTGAACACACAGTGATTCGCCTGCCTCTGCCTCTCAAATTCTGGGATTAAAGGTGTGCGTCACCACAGCTAGGCATATTTCTGCCCTTAAAATTTTATTTTATTTTGTTTTATTTGTATGGATGTTTTGTCTTAAGTGTGTTTGTGCACTATACGTATGCTTGTTGCCCATGGAGGCCAGAAGAGGATGTAGGATCTCCTAGGACTAGAGTTACAGACGGTTGTGAAACACCATGTTGATGCTAGGAATCAAACCTAGGTCCTCTGCGCCAGCAGCCAGTGCTCTTATCCACTGAGCTTTCTCCAGCCCCTTGGCTTTGTATTTTTGACACCTTGACTGTGATGTATTAATATGATAATATGTTGCAGAGAGGTTCTCTGGTTGTGCTTATTTGGGGTTCTAAATGCCTCTTGCTTTTGAATCTCTCTTTAAATTAGGAAAAATGGTGCTATATTTTAATGAGCCTCTGTATACTTATGTTGTTAACAGTAGACTCACAAACTTCTGGCTCTCAAAATCCTTTTGCTCCTCTTTCACAATGTTCCCAAGCCTTAGATGCAAGAGTTCTGTTTTAGATGTATCTATTGGGTTTGGTATTCCATGGTCAGTTGTTTTATGCATTTAAATCAGATACGTTTTTCTGTAATGGTCTGTCTGTTGCAAAAAGAAGTTTCTTTGGTGACTAAGAGCTACATTTACCTATGGGTATAAGAGTATTTAGGGTGCATTTAAGAACTGTGTTACTTGCCTATAATCCCAGCACTCAGGAGGCAGAGGCAGGCGGGTCTCTGTGAGTTCAAGGCCAGCCTGGTCAACAGAGTGAGTTCCAGGATAGGCTCCAAAGCTACAGAAAAACCCTGTCTCAAAAAAAAAAAAAAAAAAAAAACCTTTAAAAAAAAAAACTGTGCTGCTCAATGGAGTACTAGTACAACACAGCAGAAAAAATAACAGCATCTTGAATTTTGTAGGCAAATGGATGGGGCTAGAAAACATCATTTTGAGTGAGGTGACCCAGACCCAGAAAGACAATTATCACATGTACTCACTCATAAGTGGTTTTTAAACATAAAGCAAAAAAAACCAGCCTACACAATCCCAGAGAACCTAGACAACAATGAAAGACATACATGAATCTAATCTACATGGGAAGTAGAAAAAGACAAGTTCTCCTGAGTAAATTAGGTGCATGGGGACCTTGGGAGAGGATTGAAAGGGGAGGGAGGCAGGGAGAGGAGCAGAGAAAATTGTAGAGCTCAATAAAAATCAATTTTAAAAAAAGGAGAAAAAGAACTGTGTTGCTTTAGTTAAAGTGGCAGAAATCGCTCCTCTGTGATCTCTGACCTGACTAACCTGGGAAGTTAGGTTTCTAGTACCAAGCATGATCTCCGTCTTCTTAAGCAGGCTTTAAGTCCAATTAGACAGCTGTTGGTTACCACCAAGATGTGAGTGCCACTATCTCACCCTTAGGGCTATCTTGCCATGCTGCAAGTTATTATGGGTGACAGGCAGTTGGCTGTGACTGATGGTTACTTCCTTCCCTTGGAAGCTTACAAAGTACCTTGTGGTACTATAAAAGCTAGTCCTCGGGCCTTTCAGGTCAGATCCAGCATGGATCCTCTGAGTTCTATGTCTGCAGTGCATGGTGTCTTCAGTAATAGAACCTTAAGTTCAAACTCTGGGAAGTAGACAAGAACAGTGGCAATACCCATATTGTTTTGGGACTTTCTTGATCTCTCCTGCTCAACAGCTCGTAAGAGGGTTTCTTAAACCTATTTCTAGTCTTGGTTTTGAGTTTTCATTTTTTTAGGCAGGATCTTCATGCCTTTAACTCATTCTGTAACACAAACAGGCCTTTAACTTATGACTCTCCTACCTCAGTCTTCTACAAGAACTGGGATTACAGACCTGTGGCATTGGGACCAACTGAAAGGTACAGGTTTTTGCTTTGGTTTGGTTTTGGTTTTGTCTTAAGATAGTGTTTCTCTGTATAGCCCTGTCTGTCTTAGAACTCAATCTGTAGACCAGGCTGGCCTCAAACTCACAGAGATCCTCCTGCCTCTGCCTCCCTAATGCTGAAATTAAAGTCAGACACCACCATTTCCCAGCTGAACAATACAGTTTTTAATACATTTTTACCTTGAGATTCTTTTGGGTGTGGCTGGAGAGATGGTGTTGACCGAGAGCACTGGCTACTCTTGCAGATAGCCCAGGTTTCTTTCCCAGTCCCCACATGGTGATTCACAACCATCCATAGCTCCAGTTGCAGAGGTTCTGATGCCCTCTTTTAACCTCTGTAAGTACCAAGCAGACACATAGTGCACATACAAACATTTGGGTAAAACACACAAAATGTAAAATGAATAAATCAAATAAATAATATGTTTGGGGGGAGATTCTTTTGGGTTTTCAGATGCAATCTTTTTTTTTAAGCTTTATTTATTTATTTATTTATTTATTTATTTATTTATGTATGTGAGTGGTGTATCTGTATGAATGACTATGCCAGAAGAATGCATCAGATCCCACTATAGATGGCTGTGAGCCTCAATGTGGTTGCTGAGAATTGAACGCAGGACCTCTGGAAGAGCTCCCCAGTGCTTGTAACTGCTGAGCCATCTCTGCTCCCTGAGATGGGATCTCTTATAGAGCACCTTGTCCTCAAAGTAGCTATATACATTTAAAACTGTGGCCCATGTTTCCAGAGTACCCTTCCTAAACTAGAAACTAGACACATTTTTTATTGGAGCAGTTTGGTTATGACCAAATTAGTATACATGGGCTCACATGTATACCAAAGCATGTAGTATCTTACATTTATTTATTTAGTTTTTGAGACCGTCTCACTGTGTAGCCCTGGCTGACCTACAGTTTGTTATGTAGACCTGGCTGGCCTCAAACTTAGAGATCCATCTCCCTCTGATGGAATTAAAGGTATGTGCTACCGCCACCTAGCTGATCAACATTGTTTCTAGATTTTTTTAAATCTTCATCTCTGCATCACACGCTTACCTAGAGTTCATAGAGGTCATAAGAGAGCGTTGTGTCCCTAGAATTGGGTAATTGGTGGTTGTGAAAGACCATGAGGTTGCTGGAGAGAGAACTGGCTCAGTAAAGAGCACTGTTTTTTCTTATAGAGAACCTTTGTAGAGCCCAATTCCCAGCACCCCTGTGGCACTCACAGCCATTTGTGCCTGTTGCCTGGGGAGGCCAGAAGAGGTGGGGGTCAGATCCCCTGGAGTTCCAGACAGTTGTGAGTTGCCAGTGGCGCTGGGAGTGGGAACCAGGTTCTCTGCTAGAGAAGCCCGTGCTTTGATTTTAACCATTGAGCCAACTCTTCAGCCCCCATTTTTAATTTTTTGTTTGTTTTGTTTTTAGAGACAGGATTACTCTGTGTAACAGGCCTGGCTGTCCTGAAACTCACTCTGTAGACCAGGCTGACCCCGAACTCAAAGAATTCCGCATGTCTCTGCTTCGCAAGTGCTGGGATAAAAATGGCATGTGCCAACACTTCCCAACTCTGTTTTTAATTTTTAGAGGAATCTCCATACTACTTTTGAGGAGACTGGAAAGAACAAATAAGAGCTCCTGATATGACACTCTTCTAGGGACCCTGTATTTGTTCCAGCACCCGTGTCAAGGGACCTCCATCTCCCTCCCCAAAGTATCTGATGCCCTATATCATAAACTCACACAGACACACACATGTACACATGAATGAAAATGTTTAAGATCTTAGCAGATAAACACACATGATACTTAGAGCAGTGCACATGCCCACCTGTCGTCAGACTCAAGGGAGGTGGTAAAGAGTTGCCTGATTTCCACTTTCTGGATTGGTGGTATTGTGGTTTTTGTTTTTGTTTTTTCCAAACATGGTTATTTCTTTGACTTTAGCTTTCTAGGAAATTGATATTACAAACACTCCTGTGTCAAGTTTTTGATTTAATTTTCAAATGTTAGGGTTTTTTCTTTCTTTTTTCCTTTTTGCTCTTGGAGTTTGTGCATCTTATGGAAGTTAACCCTCTCTCAGGTGTGTTATTTACAGGTACTCCTGTTCCGCTTGTCTTTGCTCCGCCGGCTCTTTGTTGCACAGAGCTGTTGATCACATTGTTCACGTGTGCTCTTGTGACCTGTTTGTCTGCAGTCATACATTCAGAAACACGCTTAGCCACTTCAATGGCATGAGACATTCCCCTGGGGCTTCTGATAGTTTCCTAGTTCCAGTCTAGTGCTGACCTATACTCCTGTCTAGGGTCTCAGCCCATGAGTCTTCCAGGTGAGGAGAGACCAGTTTTACCTTTTTACACCTGGAGTTTTCCCAGTACCACTTAAAGAGAGTTTGCTTTCTACACTGTGTGCCTTTGTCAACTGTGTTGAAATCATTTGACTGTAATAAGTGTGTGAATTATTTATTTCTGTATCCTCCTCTGTTTTATTGTCTTTATACCAATACCTTGTTGTTTCGGTTACTCCAGATTCATAGCATTTCTTAGGGTTTTTTTGTTTGCTTATTTTTGAGACAGGGTCTTGTCATGTAGTTCTAGTTGACTTGAAACTCATATCCCAGCCTAGCCTCAAACTTGGTGCAATTCTGCTTCAGCTGTGATTATAAGCATGCGATATCATGCCTGGACTTATGCATTGTCTTTTAAAGTTGAGTATTAAAACCGGGCATGTTGGGGCGTATACATTTAATCCCAGCAGAGGCAGGTGGTTCTCTGTATATTTGAGGCCCACCTGTCCTACATAGTAAGTTTCCAAGTCAGCCAGAACTACAGAGTGACAGCTTGTCTTGAGAAACCAAAAAAAAAAAAAAAAAAAAAAAGAAAGAAAGAAAGAAAAAGAATTATATAAATAAATAAAATTTAAAAATTAGATATTGTAATGCCTTCAGCTTTGTTTTTGTTTGTTTCTTTTGCCATGCTGGGGATGGAAGCCAGGGACTTACATATGCTAGGCAAGTATCATACCACAAAGCAATACCTCCCGCTTTGTTTTTGTTGTTTGTATTTTATGTTTATTTTATCTATTTGTATGTTTGTCTTATCTGTGTCTGTCTGTCTGTCATCTATCTGTGTGTGTCTTGTCTATCTGTGTTTGTCTGTGTGTGTGTCTCTTTGTAAGAGGTGAGGTTGTGGGTATGGGGTGTCCTGTCATTCTCTGCTTTTTTCATTTGGGACAGGATATTTTCTTGAACCTGGGACTCATGGAACCAGTCTTAGCCCCCTTGTCTTCAAGGCCAGCGCTTAGTTCCTTCCATGACTGCTAGGATCCACAGTCTGCTCCTCATGACTGAGGGCAGGTGCTCTATAAACCAAAGAGCCGTCCCACCAGCTCCTTTTTTCCTCAAGATCGTTTTGTAAATCATCATTCTTCTCTCATGGATCTGTGTGGAGAATGAAGAAAGACATATCAACAGCATTTTTTCATTAATATGTTGAAATAAGATTTGTCAAGAAGGGCTGTTTTGAAAGACTTTATGGACATTTCTCTTGTGTCAGTTGTATAAATAAATTAAAGATTAAGACATTGATTGCCCCAAAACTGTCTTCTTCTATAAATGTGGAAAGTCCCTGAATGAGGGTGTAAGGTTACTCTGTAGGTGTTAAGTGGCAGTTTGATTTAGCTCTTTGGATTTTTACCTTAGTATCATGTATTGGTTTGCGTACAGTCAGGATATAGAAACTATATGACATTTTAACATAATATAAAATTTCAAACTATAAAAGGACAGTAAATGTAATGAGGCTTCCAAAGGGTATGCTCAAACTGAGGAACAAAGAAAGGACATATTGGGAGGATCACTAACTCCCATGGTTGACATTGAGACTGTGATGACGAAGCTATGGCCTCAACCATTGGGTGACTGAATCACAGAGGCCACAGCAGGCAAATAGGAAAGAACCACATTTTGGAACACATATAATTGGCTGACAGTCTGTAGCTGTGATACAAGAGCTGGAGTCTGTGATGTTTATTACAGAAGGGCTACAGAAAACCCTGGACAGTTGTCTTTGAGACTGGAGGACCTTCTCTGCAGGGTAGGGCTATTATGTTACCAAAGGACTCTTTGCTCTGGCCACATAGCTAAGGTATAGACAGACGTTCGGGGGGTGTTCAGGTGACTTCCAATCGCCCCGTATATGTGTGTCACTATGGGCTCATGGCAGAACTAAAGGAAAGCTCTCAGAACCGGATGAGACGCACCCTCATCCTGTGTTGTTCTGCTAACACCAAGCTGAGCGGGGGGCTGGAGAGATGGCTCAGTGGTTAAGAGCATTGCCTGTTCTTCCAGAGGTCCTGAGTTCAATTCCCAGCAACCACATGGTGGCTCACAACCATCTGTAATGAGGTCTGGTGCCCTCTTCTGGCCTGCAGACATGCACACAGACAAAATATTGTATGCATAATAAATAAATAAATAATTTTTAAAAAAACACCTAGCTGAGCGAGCTTTGTATCGGTATGCAGAGGAAATGCTTCAGCAGCCTAGGAGTCCAGTACCATAAAGCAGAGCCTGATGCTCAGATTTTGAACTTAGGTAAAATATTTTGATAAGGAGCACATTTCAGGCAACAGTAAAACACTGACACGTTTTCTTTCCAAGAGGTTTGGTTTTTTTTGTTGTTGTTGTTGTTTTGTTTTTGTTTTTTTACTGGGGATGGGGTAAGCCTTGGAGGTTAATTGTGTTACTGATCTCACAGAGATCCCAAGTTTGGTTCTCAGATTCCATGTGAGGTGAGTCACAACCACCTGTGTTGCTCCAGCTCCAGGGGACCTGATGCCCTCTTCTGGCTTCTATGTACACCTGCACTCATAAACAGACACACACACACTTAAATAAATCTTCTTAAAAGTATAATGAACCAGTTGTGGTAGTGCATGTCGGTAGGGTTTGCTGAAGGAGGCAGAGGCAAGAGGATCATGAGTTCGAGGCCAGCCTGGGCTACACATTAAAAAAAAATATAATGAAATAAATAAATAAAAGATTTGAAGAGAGCTGGAGAGATGAGACAGCAGTTAATAGCTCAATATGTTCTTTCAAAGGACCCAGGTTCAGGTCTTGACATCCATACAGCAGCTCTCAAACTTTAGCTCCCCTCCAGGGGACCCGA
Source organism: Alexandromys fortis (assembly GCF_014885135.2). Classification (NCBI taxonomy): domain Eukaryota; kingdom Metazoa; phylum Chordata; class Mammalia; order Rodentia; family Cricetidae; genus Alexandromys; species Alexandromys fortis. The sequence continues at coordinate 5,666,546 of NW_026067920.1, forward strand.
CACTTTGATCCTCCCTGGGCACTGGGCACCACATTGTGTACACATTGGCATACAGGCCAAATATCATACACATAAAATAAGTTGTCTTTCAAACAAAATTTATGTGTTCTGATGCAATGGTTGTATAAAAGATAAAGAAGTAATAACCATGAAAAAAGTTTGTTTTGTTTTTTTGAGACAGGATCTCTATGTAGCCCTGGCTGTCCTGGAATTCCTTTGTAGACCATGCTGGTCTTGAACTCACAGAGACCCACCTGCCTCTGCCTCCTGAGTGCTGGGATTAAAAGCATTTGCCATCACATCCAGCTGAGAGGAAAATTTTTTAAAGGAATGAAATAAGAGTGCTAGTCTCAGAAATTTAAAATATGAAGTCTCTGGCTGGAAAGATGGCTCAGAGTTTAAGAGCACTGACTTCTCTTTCAGAGATCCTGAGTTCAATTTTCAGCAGCCTCCTGGTAGTTTACAACCATCTATTATGGGATCTGGTGCCCTCTTCTTTCATGCAGGCATATATGCAGGCAAAACACAATGTACATAATAAATAAATAAATCTTCAAAAGAAAATTAAGTCTCAAAAATTAACTAGAACATAAATTATAAATTGCTAAAACAATAGAAAGTCTGAAAATGAATACCAATACATAGTGAGATTTAGTGTTTGGTGAAGATGCCGTCTCGGTTCGATGGTGGAAAGCTAGGCTCTTAAAAGTAATTCTGTTGGAATGGTAGCCATTTTAAGGATAATAAAGCTGTTTCTGTCTTTATCTCAAACATATTCTCTACTAATCAGATCTTAGTGTAAACAAAGCAATCTAAAAACATTTGAAGAAACTAGGAAATTTCAGGTTGGAATGGGCTAACTATAATAGAAATTTGTGAGTCATAAAAGACTGAAAAATATACTGCATAAAAATAAAGAAGCTCTAGAACCAAACCTGGTGGCACATACCTGTAACCCTAGTGCTTAGGAGGTGGAGACGGCAGGATCAGGAAAGGCTAGTCTTTGCTACATAGGAAATTTGGATCAGCCTAGGCTACATGAGCCCCTATCTCAACAAAATGAAAGAAAGTATTAAAGTAGGTTGTGGTGGCACAAGTTTGTAATCCCAGCACTCAGGAAGATGTGTCAGGGTAGTGAATTGTAGCAAACTTGTACTACACAGTTGAGACATCCCAAAAAAAGCAGGAGAAGCCAGCAGGGGGGTTCGTTGAGTAAAGGGGCTCCCCTTGCTGGCTTCTCCTGCTTTTTTGATCTGTATTCAATCCCTAGAGCCTGTCACCTTGATTAAGCATAGAAACAGTAAAGGAGACCCTGTATCACAAAGGAGGTTTAAGAGCTGAGTTTAGAGTTGCATGCCTTTAATCCCAGAACTCAGGAGACAGGGCCATTTGGATCTCTTGTGAGTTTTAGGCTTGTCTGTTCTACATTGTGAGTTCCATGTCAGCCAGAGCAACACAGTAAAACCCTGTTTCACAAACAAAGCAAAAATAAAAATCACAGTATTAGAGCCTGGCAGTGGCGATGCACACCTTTAATCCTAGCTCTCAGGAGGCAGAGGCAGGTGAATCTCTTGAGTTCAAGGCCAGCCTGGTCTACAGACATGACAGCAAGGGCTACAGAGAGAAACCCCGCTTTGAAAAACCAAATAAAGGGGCTGGAGAGATGGCTCAGCGGTTAAGAGCATTGCCTGCTCTTCCAAAGGTCCTGAGTTCAATTCCCAGCAACCACATGGTGGCTCACAACCATCTGTAATGGGGTCTGGTGCCCTCTTCTNGGCTCACAACCATCTGTAATGGGGTCTGGTGCCCTCTTCTGGCCTTCAGGCATACACACAGAAAGAATATTGTATACATAATAAATAAATATTTAAAAAAAAAAAAAAGAAAAACCAAATAAATAAATAAAAGGTCTTTAAAAGAAAGAGAACCAACTCCCCAAATGGTCTCTATCCTTCCCACTAGCGCCATGGCATATATGTGTGTACATACATTCTAAATAATACATTTTATACACGTGTGTGTGTTTGTGTGTATGTGTGTATAGCTGTGTCCCTCTTTGTTTATTGGGGCTGGTGACATGGCTCAGCAATGTTCTTGCAGAGGACCCAAGTTCAGTCCCCAGCACCCATACGGTGGCTCACAGCCATCTGTTACTCCAGTTTCAGGGGTTTGATATTTTTTCTGAGCTCCTCAGGCTCCTGCATGCATATTTACATATACATCTAAACCGAAATGCACACAAAAAATGTAAACATTTGCATATTTTAAAGTTACTACTTTAGAGAAACCAAATGTCAGCCAAGTACAGTGACATGGTTATAGTTTGTCCTACTAAGCTAAGACAGGTGGGTTGTATCAGTTCAGGAGTTGAAGGCCAGCTTGGGCAACATAGTGAGAACCCAGCTCAAATAAGGAAATAGTTCTCAGTGGTAGAACTGGTAGGTTGCTCAGACCAAATAGTTGATACTGGACACAGGGTACAAAAAGAATCCCACATTTTTCCTACGTATACTTAAAAATGGAGAGAACAATACCAATGAGCATATCTGTGGAGCAGAGTACTAGAGATAGATGCACCACTGGGCTTAAGGAAATCCTGTGCTACAAGGCTTACACGGGAGAACTAATTATTGCTAAGCCATCACAGGAAAAACATGAAAGAAATGAAGAGCGAGTTGCATAAACAAATTCAACATAAAATAAATTGCACATAGTTGGGCATGGTAGCACATGCCTTCAATCCCAGCAGCCTTTGTGGGATCACTGAGTTCAAGGCCAGCTTGCTGGGTCTACATAGTGAGTTCCAGGACTAAGAAGTGAGATCTCTCATAAAAGAGGAAAAAAAAAACAGTAGATGTGAACCAAAAATAAACATACTTCTCCCTCCCCAATGACCACTACAACATTAAAGAACATTACCCTCTCAACCCTGACAGTGAGTGAAAGGGGAGGAACTCTGAGGAGGTCAGTCATTTTTGTGGATTGGCAGCCTGGATCCATGCTACTAGGAAGGGCTGGCAACCCTAAGCTGAGGTTCTGGTTTACAGGGGTCCCAGGTTGGTTGTTTAGTGCCTTTACCTAGAGCACTGACAGAAGAGTGCACAACCCCTCCTCACTCTGCACCTGCCAAGTGATGAGGAGCTCCTCGGAGCCCCGAGCTGCAGCCTGGACCTGGGCAGCTGGGACCACACACTGGCAACCATGGAACCTGCATCTCAGTCACTAAGGGTGATGACAAGGTCTGTAAATCTGTCCTTTCCTGAAGGCCTATGTGGCGATAACTGCGTCTACGGCTCTTGTTCTACACTTATATTTGGCAGAGCAGGATGGCATTGTATAACCATTCTTTAACATTTATTTATGTGTCTGAATGCTTTTCCTGCATATATCTGTGTACATATGCACGCCTGGTATCCAAAGAGGTCAGAAGGGAGGTTGGGTGCCCTAGAACTGGATTTATGTATGGTTGTACATTATCATGTAGGTTCTGGGAATCAGACCTGAGTCCTCTGCAAGAGCAGCGATTACTCGGAACTGCCGGTGGTCATGAAAATGAGGTCAAGTGGCTTAGGCGGTACTGGCAATGCTTGCCCACCCACAGCTAAGAACATTTGGATCTGGAAATGAATGAAGAGATGTGTATTAAGTGTGACAGTGTCCTCAGCCCCATCCACGGGATATCCACGTGAGGAGGGTTAGCCTCTGCCAGCTTTGAGAACACAGTAAAGCTCTACCAGGAGGACTTCACTGGCCAGCACCTGGTACCCTACATTAATAACTGTACGGTGTGTTCAGTGCCAGTATCTCCTAGGAAACAAACAAGGGTAGCATGCATTGCTTCTGGCTTCAGCTGGAAAAATATCAGGGTAGCATGTTGTGGGGGTCTGCCCAGCACCATTTGTGTCATCTAACCAGGGCCCTAGCAATAGCTTGTGAGGCTCCATCATCTGAGTGTCGGAGGGGGATTCCAGTTCAGATCTGCACCATCTCTCATAGTCTACCTGTATCAACACATTTCCCAATATGTCAGCTGTGTAGTCTAGAACCCACGAGAGCTAGCGTTCTGCGTTGATGATGGGGATGTAGCCTCAGGAAATACCAGTGGCCAGAATTTTGGCCGGGACTTCAAAAAAAATCGGTAAGTTTTAGTTTGACAAAAAAATGCCCCAAGACTATGCCAACTCCTGAGAGGACCTGAAAAAGCACCCCTGACTTTCATTTAACATAACTCATTTCTGTTGAGACTTAAAAAAAGGTGTGGAACCACACAGCCATTTTCTGTTTTCTGCCCTTGACATAGGACCTGGGTAAAACCATAGAACACAGTACATAGTAATACCACAGGTTCTTCTGCAACAGGGGATGGTGTTGTGTTTTGGGGATGAATGTAGTGTTCATTCATTCATTCATTCATTTTTGAAACGGTTTCTCTGTGTGGTAGCTCAAACCGTCTTGGAACTCTTTGTAGACCAGGTTGGCCTCGAACTCTCAGAAATCCACCTGCCTCTGCCTCTTGATTACTAGGATTAAAGGCGTGCGCCACCATGCCCCGCTGAATGTAGTATTTATAATTGTGATCTATGTATGGGAGAAGGTCTGTATGTGTGCCACATCTTAGTTCATAAGCACATTCAGTTTTGTTTTGTTTTTATAGTTATATTGTAAATTGTCTATAAGTCTTGCTTCCCCAAATTGTAGCTAATTCTTGCATTTAAGATATTTCAAAGTTGAATAAATTTTCTCCCCATAATGTCCATTTATTTAGAATAAAGGGATGTCTCTTTATTCCCTTAGGGATACAAAATATATGTAGGCTGGATGTTTTGGTGCATGCTAATAATCCTACCATTTCAGTGGTAGAGGGATCAGAGGGGATCATGGATTTGAAACCAGTCTAGGCAATGTACCAAATTCAAGGTCAGGCTGGGCTGTATGAATCACTATCTCAAAAAATTAATTGGGGGCTGAAAAAATGACTTAGTGGTTAGAGCAGTGGCTGCTCTTCTAGAGAGCCCAGGTTGCATTCTCCACACCCACATGGTTGCTTACAGCCCTCTGTGGTTCCAGTTCCAGAGTACCTGGTACCTTCTTCTGGGCTCCATGGGCATACATATCAGGTGCATCCACATACATTTGAACATACACATAAAATTTAAAATGCAGAAGTAAATATTAAAAACCAAATGAGAAAAGAAAGACTTCCTGAGTGCAGTGCCCCCGTGGGTGAAGTGCTTGCGTGCATGCCTGACAACTTGGAGTTGACTCCTGGAACCCCTGGTAAGACGGAAGGGGAAAACTGACACACAAAGTTGTTCTCTGGCATCCAGGTGCATGAAGTGAGCCACCCATGCTCTTACATACACGTTACACACACACACAACAATTACAGCTTAATTAAAAGACACAAACCTTGCGCTGAAGAGATGGCTCAGTGGTTAAGAGGTGCTGAGTTCAAATCCCAGTAACCACATGGTGGCTCACAACATCTATAATGAGATCTGGTGCCCTCTTCTGACCTGCAGGCAGAACACTGTATACATAATAAATAATAAATCTTTAAAAAAAAAAAGGCATGATCCTCTAAAGGGAGAATTGTCACTGGGCATGGGCCATACATTTTTAGGAAGGATATAAGCCTATTCTTCAGCAAAGGGCAACAGACAATAGCTGTGTCTCTCAAGATGAGTACAGTTTAGCCATGTACTACACGTCTATGGTATTACGTTGTCACAGTAGAGAAATCATGACCTGAACGGTAGTGGCACGCACCTTTAATCCTAGCAATCAGGAGGCAGCGGCAGGCCAACCTGTTCTACAAAGTGGGTTTCAGCACACTCAGGATGTTCTATGCTCGGAGAAACCCTGTCTTGAAAAACCAAAACAAAAATAAATCATGACCTAAAGGCCGGGCGGTGGTGGCGCACGCCTTTAATCCCAGCACTCGGAGGCAGAGGCAGGCGGATCTCTGTGAGTTCGAGACCAGCGTGGTCTACAAGAGCTAGTTCCAGGACAGGCTCCAAAACCACAGAGAAACCCTGTCTCAAAAAACAAAACAAACAAACAAAAAAAATCATGACCTAAAGGTTGGGCAGACAGCTGAAGTGGTTCGCAGCCTTCCTAATGCTGCCACCCACAACCATAGAATCATCTCATTGCTACTTCATACCTGTCATTTTGCTAATGTTATGAGTCATAACCTGTGAGGGAATCGTTCGATACATGCCCCCAAAGGGGTTGAGAGCCCAGATGTTTGCAGATCTGCAAGTCTATGACCCTTGCAGGGGCATCGTGATGCCAAACCAACCACTTTATGCCAACAAGAAGAAATCTTGCCAACGTCACTTAGACAAGTCTGTTTTAGCAACAATTAAAAACAAACAAACAAAAAAACATTTTTAAGTTCAAAGCATCTGGGCAGGCTGACATGTACCTGTAATTCGTGCTCTTGGGAGGACTGAGGTAGGGGTTTGTGAATTTAAGGATAGCCTGGTATTACATTATCACAATATAGAAATTATGATCTCTATGGTGGCACGTGCCTTTAATGCCAGAAATCAGGAGGCAGAGGGAGGTGGATCTGTTAGTTCAAGGCCAGCCTGGTCTACAGAGCAAGTGCCAGGACAGGCCTCAAAGTTACAGAGAACCCCTGTCTGGGGGTGAGGGGAGAAGGAGAGTTTAAAGGATGTTAACTTTTGTTAACAACTTACAGTAAAGTAAACAAAAGAAAGGGAAACTCAGTTCCACCTCCAAAATCACAGAATCACAGGCAGCAGTCGCATCTGAAAAGACCTCAGATAGGAACCAATCGGATTGCAGTAATCACTTGAGGCAACAAAAGTGGACCAAAGCATGAACAGTGCAGCTGGAGGAACCAGCCAGATTTCAGTTGGCACTAGCCACGTAAAATGGTTTCTTCATATGCTGGATGGAGTTGAGCCCAGACTGTCATGCGTGCTAGGCATGTTCTATCTCAGCAACACGCGTTTCTGATTCCTATGTTCAGTGTTCTCTTCATGCTGCAGGAGGGTTTGTTTGTTGCAGTTTTGACAAAGTTAGGGCCGTGTGCGACTCCACCCTGCTCCTCTCGGTTTTGGGCTCTGTTTTATTCTGAAAGGCTTTGTTCAATGTTTTCTGCTGTTCACTCATTGTGTTTTATTCTCTTTAATCTATTATTCATATTTGGAGGGTTTTTTTTGTTTTGTCTGAGACAGGATTTCTCTGTATAACCCTGGCTATCCTAGAACTTTCTTTGTAAGTCAGCCTGGCCTTGAACTCAGAGATCTATCCGCCTCTACCTCCACAGAGCTGGGATTGGAGGTGTGCAGCACTTGACTGTCTGGGACTTGTTTCTTATTACTATCTATAGTTTTAGAAAATTCAAACTTGGGGACAGTCTGGCATGTACTAGACCGTGGGGTTGATTTCTAGTGTGTTATAGCTCATAGCAGAAAGGTATTCTTGCGGTCAGGAGCCAAGGAATACTACAGAGTCATATTACACAACAAACCACACAAGAGATTTATTAGGAAAGACGCGAGGGTGGTCTTCTCAGGAAAGAAGCACCAAAGAACTGAGCGGGAGGCAAGTTTTATGTAGGGTTTGGGGCGGGGTGGCCTGGGATTGGTGGACTTTTGTGATCTGATCTTGGGGCAAGCTCATAGAATAGTGGTATTTTCTGGCCTGATCTTGTGCTTTTATTATTTTCTTTCCTGCAGGGCAGAACTTGGCTGCCTGTGTCTCAAAGGGCCAGAAATGGCCTTTATGGCTGTTACAGCAGTATTGGGGTGGGCCTGTCCACTCACACATAGAGGGACTTATGTTCCCTCCCCTCAGCCCCCCCCTTTTTTTTTACTATTGATAAAAATAATCATGGGTTGGGGGAAGGGGGAAACACTATAATTAGATTACTTCCTTTTGTGTGGAAGCGTCAGAGTCCTTGGGGTAAGCTTGATTTTCACCCACAGGGTATAATTGGGAGTTATAGGCCTCTGACTCCATAGCTGGGGGCCAGTAATCCTATAATAGCAACTGATTAAAAGTCTGCTTAGAAAATTTTTGGACCTGTTGAAGAAATCTAGAGAAGAAGTTTTCTTGGGTTTTGGTTTTTTTTTGGGGGGGGGTTGTTGTTGTTGTTTTAGTAGATCCACTGGGCAGAAGCATCAAGCTGTTTCTTGCAGTTTTGTTTCATTTTGTTTTGTTTTTTGAGGCCATCTAGAGTTGCCCAATCTTGGTGTTTCCTATACCTGACCTGCTGACATAGTATCAGCATCCCCCCTGAGGAAGAGATGAAGACCACCTCTCTCTGCTCTTAGTAAATCTCAGCCTTGCCAGTTTTGTAGCACTGTGGAGGCCAGTGAATCTGTTTGGCCCTGGAGGGTAAGGATGGTCTGAGCCACCCGTTGGAGAGTCAGTAGCTAAGGCGGTAGTCAGTCCTGCTGCTCCAGCAATTATACCAGGACTGCAAGAAAGGGTGGGCCTGAATCCTTCATTTGTCATGCCATACTCCCACAAACACGGTGATGGCAACCGATGAGCCTTCCTCACCAGGTACCACCCCTAGTTTTGGAAAAAGGAACTTCAGGGTACCAAATCCCAGCCCACTCAACGTGTAGGCGGTGGTAAACTTGAGTGTTGCAGAGAATCAAGGTGTGAACTTTTGGACGTAGTGGTTGGGGGTTAGGGTAGTATTGCAGTCTGGAATCCAGTGTGCCATAAAGTGTGTTCCTTGAGGAGCAGTACCAAAGAGAAGGATGCGGGAGAGGTAAGGAGTGATACTGATATTTAATAGGCCAATGGGCAAGGCCACAATTGGTAGTAATGAATTTGACCTGGGAGGGACTAACAACCAACATCCTTCAAAGTAGCCAGGCAGTGTTATTCAGTGAGTGTTATGTAGAGGTCAGGATCTGAAACAAGAGATGGGTACATTAGGGAGGTGAGAACTGTGTCAAACGACACTCAGTGAATTCAGTTAAATGATTCAGTTAAAGGGGGCTGGAGAGGTGGCTCAGTAGATACAAACAGTGGCTGTTTTCCCAGAAGTTGTGAGTTCGATTCCCAGCAAGCGCATAGAGGCTCACAACCATCTTTAATGAGATCTAGTGCCCTCTTCTGACTTACAGGCATACATGCAGACAGAACTCTATATCCATAATAAATCTTTTTTTAAAAAAAGATAGTCTTAAAAGATTTCTTGAGAATAGACACAGTGAAATTGTAAGGACCTGACACTTCACACCAATGTACATAAAATTAAAAAGTTAAATAAAACCATTTTTTAAAAGGTGGGAGAATTTGTGGTATAGGGCCTTAATCCTTTTCTATTTTGAGAGTGTTTGCTTAATGAGTAGGAGACATGTACCCTGACCAGGCCATTCACCCCCGAAACCTCCTGGCTGATTTAGACTGGGTGTAGGAGGTAAAAGGTCCCATAGCGAGTGAGAGCGACTAACAGTTAAGTAGGAGCTGCCAGTAGGCTGAAAGTAGGCACCAGGAAGGGTTGATCTGGGCAGCCTGGCACTGAGAAGGGAGAAAAGGAAACCAGGGTGCTGAGGAGAAGACATCAGGAAGGGGAGCAATAGCCTGATGGAGCCTAAAGAAACCGCAGCATTGCAGCTCTAAGGATAGGGAAACAGGGTTAGACGAAGTGGACTAACCATAACTTTAAAAACATGGCTAGGGGGGCTGGAGAGATGGCTCAGTGGTTAAGAGCACTGCCTGCTCTTCCAAAGGTCCTGAGTTCAATTCCCGGCAACCACACGGTGGCTCACAACCATCTGTAATGAGGTCTGGTGCCCTCTTCTGGCCTGCAGACATGCACACAGACAGAATATTGTATACATAATAAATAAATAAATAAATAAAATATTAAAAAAAAAAAAACATGGCTAGGGGTACCTCTGCCTCCAAAAGGACCAGAGGGGCACCAGATGCTCCGCAGTCACTTCCAAGGTCTCAGGGAAGCTTTTACACCTGTCAGATTGTACACCAGTTGTCACTAGTGGACGGGGTGCTGAGTGCTGAGTAAGCCGGGAAGTGAGTCTGCTAAGGGTGGACCTGAGATGACAGGTGGGTTCCCAGTGCAGCCCAAGCACCAGGAGCACCTATCCGGGTAAGTATTAGTGACAGCTCTGAGGGGAAAGTGTCCTGGCAGTTAGGAGTCCAGGAATGCCACAGTCACACCTCACATCAGACCTCACACACGAGATCCACTGGGAAAGACACAGGATGGAAGCTGCCTCTTCTCAGGAGAGAACTTGGGGGGGGGCGGCTTTGTGTAGTGTTTGGGGGGTTGGGTCAGAGCTTTCCAGGGTGGCTTGGGATTGGCAGTATTCTGTGGCCTGATCTTGGGCTTCTTTTCTCTGCAGAACAGAGCTTGGATGCTGACCCTTACGGTCCTTAGAGTAATCTGGGGTTGGGGCCTGGCTAATTGCAGTCCATGAGATTTACCACTAGCACAGAATGTAAGAATAAATGGAAGAGGAAAAGAGACCTAGCTCACCTAATATTTGGAAAAGTAAAATCCTAACTAGCATCAACTAAAAGAAAGAACACTGTCTTGATTTTTGCTTTTATTTGAGACAAGCCAGGGTTTCATTACGTACCACTGACTGGCCTTGAACTTGCTATATAAATCAAACTGGCCCCAAACTTACAGAGACTCGCCTGCCTCTCTGCCTTCCAAGTGCTGGGACTAAAGGTTTATGCCACCATGACTGGCTACATGAGATTCCTACTATAATCTGATAAATTGGGTGAAGATAGATGAAGAGAGGGATTGCTTAGGCTCTGGGTTTACTCATCGGGGCTTCATTTTTGTGCACACCTCTAATCCCAGCACAAGAGAGGTGGATAGGAGAATCAAAAGTTGAGGTCTTTCTTAGGCACATAAGAAGTTTTTTTTTGGAAGGACATAAGTTAAAGGCTGAGCCGGGCGGTGGTGGCACACGCCATTAAGCCCAGTACTCGGGAGGCAGAGGCAGAGGCAGACGGATCTCTGTGAGTTCGAGGCCAGCCTGGTCTACAAGAGCTAGTTCCAGGACAGGCTCCAAAGCTACAGAGAAACCCTGTCTCCAAAAAAAAAAAAAAAAAAAAAAAAAAAAAAAGTTAGGGCTGAAGATCATCTATAAATAGAAAAACTTCTAAACCGGGCGGTGGTGGCACACACCTTTAATCCCAGCACTAGGGAGGCAGAGGCAGACGGATCTCTGTGAGTTCGAGACCAACCTGGTCTACAGAGTTAGTTCCAGGACAGGCTCCAAAGCCACAGAGAAACCCTGTCTCGAAAAAAACAAAAAATAAAAATAAAAAAAAATAGAAAAACCTCTGGTGATTGTTGAGGGGATTGAAGGAAGACTTACTGTTGCCAAGACAGTACACTATCTGGGATCAGTTTTCAGATTCACTGCACTCTGTCAAAGAACTAACAGCTTTTCCCCCTAGAAATTAACAGCTAGGTTGTAAAATTCCTTATGGGAAAAAAATCACCAAGAATAGTTAAAACATGTGGTCAGTGGTAACAAATGCCTTTAATCACAGTACTTGGGAGGCAGAGGTAGGCAGGTCTCTTGAGTTCAAGGCTAGCCTGGTCTACAGAGTAAATTCCAGGACAGCCAGAGTTGTTACACAGAGAAACCCTGTCTCGAAATACCTAATAAAATAAAATAAAAAAATAGTTAAAACAGTCTTGTAGAAGAACTGATTTATTTTCAACTTACTACATATGCAGTTTACTTGGGTTAGGAAAATGCCTTGGTGGAGAAGATTGCACGCTGTTCAAGCATGAGGCCCTGAGTTTAATAGCAAACACTCACCTAAGTAAAACTTGAACGTGACTACACATGGGGTGGAGTCACTGGATAGCTGAACAGCCTACCCAAAATGGTAAGCTTCCTGTTCAGAGAAAGAGCTTGTCTTTATTTTTTCTCTTAATTCTGTGTGTACGTGTGTAAGTGTTTAGCCTTCATGTTTGTATGCATGCATACATACGCATGCAGGGTCTGCACAGAACAGAAGAGGGAGGGCATTAGATCCCTAGGAAGTGAAGTTAGAGACAATTGTGAGCTGCCATGTGGGTGCTGGAATTGGAACTCGGGTCCTGGAAGAACAACAAGTGCTCTTAATGACTGGTCATTTCTTTCTCCCTGAGACCTTGTCTGAAAGGAATAAGGTGAACAGAAATAGAGGAAGAGACTCAATTGTCCTCCTCTAGTTTCTGCATGCACAGGTATGAATATATAGCCATGCAGTCTATGTACAAATAACACACACACCAAAAATAAACAGTTAAATTTAAAATAATTGAAATGGCCAAGCATGGTACTGGCACATGCCTATAGTCCCAGCAGAGTTTAAAGGCAGCTTGGACTATAAGGTGAGATTTTCTTTGAAAAAAACATGCAATTTGATGGCAGATGTCATGCTCTTCAGATTTTACTACAAAAATACACAAAATTGCCAGGCGGTGGTGGTACACACCTTTAATCCCAGCACTCGGGAGGCAGAGGCAGGCGGATCTCTGTGGGATGGAGGCCAGCCCAGTCTACAAGAACTAGTTCCAGGACAGGCTTCAAAGCGTCACAGAAACTCTGTCTCAAAAAAAAAACAAAACAAAACACAAAAATAGATGAAGCTACAATAATTAAGAGAGTATGGTAGTATCCTAAGGGTAACTTTCTGAGGTGATGAGACAGAAGCCAGAGTATACTTCTAAAATGGATAGATTTCAACAAAAGTTTCATGGCCATTCAGTGGGGAAGCGAATCTTTCTAACAAGTGGTACTGGTTGCTATGTGTAAATTTTGATTTCCACATGTAAAAGTTAAATCAGAATAAACCAAAGATCTAATTGTAGGTACAACAACAATAAAAACAAGCAAATACAGTTACCGATCTGCATGAATCTGGAGTAGGCTTCGGCCTTGGCATGCATTGAATTCCAGGAAAGTTAGCCTTTCTTTTTCTCGCATCAAATGCTACAATCAAGAAAGTGAATATCAAGTGGCTGGCATTGGTGCCACATGCCAGTAATCCAGTGTTTGCAAGGCTTTCAGGAGGGCTTTGTGTGAGGCTAGCCTTAGCTTTATAGCCATACCTGATTGATTGCTTGGTTGGTAGGAAAGTGGATGATAAGAATTGGGTGGCTGGAAGGAAAGCGGATGCTAAGAATTAGGTGGGTAGATGGATGGATGATTTGTGGGTGGGTAGGTAGATTGGTGGATGGTTGATAGAAAATTAGAAGACTACAATTTTGGAGAAAAAAGATGCAAAATGTACATACATTTAGTTTAAGGAATCTAAGTAAGGACTATTATCCAAAATACGCAACTCCTCCCTCTCCCTGCCCAGTGGTGCTGGAACCAAACCCAAGCCCAGTAGCATGAGCAGGCAATGTCCATTCCTCTTTGTTTTTATCCTCAGGCCATAAAGAACTCAAAACTCAGTAAGAAAATAAACATCCCAATTAAAAAATGGGCAAAAGCCGGGCGGTGGTAGCGCATGCCTTTAATCCCAGCACTCGGGAGGCAGAGGCAGGCGGATCTCTGTGAGTTCAAGGCCAGCCTGGTATACTAGAGCTAGTTCCAGGACCAAAACCAAAAAAGCTACGGAGAAACCCTGTCTCGAAAATTAAAAAAAAAAAGAAAGAAAGAAAGAAAGAAAGAAAGAAAGAAAGAAAGAAAGAAAGAAAAAAAATGGGCAAAATTCCTGAACTGATATGGTGTCAAAGAAGAAACCAATAGGAATACACTCCTGAAAGGCCCCTGGTGTGGTATGTCATTGGGGAGTTGTACCTTACAGTAAGGACAAATGCAGAACCAATGCTAGCCGGGCCCCAGAGCAGCAGGAACTTGACTGCGTTGCTGGGTAGCGTGCAGTGTCTTCAGAATTAAACAGACTAACCACACATTACAGCTGTCATATTACAGAGATTTTTGTCCACAAGTTGGGAAGGTATATACCACAAAACTTCAGAGACATTTACATTGGTTTTCTTTATAACTGTCTAAACCTGGATGTAAGAAGCATGTACTTTATTTAGTAGGGACTGGATTAGCTAGTACATCCAGACAATAGAGTATTAAATCATTGCTAAAAAGACATCACTGACCAGGGTGCTGGTTGTGCTGGTGTGCACACCTTTAATCCCAATAGTGGCAGAGGCAGGTGGATCTCTGAGTTCCAGGACAGCCAGGACTGTTACACAGAGAAATCCTGTCTCAAAAATAAAACAAAAAGATATGACTCTCTAGTGCTTATACTTGTAATTCCAGCAGTAGGTTGATGCAATCAAACGCTTGAAGCTAGGCAGGTGGTGGTAGCACCTTTAATACCAACACTATCTCCACAAATAAATAAGTAAATAAGAGCACACTCACACTTGTGTGTATGGCCCTGGGAGGGACCTCACATCACTGTACAGATAGAAAGGAAATCCGCTGGTGGAGTGGCATGCTCCTGTAGTTCATCCTCTTCAGAGATGAAGGTTCAAAGGGGTTTAAGGTCACCCTGGGCAACAGAACACACCCTTGTTTCCAAGGAAAATATAACTGAAAAACTATTCTACATGTATTTATTTTGTGTATGGGCACACATGTCCTATGGCATGCATCTGAAATTAGAAGACCATCTCTGAGTCATTTCACCTGTTAAAAATAAAATGTATTTAAAGACTTAGGGCCAGATTTGGTGGCTCAGACCTTTAATCCCAGCACTCAAGAGGCAGGCAGATAGTCTGTGAGTTTGAGGCCAGGATGGTTTACATAGTGAGTTCCAGGACAGTCAGCTAAACAGAGAAACCTCAAAAAATAACTAACTAAATAAAAAGATCTCTTAAGGGCTGGAGAATCAACCAGTTGTTAAAAGCACTGGCAAATGACTTGGATTCCATTCTCAGCACCCACATGGTGGCTCACAACGATAGCTCCACTTCCAGGGGATTCGTCTTGACTGCTCAGGTACCAGACAGGCACATAGTACATAGATGTACATGCAGGCAAAACCCCACATACATAAAATTATTTTATTTTTTTTGTTTTTTGAGACAGGGTTCCTCTGTAGCTTTTGCTTCGTGTCCTGGAACTAGCTCTTGTAGACCAGGCTGGCCTCGAACTCACGGAGATCCACCTGCCTCTGCCTCCCGAGTGCTGGGCTTAAAGTCGTGCACCACCACCACCCGGCCATAAAATAATTTTTTAAATAATAGAATAAAAATAAACCCAGCAAAAGTTTATTGTGTTCATTAAAATCTTGCCAGCCAGTAAAGCTTATAATTTCCAAGCCATGAATAAGAATATTAAAAAAGTGGGTGGCCAAGTGCTGCTGAAGAGAAAGCAGCTGGATGCAGGCTCTTGTCCATACCCCCAGCACTTCAGAGGAGGAAGTGCCTTAACCAAAAATGAGCCAGAGAAAGCTGTCAGTCAGTGTGCACAGCCGGGTGAAACTGTAGCCGCCCATTTGCCCTATGTGCTGTGGCCTGCCTTCCGGCTGCAGCTCTGGCCACAGGAATGGAGTGAACAGGGTTTGACTTTTCAACTTAAAGCAATGTGTAAGTGAAAGCAGGCGTGAAGAATTCTTTTTTCTCTTTGCAGGTTAAAGAAGAAAGAGTTCAGTTTAGAAGAAATATATACAAACAAGAATTACAAGTCTCCTCCTGCGAACAGGTAACTCCTGTGGCTGGGCTAAGGGGGCAGTGCTAGAATGATTGACACCTCATCTTTCGCACTCAGGCAGTCCTATTTAGCTCTGCCCTGTATTGGTTGGGGTTTTGTTGTTGGGGTTTCTTTGTGAGGTTCTCTTGTTGTGCAGGCTTGGCTAGTGTAAAATTCACAGATCTACCTGCCTCTGCCTTGGGAGAATTCTGGGATCAAAGGTGCCCCCAATTCTGGCCCAGTATTGGACCTTAGAAATAGCTAGAATGGGGGTTCGGGTTCCAAATCCTTGATCTGGGTCAGTGACATGATAGACAAGAAGTCTTTGTGGGCTGTGGGCTCATAGATGTGTTCACCTTGCAGCTGTGTTTGCTGAATACACTGACTAGCTTCGTCTGAGCTGCTAATCACTCTTTCAGCCACGATTTCAAGCCCAAATACAGACAAATGTCACTTGGCCACCTTGGGATTGAAATTCAGTTTGAAGCAGTGACAGTTATTGACTGTTTTATTTGGGATAAAGGAAGAGTGTTGTAATAGGAGCTGCGGGGCTGCGTCGTCTCCCCCCCCCCCCACCCCAGCACTCCGGCTGCCTGGCTAGCTTATGCCCCGAAATAACAACACACAAATTGTATTCATTTAAACACTGCTTGGCCCATTAACTCTAGCCCTTACAGGCTAATTCTCATATCCTGATCAACCCATCTCTAATAATGTGTGTAGCATCAGTCTTACCGGGAAAGATTCTAGCCTACGTCCATCCTGGATCTGAGCTTCATGCATCTGCCTCAGAGAGCAGAGCTATCGCATCTGCCCGGGAGAGGGGAGCATGGCGTCTCTGAGCTCACTTCCTCTTCCTCCCAGCATTCTGTTCTGTTTACTCCTCCCACCTATGTTTTAACCTATGAGACCAAGCAGTTTTCTTTATTACTTAACCAATGACCTTCCTCCATCAGAAGAGATTCCTGGCATTTTATCCCAGTATTTGCACATGGGCTCTGCCTACAAGACATTCATTTTCAGGAGACTATTCATTGCAGAATTGCTGAGTGAAGGGAAAGAACTGGAAACAACCGAAAGTGTCCTTTACTAGGGTTTCCACTCAACTTTGGTCCATTTTTATTATGAAATATAATGCGTGCTGTTGAAAATGAATCAGACAGTATTGTATTCAATGAAAACAAGCTTCAGGGTCTTTGATGGGTAGGAGGAGCCCCACGTGTGACAGTGTGCTGTTTGCTGCTGTGGAGATACATACCACCAGTTAGCAATTCTAGGCCCACTCAAAGCCTGTCCCCAAACCATATGACCCTCCTTCAGCCTCCCTGATAGTTGGGATTAGAGACTTGCATCCCCACACCTGACTTTCCTTTTTGTTGATGTTGTTGTTGGTTGGTTTTGAAACAGGGTTTCTCTGTGTAGCCCTGAATGCCCTAGAGCTGGCTCTGTAGACCAGGCTGTCTTCAAACTCAGATTTACCTGCCTCTGCTCCTCCTGAGTGCTGGGATCAAAGGAATGCAACTCCATGGCCCAACCTAACTTTTATTTTATTTTATTTATTTATTTTCGAGACAGGGTTTCTCTGTGGTTTTGGAGCCTGTCCTGGAACTAGCTCTTGTAGACCAAGCTGGCCTCAAACTCACAGAGATCCCGAGTGCTGGGATTAAAGGCTTGTGCCACCACCGCCCTGCTGGTTTTTTTTTTTTTTTTTTAAAGACCATGCTGAAAGCTGGGTGGTGCTAGCTGCATACCTTCAATCCCAGCACTAAGGAGGCAGAGGCAGGTGGATCTCTGACTTTAAGGCTAACTTGGTCTATAGAGCCAGTTCTAGGACATCCAGGGCTACACAGAGAAACCCTGTCTTTAAAAAACTAAAACAAGGGGGCTGGAGAGATGTCTCAGAGGTTAAGAGCACTGCCTGCTCTTCCAAAGGTCCTGAGTTCAATTCTCAGCAACCACATAGTGGCTCACAACCATCTGTAATGGGGTCTGGTGCCCTCTTCTGGCCTGCAGGCATACACACAGACAGAATATTGTATACATAATAAATAAACATTAAAAAAAAAAAACTAAAACAAAAAACAAAAACCATGTTGGGGTTGTATCCCAGACCCTCGTGTGTCCTAGACAAAGACTCTATGTCCCCAACCACCAGTTTTTATTTGTTTTATTTTATTTATTTATTTTTGAGTTTTTTCGAGACAGTTTTTCTGTAGCTTTGGCACCTGTCCTGGAACTAGCTCTTGTAGACCAGGCTGGCCTCAAACTCACAGAGATCCGTCTGTCTCTGCCTCATGGGTGCTGGGATTAAAGGTGTGTGCCGCCATTGCCTGGCATTTTATTATTTTTATGGTTTATGGGCTAATAGCTTTGTTCACAAAAGGAAAACTCAAAACAATTTTGTGATAGAGAACCACATGGCTCTCAGAGATTAAAAGGTTTACTGTCTAGAGCCTGGTATGGTAGATTAGCACGCCTGTAAGCCAGACACTTGTGAGGCAGAGGTCAGGAAGGCAGGACATCAGGTCATCCTTAGCTACACAGGGAGTTTGAGGCCATCCTGGGCTATGACAAAAAGTTTGCTGTTTGCCCAGTCTCTACTATGTTACTTCAGTGTGTCTACATATTAACTTTGGAGAACATACACAAACCCAGCAGTTAGTGGTATTATATATACTGGAACGAGGAGCTAGCCTTAATTGTGCTGTATACCCTTCTCTTTGAACTTTTTTCACTTTGTGCACATACTTATAAAACTTATGTTTTCTCCTATGCATGGAAATAGCTGCTGGCCACAGAAAACAGTCGAGTTGGGAGTCAGCACAGGCAGCTTTTGGTCGGCGTGGTGACCAGCTGGGCTCTGTGAGTTCCCGCTGGTGATTCTGAGTTGTGCTCTATCCTCAGGTGTTTAGAGACCATCTTCGAGGAACCCAAAGAACGAAATGGCACACTGGTCTCCGTCAGCCAGCAGAAAAGGAAGCGTGTTTTGGAATTCCAGGATTTTACCCTGCCCCGAAAGAGACGCGCTCGAGGGAAAGTGAAGCTGGTGGGCAGCTTCACGAGGGCCCAGAAGGCGGCTCTGCAGACTCGAGAGCTGGATGCGCTTTTGATCCAGAAGCTGCTGGAACTGGAGACTTTCTTTGCCAAGGAGGAGGAGCTGGAGCAGTCAGCGAGCTGCTGAGAACGCTGCAGCCGGGTCTCCATGCTGGATCTTTTTAAACCTCCCTGGAATAGGTTCCCTGATTTTGCCCTATGCCTAAACCACTCAACAATGCCCAGTCCGTGAACTTTTACTTATTTCAAGGTGCAGCCTTTTTAGAAGCTGGTGAAGAAGGGTCCTCTAATTCTACTGCTGAGTATAGAGCCTCAGGAATGCTCCCTTTCTCCTGGGAATGGTCCTGAATGATATCAGGCCACCTCCTTCCTGTCTCTCCCATCGCAGGTGGAAGAAACCACACATCCTAAGCAACACTAGGAATCTAAGGACTCAGTGTTTGTGCATCCACATGGAAGTTCCTCTGTTTATGGTGCTGCTCGACCAAGATGTAGAAACCCAGCCTGGGGGGCACCTGTGTGTTCCCACCAGCTCTTTTCAGTGATTGAGAAGGATGAACTGGTGTGTTTCCTGATCTCTGCCCAGGACCTTTAGACTGAGAGAATGTGTGTGTTTGTGTGTTTGTGGCTTTGCCCCATCTTTTCTCCCATCTGTGAGTGTGGGTCACTAGTGCCAGAGGAGCCCATCCAGGCCCCAGCGTAAGTTGCACTTTTTTAATGTTAGTGTTGATAATTTTCATTTTTTTCTTTTTTGTTTTTGTATTATTATTGCTGCATGTTTGGGGTCTCTAAATGTGATTTTAAAACACTTTGTAAGACATTAAGGAGAAAGGCGATACAAGTCTTAATATGTGACAGGCATTTGATCAGCACATGGATGGGGAGTGTCCCCATTTATGTTTCAGGCAGCCCATCCCCGTCTCCAGCTTCTCATGTAGCTCATTCGAGGAAGCTCTTTTCATCCTCCTCCTCCGTCCTGCCCACTTAGTACACGTAGCTGTTTAGTGGCATATGTAAAAGCAGAGCTCTCAAAAAGATTAAGGTTGAGTGTGGTTTTCTGTGAAATGTTGGTATATGGCAAAGTTGGGACAGTGGTGACAGAGGCTGGCCCGGAGCATTTGCAGCTGCTTGAGTGCCTGCTTCAGGAGTAGGAGAGAGCTGATGGATAGATGAGACCCAGCGAGCCATCCCTCCAGCAAGACCCCAACATCCCAGAGCCAGTTGCCTCTGCGAGAGCCTCACGTAGTCTGGTCCTTTGCCAAACCTACTGGAAATGGTTCACATGCTGGAAGTAGCGCAGTTTCTCAGTTTGCACCCAAGGAGTCTGCAGGCAGTAGGCTGCCTTGTCTGGGCAGCAGCCCCAGAGTCTTCTTCCCACTGTGCCCTCACCATGCTCTCTGAGGCTTGCCTTGTGTTTTCTCATTCCAGGATCTCCTACTCTTTTCGTCTATCCGACAGTTCGTGTACAGATAGTTAGCATTCTTGCCTGATGAGTAGGCTGCTCCTCCCAGCCATTGGGTGCTGGTCACCTCTTGCCATGCTCCTAGCTTGGACCAGGGACGTTTTTCTGTCTGTAGAGAAGAGCGCGTGGTGCTGTGCTGAATTCCTTCATTCCCTGGCTGGGGGGAAGGGGTGCAGGCCTGCGGTCTTCACGTGCCTACCCTTTGTAGGTTGATGGGCTGGGCCACACTGGAACAGAAAAATAGACATGAGCAGAGGGAAAATGTACCATGACCTTCACCACCTCAGCTGTTAGCACACAGCTGCTTGTCTGAAAGGTCATGACCCCTTGGATGAGAAAAGTGTGGGCTAGTGTACACGCTGGCCCTCAGTGTTGTGTGCAGATCCCTGTCTTAGCCATGTTGCCCAGACCATACAGATGTGGTCTGTGTTCACCCCAACGCCTCCCTTCCTGGGGCAGGATTCTAAGGTACTCTGTGCTTCTGAGCTCTGTCATGTGACTGCAGGAAGTGGCCTGGGCTACACATTGTGCCACAAGTACATCTAAGACACTGTACATTAGACAGCTTGCAAGCTAGCAGGCAGTAAACAACCGTTGACCAGTTTCACCACCAGGGTCACTAGGGCATCCAGATCACCCAGAAGACAAAAGGTGAGGTGTGCACAACTGTGGCACCAGCAGCATGACAGCGCTTCCAAATTTGCCTGTGACAAGGGTTGTGCTGGCCTGGACTGTTAGCAGGACTGGAGAGACACAGCTCCACCATAGTCCTGGGCAGTCCTAGGAGGGAAACTGCAGCTCTCGGCCTTCCCTTGGCAAAGGTTCTTCTACTTCAGAGCTAAGAGAAGTTTACTCATTGAGTAGGTCCCACTCGGCCACGCCTGTCTTACCATCCAGGTTCACAGTCAGCCAGTCTTGGAACCTGAGCATGATGGGAGATAATGGGTGGTTGGGACGTCACCAGCCGGAACTACAGATCTGTTCTGGGCTGGGAGTTGGAATTTCTGAGGGTGGGGAGCTCTCACCCCAAGTGATAGAAACTGCCATTAAGCACAACTTAGTAGCGCTCAGCTCCAGAAGTTAAGGTTATGGAGAAAGGAGAGAGACCTCAGCTCCAACCAGGTTTCAGCCCATTTCCTTTGCTGTGTTTCGGTTTCTAGCTGTAGCAGCCTCCTTCCCTCCCGCCAGTGCCTCTCATCTTCTCTCCCTGCTCTCTGTTCAGTCTTTCCCTCCATTTGTCTAGCTGTACCTCATCACCTGTGAACGCAGATTGTGTCTGTCTTCCCTGCTGCCCCTGCTGGAAGAGCCGACTGCGAGGGAGGCGCAGTAGAAAGATGTGTAGCTTTGCCTTACTCGAGCTTTGACAAGCTCAGAAACTCATGCTGTGAATCCTAAACTTTGTGCTCCTCCAAGAGCTGTGAAAATCATGACATTTTTTTTTTCACATTTTGCCTGAAAGGGTCTTTTGTGAGGGCTCCAGAGCCAACCTGAGGTCAATTCTAGATCCCACTCCGTGGGCATCCTTCCCCTGGGGCATATCCTCTGCCCACCAGGCTAAGAACAGCAGCAAGTCTGCAGGACTGTGGCAGCAGGTCCAGGGCTGCAGTGCAGCCAAGTGGGCACAGCCCTTGGTCTCCCAGGCTGGCCAGGGCTCCACCTCCTCTGTCCCATGAGCATTAAGATCTGCATAAGACAACTTAGGCCGTGATGCTTTCCTCCTGCCCACGGGGGAGGGGAGTATGCAGCTGGTGCTTTCTTTAGTCCCCTTGTTTTGTTTCTACAGTGTTCCCCGGGTATCATGAAAAGGGCCTTTTTAATGACCACATTATGGGTGGCTGTATCCAAAATGTAACGAATTGGCCAGAGGTGTGGAATGACCTCCCCTGGGTTCCTTTCAGGAGAGGGCTGCTTTCCTGAACTGAACTTCTGCATAGAACTGGCTAGGAAGGGAGACTTAGTTTTGTTCAAATCACAATTAATATTCCCTTTTAGCACAAGTTGAGCAGCAAAAGCTATCTTGATTGTGAAGCTGGGGTCCTCATAGCCACCATCCAGCACAGCGAGCTGAGTTCAAGGCTTGTTCTGTCCCTACAAGACTGGTGTTGAATTGGATTTGAATTCTCAACAAGAGGCCCCCTTGAGCTGTTGGTTGCTGTCTCATGTGTTCCTCTGTTATCATGGCTAATAGTTCAGTGAAATGTCTCCATCTTTGGTAATGCTGGTATACATGATGCCCCTACAGTTCCTTTTCTGTTCGATAGTTTGTGACTCTAAATGCCCACTGTTACATGAATTAATTTATGAAATAAATTTTTCTTGAAAACCTTTCAGATAATTGTCAAGGTTATTTTGTTCTTAGGACTTAGTAGTAGATTCAGATTCTTGTTAGTGATGATCTAAAGGTTAGGTTGTTGTTGTTGTTGTTTTAATTTGACATTCCAGAGCCTTGTATCAAACATCCATTCCAGAGTGGCCATCCTTTCCCCGAACCTGCCCCCTATTCAGCACATGTTTGGAACTTTGGGTAGCTTCCAGAGGCTCACAGAGCTTAGGGAAGTGGCCAGTCATCCCTTCCCCAGAGAGACTGGTACTAGAAACAGTCCTTTGGAGCAGTCATACCCAGTTAAAGTGAATCACTGACGAAGTGTTTTGGTTGTGAATTTTGTTTGTTTTTGGCAGTAGAAGTGTGTTATTTGAGAAAGGATCTTACTATGTAGCCTCACATAGCATAAGACGAAAATAAATCTGAGTTACATTTAGGGTTCTGCTCATCTTCTCATAGCCTTGGCTGGCCCCGAACTCACGATCTTCCTGCATTAGCCTGTTGGGATTATAGAAAACTGTAGTGGGCTAGGTGTGGTGATTTGTGCCTGTAATTCCAGTAAGACAATGACAAGTTCGAGGATAGCCTGGGCAGTCGAGTGAGGTCCCATCTCAAAATAAAACTAGTTGGTGCGTCTCACTTCCTCCCAGGACAGAGGAGCCAGTGTGCTTGTAAATTCTCGGGTGAAAATGTTTCCTGTGTCGGGACTGTCTGAAGCAAGAGTGCAAATGCAGTCGGCTCCATTCGTTTAGTTTTGAGACAGCCTCATCTTCTACCCTGGCCTCCTAGTTGAATGACCTGACCAGTTCATAACCGTGTGGTGAAAGCATTAGCTTCCTGGGGTGCTTTCCTCTCGCCAAGCAAAAGCAGTGCCTCATTTCCCTCTTGAGCTCTGAGCTTGAGCAGCAAGGATCTCCATCCATGCTGTGTTTTCAGCTAGGGAAGTGTCCTCTCTGATGGCTGTGCTGCTGCACGTCCAAGAGCTCTTACCCGCACACCGCTAATCTTCCAGTAAGGCATTGTTCATTGCTACTAACCACACCGCATCATGGGTCCTGAGTTAGCGCGCCGATCCTGATGTGAGACACTCCTCCAGATGAGTTTGGATGAAGAACTGAAGGGGAGAAAGCACACACTAGTACAGTCCTTCTGGAACTTCGCTCAAGAAGTGTTCTGGAACAGTCCTAGTTCTCCGAGCTCCAGGACTGGAGGTGAATTTTTCATAGCGTCTTTCTCAAGCCTCTGTGCCCCTTTGTCTTCAGCAGCCGCTGCTGCTTTCCTCACCCCCTCGCGAAGTGGTGGAAACCATGTGAACAGGCGGGCTTCCGCCTGGGCCTGGTGTTTGGGAGCAGCTTGGACATGCTCCCACCTCATCAGTGTGCTTGCTGCTCCTGTGCAAGGGCCACACCTCCCTCACATCCTGCACGCTTGCCTCCATTCGTCATTCAGATCTTGACACTCTCAGATCCTTGGTCTTGAATGTGGTCCCCTCCCATTTCATGGCCCCTAACCCCCCCCCCCATCTATATTAACAGCTGTAATAATACAAGCTCTTCCGTGTCAGGACCTCTTATTTTGTTGGCTCTAGTCCCTCCTGGCCTCTTTGGTATCTAGAACAGTGTTTGATATTTACAGCTGTTTGCTGCCTAAACATCATTTTGGTCAATAATAAACTGCATATTACCATAAGATAGTAATGGAGCTGACGAATTCCTGTGGCCCATCAAGGTCACTGCTGTCATGATGTAATGCGGAGTATGACTCAGGTCTTGGTGCAGACAAGCCAGTGTGTGGCAGTCATGTAAAAATGTAGCACAGCTGTGTACAGTGCATACTTAATAGTGCTAATAAATGGCTTACAGATCTATGTAAGTTTTTATTGTCGTAGAGTATATTCTTGTTTTGATTGATTGATTGATTGATTCAGAGACAGTCTCACTGTGTAGCCTTGGCTGGCCTGGAACTCACTATGTAGACCAGGCTGGCATCAAACTCACAGAGATGTGTGAGTAAAAAGCTTACTGGACAACAGCGACAACCCCAGCATCCCATGTGTGGTGCCTCAAGAGGCCACACGAGGTCAGGAACACAGTTCAGTGAGAAAGCAGTTGCCTTGCATGTGTGGTGTCTCAGGTTCCATCTCCAGTTCCACCTAGGCCTCCCTCCTGAAAGCAGCCACACTAAATGACAGGCCTCTACCATCTAGCTTTGTGTAAATGCACTGTTTGTGTTCATAATGTAGCATTTACATATTTACACAAATCACCTAAACAACATCTAAGGACACATTTCTTAGAATATGTCCCTGTGCAGGACCAGAGGATGGCCCTCAGAAAAGGTTTCTCATATATAACGGCTGCACAGACTGGCCCGAGTTCATTTGAAGACCGTTTACTCTCTCATTCCTTGACATTCCCTGAAGAGCCTGTATAGTGGTTGTTCCTGTTCGCATAACACAGTGTCTGGCTCTGTGCAGTTCCGGAAGCAGACCTGCACTTGCAGGCTTCACCATCTGATTGGCTTTCTGGACGTGGCATCAAATTGGAGTCACCTACTTAGGTATACATGTCAGGATGGTAAAGTTGGATAGTTGTATAGGATTCCCCCCACCTTTCTTTTCCTTCCTTCCTTCCTTCCTTCCTTCCTTCCTTCCTTCCTTCCTTCCTTCCTTTCTTTCTTTCTTTCTGAAATACAGAATAACAAACACCCACATTTCCACCCATCCATAATTAATAGTGAGGTTGTAGAGTGTGTGCCTGGAATGTACCAGGCCCTTGGTTCAGTTCCCAGTAATACAAAAAGCCAAAAACTAAACAAAAGCAAAGTCATTAATAAGGATTGGCATTGTTCATTTGATTCCAGTCAGGTTCAGAAGAACTCAAGAATTACACCCATGACCAAACCCCTACTAGGCTGTCAGGCCCCGTCACGGCTTACTGCATACATTAGCTGCCCTTCAGTACTTTATCTGCCCTCTCCCTTTTCCTCTCTCTTCCTTTTTATCACTCCGCAAATAACCTACAATCCAAACACTATGCTTAATATTTAGCCTCTAGATCATGATTACTGCTGTATCTTCATTGTCCCCCAAGGCCAGAAAAGCCTGGTCTTAGCCTATGGCCCAGGGGAAGATGGCCGAACAAGCGGTAGAGCATAGAGGAAGAAGTCAGTCCCTCAGGGTGCTGTGCCCTTGAAAGGGGTGTCAAGACCTGGTCTCCCTATGTC
The DNA here is from genome assembly GCF_014885135.2 of Alexandromys fortis. NCBI lineage: Eukaryota > Metazoa > Chordata > Mammalia > Rodentia > Cricetidae > Alexandromys > Alexandromys fortis. The sequence continues at coordinate 5,692,257 of NW_026067920.1, forward strand.
TCTGACTTCTGTTACCATGAGTTCAGCAGGTCTTTTCTGTCACATGCTGTCACTGTGGTGTATTGTGCATACCACCACAGGTTCAAAGCAATGGCCAAACTGAAACAACCTCAAGCCAAAGTCAACGTTCCTCTTTCTGTCTTAGACATTTGGCCATAATGATAGGAAGTTTACACATATTTGGCTTTTGAGGTGTTCCTGAGTTGGTAGACAGCTCTAGAGTAAGCCATCATAGAAATGTGATTGGAGGATTGAGATGGCTCCGTGGGTAAACTGCTTACAGGCAAGCATGAGTTCCTGAGGTCAGATCCCAGAACCCACGAAACAGCTGAGGGCGGCAGGATGAATCTGTCTTTACCACTGGAAAAGTTGAGAAAGGCAGATCTTGGAGGTTAGCTAGCCAAAATTGTGATCCCTGGGTTCAATGAGAGACCCCGATTAAAAAATATATAGTGGAGAGTGATAGATGAAAGATACCGAACATTGACCTCCATACACACACACACAGGAGGTTGCCCACTCACGTGCACACACCCACACACCCACACACCCCACACACCCCACACACACACTCTAAATTTGATTGGAGAATTTCTTCTTTGATAGTAATTGAGTTGATTCTTGTATACAGAAAGATTCAGTTTTCTGGAGTTGAAATTCAAATTGGGTTCCTGTGGGAAATGATTTATCAAGGATTAAGCACATTGTTTAATGATTGATGTGGGTGGGCCCCAAACCCTGTGGATGGTGTCACCCTGTTACCAGCTGGTTCCCTGGGTATGTAAGAAAGCCAGCTGAGCGAGCCACAGGAAGAAAGTTAGTAAGCAGTGTTCCCTCGTGACTTCTGCTTCAGTCCTTGCCTCTAGGTTTCTGCTGTGGCTTTCCCTGATGACAGATTGTGACCTGTAAGCCAAATAAACACTTTATACCCCAGGTTGCTTTTGGTCATGTTCTTTACCACAACAATGTAAGACAAACTGAGATGCCCTCAGATCATCTTTAAGTCACATATACATGTGCTTATCTCCAGAGCAGCAGCCCTCAGCCTATGGGTCATGACTCCTTCAGAGGTCACGTCAGACATCCTGCATCTCATATATTTATATTATGATTAATAACAGTAGCAAAATTATAGTTATGAAGTAGCAATGAAATAATTTTATGGTTGGGGCTCACCATAACATGAGGAACTGTATTATAGGGTCTCAGCATTAGGAAGGTTGGGAACCACTGCTCTAGAGTAACCAATAGAGAATGAACACAAATAATAGCTGGTGTGTTGGTTTGAAAGCAAATGGCTTTCAAAAGAGAGCAATGTGAGTTTTATCTCAATAGGTAAACTATGCACGGTGGGTCACACCTGTAGCTCTGGTACTTAGGTAACTGAGTATGAGGATCATGACTTCAAGACCAGTCTAGGTTACACACTCGCAGGCCAGCCTGGGCTATATATCATCATCCTGCCTCAGAAAATAAAAATCTGAGAGTTGGAGAGATGGCTGACTCAGCGGCTAAGAATATGTACTGTTCTTCCAGAAGACCTGGGTTTGATTCCTAGCACCCATGTGAGGTACCTCACATAGAAACTCCAGTCCTAGGGGTATGCAACTTCTCTGGCCTCTGTGGGCACCTGCATGCATGTGACAGACCTATACACAGACATATAATTTAAAATAATAGAAATAAATCTTTAAAAAAATAGAGGCTAGAGAGATGGCTCAGTGGCTGAGAATATTTGGTGCTCTTACAAAGAGCCCAGGTAGTTTCCGGCATCCACAGGATGGTTCACAACTATCCATCCATAACTCTGTCTCCAAGGGATCTGGCATCTTCTCTGTGGACACCATACATGCATGTGGTGCATATACAAACATGTATTAATAATATAGAGGCACATAAAAATAAAATGTAAATTTGTCATACTAATACAACTGAGAAAAATAACATGCTTAATAGTGCAAAAAATAACTTTTTAGTTTTGAAGTTCTGTTACCTTTTTTGTTATTGTTGTTTCCTGTGCTTTTGGTGTTATAGCCAAAAAGTCATTGTCAAATCCAGTATATAAATTTTCTTAAGAGTTAATCAGGTAGTGAGTGGTAGTGCATGCATTTAATCCCAGCACTCAGGAGGCAGTAGTTTGGGGATCCCTGTGAGTTCGAGGCCAGCCTAGTCTACAAAGTGAATTCCAGAACAGCAGGACTTCACAGGGAAACCCTGTCTCAAAAAACTAAAACTAAATAAATAAATAGATAAAATAAAATAAAATCTTAGGGGTTAGAGAGATAGCTGAGTAGTTAAGAGCATGGTGCTCTTTAAGAGAGCTTGAGTTTGATTCTCAGCACCTACACTGAGCAGCTCAAACTCCCCAGAACTCCAATGACAAGGAATCCAGTGCCCTCTTCTGGGCTCCACCACACAGGTACAGATGATGTGTGTGTGTGTGTGTGTGTGTGTGTGTGTGTATAATATACACACACATTGTTCTAGTTTGCTTTCTGTTGCTGTGATTTAAACATGACTATATCCTGGTCTACAAAGCAAGTGTCGAGACAGTCAGAGCTGCTACACAGAGAAACCTTGTCTCAAAAAATCAAAATCAAGGGCTGGAGAGATGGCTCAGAGGTTAAGAGCATTGCCTGCTCTTCCAAAGGTCCTGAGTTCAATTCCCAGCAACCACATGGTGGCTCACAACCATCTGTAATGAGCTCTGGTGCCCTCTTCTGGCCTGCACCACAGATAGAATATTGTATACATAATAAATAAATAAATATTTAAAAAATCAAAATCAAAACAAAACAACCAAACAAACAACACATGACCTTAAACAACTTGGGGAGAAGGGTTTATTACATTTTACAGGTTAGAGCCTATGATCATGAGACGTCAAGAGGAGACACCTGCAGCAGAAACCAGAGGAGTGATTTACTGGATTGCTCCCTCTGGTTTGCTGAGCTACCACCTGCCCAATGATCCAACACCACAGTGGGCTGGACCCTCTTACACCAATCAACAATCTAGAAACTGTCCCAGGAACATGCCCACAGGCCATCTGATGGAGGCTGATTCTTCAACCGAGGTTCCCTCTTCTGGAGTTCCTCTAGTCTGCCTTCAGCTGACAATAAAAACTAACCAGCACCCTTCCTCGGAGAGCAGCAGCCATAGCCCTGCGCTACTCCATAGCCGTGGGCCTCAACAAGGGTCACAAGGTGACTAAGAATGTCAGCAAGTCGAGGCGCAGCTGACACAGCGGGCACCTCACAAAGCACACCAAGTTCGTGAGGTACACGATCCAGGAGGTGTGTGGCTTCGCCCCTACGAACAGCGTGCCATGGAGCTGCTTAAGATCATCAAGAAGAGGGTGGGCACGTACATAGGCGCCAAGAAGAACCGGGAGGAACTGAGCAACGTGCTGGCTGCCGTGCGGAAGGCAGAAGCCAAGAAGGGCTGATCTCCACTCCCACCCCTGCCCCCAATAAACGTTGCCATGGCACAGAAAACCAACCAGCCAACCAACTAACCAGCACATACGGTCACATAAAATAAAAAAGTTTAGTTTTCCATTGTGCATTTTTAAGTTTTGCTTTAAAAAGTGTGTGTGTGTGTGTGTGTGTGTGTGCACATAAATTCACACGGAACAACTTTCCAGTCAGTGTTAGTGTTTAACTACGTGGGTCCAGGCGGTCAGGCCTGCTAACAAGGCCTTTACCCACTAAGCCATCTCACCAGCACTCTATACAGTTTGAAGTGCAGGTCTTGGATCCCATTTTAGTATAAAGTATAAGTAGAATTAATTTTTTTACATATATGTTTTTTAATATTTAAATTTAATTTTTTATATGTATGGATCTTTTACCTGCATGTATGTCTGCTCTCAACTTGCATGCCTGGTGCCCTTGGAGGCCAGAGGAGGATGCGATATTCTGGAACTGAAGTTATAGACAGTTGTGAGCCACCATGTGAGTGTTGGGAATCGAACTGGGTTCGCTGAAAGAGCAACTAGTGCTCTTAACCACTGAGTCAGCTCTCCGGTCTTCATTTGTTTTTATTATAGTAGTGTTTTTAGTTTTGCTCCTTTTTTTTTTTTTAAAAAAAAAAAGGTGTATACAGTATATTTACTCAATGTTTTCAAAAGAATTGAAAAAATTCAAATGATGTATAATCATTGTGTGGTATAGCCACTGTGTTACATAAGGCTTTAAAAAAAAAAAGTCTATGTAGCCTTGGTTGACCTGGGATTCAGGACACTCCAGAGAGCTGGGATTCCAGCATCATTTTGAAATAATTTACCTCATCCCTTTGAATTACAACACTCAATCCCATACTAACAGCAAAACCACAACATAGGAAGATGTCTCTCTCCTAATACCAAACCTGTGTCTTGCAGATTCTTTTTATTGGTTGGTTTTACTACAACTGAATTTAAATAACTACACAGAAATAATCTCAACACTAATTAGCATATCCTCCTGTGTCAAATATCTAGCGAAGACAAGGTTAGCAAAAGAAAAAATCGGGGCTTCCATCCTACAGTTTTTGCGCCAAGTTCAACTATTTTTCTAGGGCTTTAAAAAGAGGGAAAAAATGTTCAGAAAAAAATGGTTTTCGATGTCATTGATGTAGAAATACTGGGTTTTCTATCATACAATTTGTGAGCCCTTTGCCTAATAATGCGCCCCTGAGCAACTTCTTAACTTCGCCGACCTCTTTAAAATGAGAGTAATATCCAAGGGCTGGTTGCAGGCCTCCAAGTAAGTGCTTAGAAAAGTGTCAGGTACCACTGAAAGATCATTCCCCCTCACAACTGAAAAGGACCGGAGCAAACACCATGCATGACACCAGGAGCCTAGCTTGACAGCTTTCTGCATTCCGACGAGCCCCTCGCCCTCCAGAGCTCCGGGCAGCCAGCACAGCAGTGACGTGAGAATGGAAGACTCCTGGCTCCAGGGGATTCAAAGCCTCCTTCTGGACTCCGCGGGCGCCCGCATACAGGTGGCACGCACGCACACACAGAGCACAGCATGGCTCAGACTTTGTAGGTGCAGGAGCGGCTCAACCACCAGCGTCAAGCACAGGCCAGCACACACGCCAGGGGCGCAGCACGCAGACTTCCGGGCCCAGGCCTTCGCGTTCCTGATTGGTCCGGGGACGACGCAGGCATGCGCCCGAGGGCGGAAGGGGGCGTGTCCGCCTAGGAGGAGGCGAGATGGCGGCGTCTGCGTCTGGGTGTCGCCGGTGCGTTCGCTCGCTACCTGGAGTCATGCTGTGGCGGAGCAGGTACGGCCTGGCGGGAGGCTGCTGGGGCGGGGGCAGCCCGGACCAAGCCAGGCTGTGGGGAGAGGAGGAGCCATGTGTCGTCGCGGGCTCGCCGCGAGTAGGTCTGACAGGGACAGGAAAGACACGGAGCCACCTTTACCTTTGCTCAAGAGCAGGCGCCACAGCCACCGCGTGGACTGTGAAATGAGTTCGGGTATGGCCTAAAGGCTCTCCTGGTCCTTTCCAGCTAGGTGGAACAAACTGATTATGCTGTCTGCTGGTCGCTAGGGTGGAAGCTGAGCTGAACCCCTCCTTTCAGGTGTTCGCGTTCGCAGCAGGGTGGTGTGGTTTGGAAGAGCACAGCACTACCAAGCGATTTCCACTCAAAGTCTTAAAGTTTTAAAGCTTTGAGGTGAAAGGTTTAGACTGGTTATCTGAAAAATCTGTGGTGGAATTGTGGGCTTTATCCTGCTGACCTCAAATGTCTATGTTCCTTAAGTTCCTAGGCTGCTACAAGACCTGAAGGATCTTGTAAATGCCATTTATTTTGTCTGTTTGAGACAGAGTTTCGTTCTGTAACCCAGGCTGGCCTTGAAATCACAGCAATCCTCCTGTCTCATCCACCCTCCAAGTGCTTCCCAAATGCTGGCATTACAGGCATGAGCCAGCTGTTTTTTCTTTCTGGGGGGATTGGGAGAGATGAGGAGTAAGTTCTTAACCCAGGGAGGAGTGAAGAAAGATAGTTCTCTATTTTGCTAAGTAACTCACTTCATAGCCAGCCCAGATTTGCATACATGTGATTGATTGCCTGAGTCCATAGGGCTCTCAAAATGGCCTAGAACTACCTGGGTGTATAGTTTGTGAGCCCCCTGACATGGATGCTGGAAGCCAAACTCTGGCCCTCTTAATTGCTGAGCCCTCTCTCCGGCCCCAACATTGCTCATTTTTTAAAAACTATGTTTGTGTATGGATGTACACATGTATGCCTGTGTACCCGTGTGTTCCTGGTGTTCATGGAAGCCAGAAGAAGACATTTAATCTACTGGAACTGTAGATACAGGTCGTTGTGAGCTGCCGTTGGGTGCTGAGAATTGAACCCAGGTCCTCCGGAAGAGTAGCTCATGCTCTTAATCGCTGAGCCCTCTCTGCAGCTCCTGATGAATTTTAAATTATGGTAAAAAGGATGCGCCTCATTCACCATTAAAAAATGGAAGGCAAAACAAGTCATCCTTTAGTGCCAGTGATAGATAGGCAAGACTGGAATTTGGTGCAAGGGTGGAAAGGGATGAGGATATGTGTAGAATGCAGGTATCAAATGTGTTATATATTAAGGTATAAATAGATATACATAAGAGATAACATTTTTCTAAGTTTTAAGTAATATATTATCTAATTGTAAGAGGTAAATGAAGACTCCATGTTGCAGGGGAGTTTTTCTTTTTTAAAAAAAATTAATTTATTAATGTGGTTTAGGTGTTTTGCCTGCAAGTATTTTTGTGCACCATGTGCATCCATGGTGAGCACAGCAGCTTTTGGCATTACCCAGGATGGTGAGCCCAGGTGGGTGCTGGGAAATAAACCCAAGTCCTCTGGAAGAGCAGCCAGTGCTCTGTAGCTTTGGTTCCTGTCCTGGAACTAGCTCTTGTAGACCAGGCTGGTCTCGAACTCACAGAGATCTGCCTGCCTCTGCATCCCAAGTGCTAGGATTAAAGGCGTGCGCCACCACCGCCTGGCTTCAGCCCCAAAGTTTTTCAGTAATTGAGTGATGTGTGATAACAGGAGAGAAGCATCTTGGGTTATAATTTAGAGTCATACATGTTTTCTAAACGTATTTGATGAGAGTGGGTAGGGAGGTGATTCATCAGGAAAAAGCGGTAGCTGACCCACATTTGGTCCTTAGAAGTCTCGTGGACAGCTGAATTTAGTGATGCTCATCTGTAATCGCAGCTCGCCTATATTGAGGGGGCAGGTGAGGACAGGATAGCTCGAGGAGCTCAGGGGCTAGTGTAACAAGACTCTGCTGCAGCAAGGTGCAATCAAGAACCAACTCCCGAAAGCTGTCCTCTGAGCGCCACATGCGGTCACGCTGTGAACGCGCTCTCTCTCTCTCTCTCTCTCTCTCTCTCTCTCTCTCTCTCTCTCTCTCTCTCTCTCTTTCTCTCTCTCGTACACACAAGACTGGTGCTGGCTTTGTGACTAATGCTCATAATCCAAATATTTGAGATGTGGAGACAGGAGGTTCAGAAATTCAAGGCTGTCCTTGGCTACGTTGGTAGTTACAGGCTATCCTGGGTTTTATGAGACCATGTCTCAAACATTACTACCCCAGTCTGCTAAAAACTTGGTTTGGCTGAAATGTTTAGTAAAGGTAGAGATTAGCAGTTATGCACCAATCTTCTGCCAGTTCCAGAAGGAGGTGGAGGTATAGGTTGGGGCTCTGACAGCTGTAGTTTTTACAAGCACTCTAGGTTGTAAGTTTAGGCAAGTCTAGACAGTCTAATGGAAAAGGGGAATACTTTACTACTACCTTGTAGAATGTGGGGTAAAGCTTTCAAGAGACCTGCAAGTTTGGCTTTAGAGCTCTCTGGCTTTTGAAAATAGGAGAGAGAAGTGAGGACTATAGTTAAAATGTTAGCACCCACGGTGATACTAAAAACATCTTGTGAGGCTGGAGAGGGTACTCAGTGGTTAAGAGCACTTGCTGTTCTTCCAGAGGACTGTGGTGATTCACAGCCTTCTGAAACTCCAATTCCAGGGCATTAGAAACCCTCTCTGGCCTCCATGGGCACTGCATACACATGGTGCACAGATATACACATAGGCAAAACACACACACACACATGAGATCTTGGCAGTTTTCTGTAAAAATTAAAGATGTACAAACACTGTCTCTAAGCAGAGTGTGTTGCTTGCTCACCTGGCTGTCTTTAAACTTTGGTGGAAATAAAACTAAAGAAAAAAAAAACTTTGAGACAGGCAGCTCTCTGTGAGTTCGAGGCCAGCCTGGTCTACAAGAGCTAGTTCCAGTAAAGCTCCAAAGCTACAGAAAAACCCTGTCTCGAAAAACAAAACAAAACAAACAAACAAACAAAAATTTAAAAGTCCCCCCACCATGGGACTGGAGAGGTGACTCAGCCCTTAAAAGCACTTATTGCTCTCACAGAGGACCTGGATTGGGTTCCCAACAGCAACTTGGTAACTCTAGTTTCAAGGGATCTGATGCCCTTTTCTCTCCTTATGGGCACTGTACACATATATGAATACATACAGGCAAAAAACAATATAAAAACATTTGCAACTGGGAACAGACCAGCCTGGGTGGACATTGGTAATTGGAACTTGGTATAGTCAGTAATAATTGAATTATCTTTTTTATAATAATTGATTTTTTTTTCCTTTTGGTTATCTTGGGCTAGAGAGTTGCCTCACTGGTTAAGAACACTGGCTGTGCTAGGCGGTGGTGGTGCATGCCTTTATCCCAGCACTCGGGAGACAGAGGCAGGAGAATCTCTGTGAGTGCAACATTCTACAGACATTCTGGTCTACAGAATGAGTTCCAGGACTGGCTCCATAGCTACTGAGAAACTCTGTCTCGAAAAAAACCAAAAAATAAAAAAAAAAAATTAAAAAATTACAAACAAAACAAAACACGGGCTGTGCTGGGCAGTGGTGGCACACATCTTTAATCCCAGCACCTGGGAGGCAGAGGCAGGTGGATCTCTGAATTCAAGGCCAACTTGCTCTACAGAGCAAGTTAAAGATGGCCAGGGCTACACATAGAAAACCCTGTCTTGAAAAGCAAAAACAACAACAAAATAAACACTGCTCTTACAGAGGATCCAGGTTCAATTCCCAGAGACATATGGCAGCTTACCATCTGTAATTCCAGTTCCAAGGAATCCAGTGCCCACTCTGGGGCTACTCAGGAACCATCCATGCAAGTGGTACATGCACTCATATATATAAATCTTAAATGATATTTTTAATGTCATTACTTTTATTATTAGTATTTGTATATGTAAATAAGTGGTAGGCCCTAGACTGAAGGTTTTATGTGGTGGACTTAGCGCTAATGAGGTGGGCTCTGATTTTAAAGGTGAGGGAATTGATTGCACAGGATTTGAACCAAAATTTGAGCCAAAGCCAAGTGCTTACACTCATTTTATTTTGGTTTCATGAAAGGCTCTCATTCTGGTCCTCCAGCCTCAGCCTTCCAAGTGTTGGGATTATGTGTGTGTGTCACCACACCTGGCTTTAAAATAGCCTACTTGAAGATTTGTACCCTTGGTTTTCTTTGTAAGAGACTCCTGATTGAACTTATCTGTTCTTCTCTCTGGGCCTTAATTTTTTTTCTTTTTCCTTTTCAAAACATTTAATGTTGATCATGTTTTGTGAGCATGTATGTCTGCACCACATGCCTGGTACCCATAGAGGCCAGAAGAAGGCATTGGGTCCCTTGGAACTGTAGTGAGACACGTGGTTTGTAACTACCGTGTGGACACCTGGAATCAAACCCAGGTCCTTTCTTACAAACTGTATATTCAGCCCTTTGGCAAGGCACAAGAACTCTACCTTCACTTCTTAGTCTGCCCACTTTTTGTTGTTATTATCCAAGTCACCCCTTCTCCCACAAGAATACTTTCAATACTAGTGTCATTGTTTGACTCTTGGCCCTCTGTTTCCTATTTGCCACAGACAGACAGAATGGTCTTTTCAAAACAGAACCAAGACTAGCCTCTCTGTCTTGCTCCCATCTCAGGCCTCTGCTTCCCCTTTCCTCCTCACTCAAGTTTCTTGCTACTCTGTGTGTACCATCTCTGGTCTTCGGCATTTGCTGTCTCTTCTACCCGCCATGTGGATTGCACCCTGTCTTAGGGTTTCTGTTGCTGTGATGGAACACCTTGACCAAAGCCTGCTTTCTTATAGAACCCAGGACTACCAGCCCCACCCACAATGAACTGGACCCACCCCAGTCAATCACTAATTAAGAAATGTGCCCTACAATCTTGACTGCAGTGTGATCTTTTGGTTTTTCAAGACAGGGTTTCTTTGTGTAGCTTTGGCCTTCCTAGAATCTGCTCTAGACCAGGCTGGCCTTGAACTCACAGGGATCCATCTGCCTGTGCCTCCCAAGTCCTGGGATCAAAGGCATGAGCCACCACTGCCAGCTAAAAGTTCAGTCTCAACTGTGAGCTTGCATAAAATAAAAAAATAAGTTAAATGCTTTCTTCTAGAGGGAAGAACCAGAGCACAGTCACAATCTGAATAATGCAAAACCAAACTCCGACAGTGTAAATGACTGTGTCCAATGTCTGGGATTCACTCGCAGTCTTCTGGGCTCCTCCAAGGGGCCTGGGTCCTTGTGCAGCCCTGCCTTCTGCAGCTCACCGTTTGTCTTCTAATCTCTGGCTGGCTTTACTCCACTGCTGCTGCCGTTCTTGGTGTCATCTCATGGCACTGTAGCCTTTCCTGAGCTTCCTTCAGGGACCCCAGCCCCGCCACACAGTGCTAAGTCTCAGCTGCTGTCCGTGACCCTTTCAGGTCTTCTAAATCAGTACCACCTGGGTCTTGGATGTTTCTGGAACACAGCTTCTGTGTGCTGAACCTGAAGGAACCCTTTACAGAAGACTTCACCTCAACGATGCTGGTTTCTTCTTAATCACCCCTAATTTCTTAGCTCTAGATAACCAGCGTCAACTGTCCCAATCACACAAAGGTTCCATCTCAGTAATGCCTCTTGTTAATCATGGCTGACTAGAATGGCAGCTCTTCAGCCCAGCTGACTGGAATGACAGGCTCTTAATTCAAAATAGCAAACAGCCCTAATAGAATCTTTAAACTCCCTTCTAAAACCCACAAGCCAGGCTTCATATTGTCTGTACTGCTTTAACAGTCTTATCTCCCAAGCTCCTACAGAACAGCTCATTGAGCTCTCAGTATTCAATGTTTGTTTGTTTTTTATTCTTTTTTAAAGCCCAAAGTTCCAAAGTCCTTCTATAATTCTTCTCAAAAGATGGCCGGGTCTGTCATAGCAATACCCCACCGTACCAGCTTGTCTTACTTAGGGTTTCTAACACCACAACCAAAGTATCTTTGAGAGGAAAAGGATTTCTTCAGCTTTTTTGTTTCCATATAACAATTCATCATCAAAGGCAGGAACTCACACAGAACAGGAACCTGGAGGTAGGAGCTGATACAGAGGCCATGAAGGAGTGCTGCTTGCTCCTCATGGCTTGCTCAGCCTACTTTTTTTTTTTTCCTCGAGATAGGGTTGTTTCTCTTTGGCCCCTGTCCTGGAACTAGCTCTTGTAAACCAGGCTTGCCTCAAACTCACAGAGATCCACCTGCTTCTGCCTCCTGAGTGCTGGGGTTAAAGGTGTGTACCACTATTGCCTGGCTCAGCCTGTTTTATTATAGAGTCCAGGACCACCAGCCCAGGGGTGGCCCCATCCACAAAGGACTGCATCCTCCCCCATCAATCATTAATTAAGAAGTTGCCCTAGGTGCTGGCGAGATGGCTTTGCAGTGAAGTGCACTGGCTGCTGCTCTTCAATTCCCAGCACCCACACAACAGCTCACAACCATCCGAAACTAGTTCCAGGGAATCCAGTATCCTCTTATAGACTCTGAGAGTACAGGTACAGACAAACATGCGGGCAAAATATCCATACATGTAACATAGAAATCTTTAAAAAGAAAAGCTGGGCATGGTGATGCAGACCTTTAATCCCAGCACTTGGGAGGCGGAGGCAGGCGGATCTCTGTGAGTTTGAAGACAGCCTGATCTACATAGCGAGTTCTAGGACAGCCAGCACTACATAAGAGATCCTGGTAGTTGTTGGTGGTGTTATTGTTGTTATTAAGGAATTGTGGGGGATGAGGTGATGGGTCAGTGAGTAAGACAGGTGCTTACTGCCTATCTTAGTCACTGTTTCATTGCTGTGAAGAGACACCATGACCAATTAACATTTATAAAAGGAATCATTTTCCTGGAGGTTTGTTTACAGTTTCAGTTAGTCATTATGGCCACAAAGAGACAGGCATGGTGCTGGAGCAGTAGCTGAGAGCTTTACATCCTAATCCTCAGGCAGCAGGCTTTGCAGAGGTGGGGGAGAGGGAGAGGGAAGGGGAGAGAATGAGGACAGGAGGGAGAGGAGAGAGAGACAGAGAGGGAGTGAGAGACTGGACCTGTCATGAGCTTTTGAAATCTCCAAGCCCAACCCCAGTGAATACATGAGTCTATGGGGGCCATTCTCCCTCAGAACCACCACACTGCTCAAGCACGAGGTCTGGACTTAGATTCCTCACACTTAAAAGATGAGCATGGCTGTGTCCAGGCTTGGAGCTGTAGTGTTGAAGGGAGAGCAGAGACAGAAAGGAGTACTGGGGCTTGCTGGCTGCCAGCCTCACTTTGAGAGATCCTGTGTCAAAGGGATAAGACAGGTGACAGAGTAGGGCACCAACATCCCTGTCTGTGCACATGCAAGTCCCGCCCTCGCCCACCGTGTCTTTGTTTTTTACCTATACAAGTGAGGTGGAGGAGAACGTCCTTTCCTTCATGATGAGTAAATCCAGGAGCATTTTCTGATTCTTTAAAAAACCTTTTGAGTACTTCTCATTGCTGGGGAAGGAATGTTCAGAAAGCTGGCGATGCAACCAACACAGTTGGTAATAGTTTAAGCTATTTGAGAAGTGGAGGCAGGTGGATCACTTGTACCTGGTACCCTTCACTCGTTGCTACAAAGGAGGCTAGAAAATGTAGGCAATAGGTATCTAGAAAAGGAAGCAGATTTGTAAACGTCTGGCCTGCTGTGACACAGTAGAAAGCTCTGCGGGAGAAGCCAGTTGAAAGCGTGCTACCCCAGGCCAGGAAATCTGTTTAGAATAAATTCAGTTTTAGATGATTCAGAGTAGATGGTGGGGAGCTGGTTGCGAATCTAGACATCAGGGGCTCTGGAGGCACAGTTGAAGTAGTGAGTAGCCCTTCAAAGCTATGTGCCTGGGAGCGGTTCCAGGGAGAGAGTCTGGGTTGGGGGGAAAAGTCTGTACCTGGGCATGGCTGCATATCAAAGTTAGAAAGCAAAAGAGAATCTGCAAAAAAGACTGACAAAGTCCCAGAAAGCTAGGAGGAGAACTCATGGCCCCAGAAGTCAGGAGATTCAGGGAGACAAAAAAGAAAAAAAAAGACAAACTTTCTTGCTGCTGCCAAGAAAGAGACCTAGTTCAGTGACATTGGGAGCAAGGAAGGTGCTGGCGACCTTGACTGAAGGTGATGTGATAGGAACAAAGTGTGAAGACGATTGACAGTGAAGGCAGGCAGCCCTTCAAAGGCTGTGATGAAAGAGAAGAAAGATGGGGTGGAAACTGGAGAGAGACGTGGTGCACATCTCAGGAATTACAGTTTTATGTCATGAGAGATAAGCTGCGGGGGAAGCTGGGTGCATACTCTGTGTGTGTATCCAGAGGTGGTGGACAAGCGGTTATGGGTTGTGTCATCCTCACCCTCCCAGACCTTTGAGTTAGGAACAGTAGAGCAGTGTCTAGAGCCCTCCCCCTCCCTTTTTGTTTTGTTTTGGTTTTGTGTTTTGAGATATTCTCTTGCTATGTTGCCCAGACTAGTCCTGAACTCTCAATCCTCCTGCATCAGTCTCCCAGCACAGTCCACTAATTCCACTTGAAAAGCAGGGCTGTAGGCTCCTGTTCTCAGATGGGGCAGTGCCCAGTTCTGTTAACAGCTGTCCACAGGCTGAGACACCCATTCTTCACATAGAGGAGGAGCCAGGTCCGTCACAGCAGCCACATCGGCACCACGTGGGGAGGGTGTTTTCAAGTTAAGTTTTTTGAGAAAAACAAAGTACTGAAATCTGATAATGTTTATAGGAATTAATTACTAAATACCATAAGGTAAACAATATGTACAAAAGTTATAAATGCATTTCTGTTTTTCACAAAAAAATCAATTTGGATGTTTATAATAGTGAAAGTTACTACTTTTATATTATAAAGTTCTTCAAAGAAGAAAGAAACATTTACTGGCAAGGATATAGTTTCTCTATTTAGATTTCAGATCAGTATTTTGGAAACTGAAGCATGGTATGATGGTGCACACCTTTAATCCTACAACCCAGGAGGCAGAGGCCAGAGTATCTCTGCAAGTTCAAAACTAGGCTAGCCTAAATAGTGAGTTCTAGGCTAGTCAGGGCTACATAATGAGACCTTGCCTCCAAAAAAAAAAAACCCACCTGTATATGTGAGGAGTGCTTACACATGATGTATGGTCATCATATAAGTACCTGGTGCCCAAACAGACATTTCAGAAACTAGGGTGGGGCTGGAGAGATGGCTCAGAGGTTAAGAGCATTGTCTGCTCTTCCAAAGGTCCTGAGTTCAATTCCCAGCAACCACATGGTGGCTCACAACCATCTTGTAATGATGTCTGGTGCCCTCTTCTGGCCTTCAGGCATACACACAGACAGAATATTGTATACATAATAAATAAATATTAAAAAAATATTTAAAAAAAAAAGAAAAGAAACTAGGGTGTTACCTAAATTGAAACTCAAAACATTGGAGGTTTGCTCTTTGATGAGCAAATCCTAGCGGCTAACCAGAGGTCAGTGCTCTGCGTCTCAGTGCATTCATTTACCACCACTGGCATGTATCTGATTTCCCCAGGGGAAGTGCGCTTCTCAGATCATGCCTCTTAGAGTAGGTAAATGGTCCTTTACGTCTGCTCACTCTCTCACTGGGTAGAGTAGCCACAAAAGATAGTTAAAACATTGCACACCAGAGTCACCATAGTAGTGCACAAACATAATCCCAGCGCTAGTGAGCAGCACAGGAAAGGGGAACATTCAAGGCCAGCCTGAGCTACAACAATTCACTGGAGGAGAAGGGAAGGTGGGAGAAAAAGAAAGAAAACATTCAAATTGGTAGAGCCAGTGAGACTAGCTCAGTGTAGTATGTTGGTGGCCACTCCCCCCAATTCGTCCTTCAGTATAAATATTTGAAGCATTGAATTTTCAGCTTCTGGCATATAGGTAGGTTCAAGGGGCACGGGTCAGTGCATACAGATCTGTGTGCAGCTCTTCGTTCCTGTGCAGAAACACCTGCAGAAAAGCTAGGCTTTGAGACCTTGTTTCCCTGCTTGTTAAGATCTCACATTAGGCCGGGCGGTGGTGGCACACGCCTTTAATCCCAGCACTAGGGAGGCAGAGGCAGGCAGATCTCTGTGAGTTCGAGACCAGCCTGGTCTACAAGAGCTAGTTCCAGGACAGGCTCCAAAGCCACAGAGAAACCCTGTCTCGAAAAACCAAAAAAAAAAAAAAAAAATCTCACATTAATAATGAAAAAATTTTATTGTATAGTAGTTTCAAACTTAGACAAGTTATTAAAAATAGTGGCTAGAAATCCCAGATATGCTTACTCAGACTCTGTAAACTTCATGTTGTTTGTATTCTCTTTTCCTGTATGGATCCTTAGGGCATTTCTTTAAGTGTGGTGTGGTGGTTAAAGCCATGAAGCTCACATTAATACAATATTGTAGAATCTCCAGATTGTATTAATGTTGCCAAGCTAGGCTTGGTAACCATACCTGTAATCCCAGCACTCAGGAAATGGAGGCAGGAGGACAAGGAGTTCAGGGTTATCCTCAGCTACATAGTAAGCTTACGGTCACAACCTTGGCTGCAGGGGGAATTGCCAGTTAGTGGGGCTGGGAGAGGTGGCTCAGTAGTGAAGAGTGTATAATGCTGCTCTTAGAGACGACCCACATTCAGTTCCCAGCACCTGTTGGGCTACTCCAGCCTCCTTCCCCTGGCCTCCACAGGCACCTGTCCTCATGTGCATATACTCACATAGAGACACATGCACAGAGCTAAAAAATAATTTACATTTTTTAAGTTGCCAACTGATTCATCAGTTTTATTTTATTTTTGCAATGTGTCTTAGAGGCTTCCCATCTGTGAGCTTTTAGCAGGCAGTGCGCACTTTTATTGGCTCATCCACAGTGCATTCCATCAGCTGGACAGTGTGCCTTTTGTGGAGTCACTCTAAGTATCAGGCACCAGAATAGCCCACATTCTCTTCAAGGAAAGTCAGTAGGTCAAATAAGTCAATTCTGTTTCTAAACAGAATCAAAAATTTGATGTTTAATAATTCGTTTTTCTTGGTTGTAGCCCCTGCCACTATGAATACACCCCCATGTGCCGTTTCCTGGGGTGCTTACGGAAGCTGCCTCTTCAAACCTTTAACACAGGTAAGGAGCAAGTGAAACTGTTGCTGGCTCACCATCTGTTCATGCAACTGGAAGCTGAGAAAGCATAGGGTTGTTAGAATTAGATACCTTTGACGCACGCCTATAAATCCTGTCACCGGGCATGTCATCACTGGAGCCTCAGCAACTGTTTCATTGTCTGAGTAGCACTCTTGTGTGACTGCCATCCTTGTTTGAGATTTGTGTCTAGCTTTTTCTGCCACGGAAAGTCCTGTAGGAATACCTTTGTCATTTCCAGGATAACTGTGAAGAGGTAGAGGGTCTCTGTAAGCTTGGCGTGGTGGTGCATACCTATAATGCCAGCTGTCTGTAGATGGAGACAGAAAGATAAGAGTTTTGGAAACAGCTGGAGCTATGGTGAGACTCTGTAGAAAGTTTATGTATTTGCACTTTAGTATTGAGGCCAAATTGCTCCTCAGAGAGTCTGTTCCAGTTGAGACCCACGAGTAGAAAGTGCTGTGGTGAGGACTTGGTGGTCTGGTAAGAGAAGATTGTGTTGTCTTTATTACCTACATATCCTTTTGTTTACTGTGTTGAATGCTGTTTTTAATGACCCGATACCTTTCCCGGGAATAAGATGAGGTGGCTGGCGAGAACAACAGAAAGCCTGCTCAAACATGGTAGTTAATGAG
The DNA here is from genome assembly GCF_014885135.2 of Alexandromys fortis. Classification (NCBI taxonomy): domain Eukaryota; kingdom Metazoa; phylum Chordata; class Mammalia; order Rodentia; family Cricetidae; genus Alexandromys; species Alexandromys fortis. The sequence continues at coordinate 5,709,417 of NW_026067920.1, forward strand.
AACACTTGTGGCTCTTACTGGTTAGTAGCTGCATGCTGGACCACGCAGGGACAGCCTCAGCAATGAACCTGTAGTCTCTCTGCTCGTGAAGCCATGATTCAAAGGAGAGATGACCATTTCTGTTTCCCAGCCTCCTTTGAAAGAGCAGGAGAGACACTGAAGACATCCTCGGTGCTTAGGAACATGAGCTTGCCGAGGACTTGGGGTCAGTTCCCAGTGCCCATGTTTGGGCAGTTTACAGCTGATACAGTCTATAGGTCCTGATCAGGTTGATTCTCTCTGCCAGTTAAAGAATTGAAAGGAAGGAAGGATTTCGAGCAAAACAGGTAGCAGCAGAGAAATCTTTTTTTTTATTTATTTTTATTTTTATTTATTATGTATACAATATTCCATCAGTGTGTATGCCTGCAGGCCAGAAGAGGGCACCAGACCTCATTACAGATGGTTGTGAGCCACCATGTGGTTGCTGGGAATTGAACTCAGGACCTTTGGAAGAGCAGGCAGTGCTCTTAACCGCTGAGCCATCTCTCCAGCCCCAGCGCAGAGAAATCTTAAGCACTGTTGACAGAATCAACAGCGGTTGAGGGAATGGGTTCACTCTGGGTGAGGAGACACAGGCATGTAGCAGACAGAGCATAAGATGCTCCTCAAAGAAAAGGAAACTGGAGAGCCGAAAAGCCCAGTCTCTTCTCAAGGGCGGGGCCTTTTAAGTCTCTGAACTGCTTCACGCCTAAAAAGAGTTGATAGTGAAGAAGCAGAGTGCCTCAGAGCAGGATTGATCCAAGGGGCCAAGATGTGGAACACAGGACAGCAGTTGTGATGTGTGTATCTGTGAAGCTTGTCATATGAGTGGGGTAGATCTGTAACATAAAAGCGACACTTTTGGGAGTATTGTGATTCCTACTGAGAGCATAGTTAGAAAATAGCCGGGGCAGTTTTGCCCTTAGGACGAGAACAGGCAAGAAAGCCACCCAAGAATCCTCAGCAGGCTCGATGATTTCTCTGCCACCATTGATTATCTACTGTAAGATAAAAACTGTGGAGGGCCGGCCATCCACTCCTTAAAGAGTTCAGGGAGCCGTCCAGCCTATTTAAGTATGGAAGTCAGCCACTGAATTTCTGCTACTATAACCTTGTGGAAAACATTAAAAGACAAGGCTAATGAGGGGAGTTCCTCAACATCGTAATTAACATAAGTTTTGTTTGACAAGAAGAGGCATAATTGTGTAGCTGGGGTCTATGCACCAGAACCTTTTTACCAGAATCGTGTAGAAACCCTCTTAGCAGTACCTTACCAGCAAGAGATGCCTCTGCCTGTGTGCCTGCTGTGGTGTCCTGTGGAGGGGACAATATGGGTCCAACCTGAGGAAAATCTAGGCTCCTCTGCTGAAGTCACAACTAATTTACATTTTAAAAGAGAAATATCTTTTTTTAAATAGCGTTATACAGCAATGTCCGTGGGGTCATGGTTTTGGTCCCCCCCCCCCCATAGGAATTCTCTTTGTAGCCCTGGCTGACCTGGAACTCACCCTGTAGATCAGGCTAGCCTTGAACTAAGGGGTATACTGGTCTCTGCCTCCTGAGTGCTGGTATGAAAAGCTTGTACCACCACTGCTCAGCTCATTTTGCTGTCTTGACTAATTCCCCAAACCTGTGAGTTTGACTACAGGGTATCTGGCCAGGACTAAAGGTATTTACACCTTTAGTCTCAGTACTTGGAACTTGGAGGCAGGAAGAACAGGAAGTTGACAGCCAGGTTTACCTACATGTTGCCTTCTAGGCCAGTCTAGATTACAGTGAAACCCTGTCTTTTGTTTTTTTGTTTTTTTGTTTTTTTGTTTTTTTTTTTTTTTTCAAGATAATGTTTCTTTTTGCAACAACTCTGATTGCCCTGGAACTCGATTTGTGGACCAGGCTGGCCTCGAACTCACTGAGATCTGCCTGCCTTTGCCTCCTGAGTGCTGGGATTAAAGACTTTCCCTGAGACCGCCTGGCTGAGAGTGAATATGAGAAGACATAGCATATCATATCACAGCTGAGAAGTGCTCTTCTAGGAACAGATAGTGTTATCAGGAAGAGAAATAGAATATCCAAATAACATCTCATATGGTTAGCATAGTGCCTGTTCCTTTTAAACCTGGCTATACTTTTCTGCTGGGTGTTGAAGACTATGTAGGTGGCCAAATTTAGTTTTTATTTGTTTATTTTCATTTTTTGGTCAAGACCAGTTGAAGATCTGGTCCTCCAGGGTTACTTGGGCTTAGGAGAGGCCTCAGTCTCCTTGAGTCTTTCTTTTGTTAGTTAATCTCCCTGTGAGGATAAGTCAAAGGCCTGACTTGACCATTGCTTCATTTGGGAGTGTGGAAGCATTTTTTTGTCATCTTTGTTGACCCTTTTCTTTGCAGGGTTGGCACTGGTCAGAGTCCACTCCTCCCTCAACAAGAGAACAAATGATTTTTTCACAGTTATAGTATAGGATATTTTGAGAGATGCCCCACGGTCTCCTGGGATTTAGCTGACCTTGGAGGTCAAGGAGGAATATAGTCTCCCTTTTAGTTCCTCTGACCACATCAGTATATACTTCCAAATATGGTTATTGACCATCCAGAGGTTTGGTTTGTTTTGTTTCTCAAGACAGGGTTTCTCTGTGTAGTTCTGACTGTCCTGGAACTCATTTTGTAGTCCAGGCTGGCTTTGAACTCAGAGATCCGCCTGCCTCTGCCTCCCAAGTGCTGGAATTGAAGGTCTGCACCACCACCACTGCCTGGCTTAGTTTGGTAGTTTTAACCAATGTGTAATATTTAGGTGAAACCTGAATGGAAATTAAGCACTTTAAAATAAACCTTGATTAGACATACCTAAGTTTACTACATCTAGAATCTGTGGGTCCATCCTGTAATATTTAGCAATATCTGGGTGATCTGCACGTAAAAGAAAATTTGGACGTAGAAAGTTTTAGGGGAATTTTCCTCTTGTTTATGGAATAGTTCTAATTGAAGGATGGCATTATAATTAAGAGTTGCCCCTGGGAGCCACTTTTAGTTTTTCTTAGAGGGTGTGTAGGCCGTGTATTGGTTGAGAGAAAGTCTAAAGCTTTCTTTTAAGCAACTGAGGGTCTAACCTGCTCCAGTTGTCCAGGAGACAAGTGGGAAAGAAACTTGAAGGAATCTTGGAGGATTTCGTTCCCATATGTAAAGTGAAAACGAAATTGAGAGAGGTGGATGGAGGTTAGGTTCCCCTAATCCTCCTCAAGTCTCTCAGACCAGCATCCAGAGAAGGCAATATCTTGCCAATTGCAGGGTGTTCAATGTGACCTGCACTCCCAAGGCTGGTTCCCAGTGTGGGACTGAACTGCATTTATCCATGCCTGCAGTTCCACATATACCCTAAGCACCATTATTGGCTGTTTTAGTTTCCTTCAAACCTCCTCCATAGGACAGCTCAAAGAAAGCCCTGATTCTGAGGCAGACACTGGCCTCACCCTAAGGACAAATGGAGGGAGGTAGAGAGCACGCTAGTTCCCCCCCTAACCTTAGCTGTTGGACAGTCAAGGTTAAGACAGCACGGCTTTCTGAGAGACAGAGCTTTTGGGTTTTTATTTGTTTTCCTGGGATCTAAATAATGACCTGTTTTGTGATGAAAACTGACCTCTAGCTCCTGCAAAGGGGAGTAGGACCCAGTGAATCTGAAGGGGATCACTTGTTCTGCTAATCTCAGGTCCATTTTTCTTTTGAGCTTTAAATTTTTCTTGTTATTTTTAAATCTAGATAGAAAGCAAGCATGATAAACACCTGTGATCTGTCTGTCTACCTATCAGCAGTCTGTCTGTCTATCCATCCATCCATCTATCCAGATATAAGTGTTCACAACAGAACCACCAAACAAGACCACTCCATGGGTAGAAAAGAAGTTTACTGGGGAACAGACTGCCCAGCTGTCTCACAGGATAGAGAACAGCAGCCCAGCCTGGGAGTGCAAGGGCCTTCACAGGGTTACTGAAGGCTTGGGATTTTTTTCTTGTCTTGGGTAAAACAGGATACCCCAGCTGAGCCCACCAGAAGGGGCCTGTGCCTGATGTAGTCAGGTCGTTTTATGGGTAGCAGGTGTACCTTGAGGTGAATGGCCTGTTAGGGAGGAATGAAAAAGCTGCATTTGTCTGATGAGCAAGGTCCCCGAGTCACTGGGTTTTCTGAGAAATGCTGAGGGTTAGGTTTCTGTTTTTTCATGACTATCTGCCCCAGGTAAGCTTGGGTAGCCATTGCAGGGCACCAGCAACTATGCCAATATCTTAGGGGGCCCAATTTGTGTCCTCACCCTAAATTAGGAGGATTCTTACTATTCATCTTATGAAAATTGGGTTGAAGTCCCTGTAATTTAAAGGATGGTATACATAGAACAAAAAATGTAAAAGAACTCAGAAAGTGGCCATATTAGATTGTTTCTTTTCTAAATCTCTGCTATTGTAACTGAAAGGCTTGATATTAAAACAGAGCAGAACATTGAGAAAAAAAATACATCTTAGAGGCCTGGTGTTGCCTCTTACGTCTAATAAAAAAGAGATACAGAAATAACCTGAGGGTTTAGTAGGAAAGGATTTGGTTTATGCCACGTGATTGCGTTAACAAGATGACAGTGAAATCACATGGCATTGGTCTTCTTTATAATATTACCAGAGATAGCAGCCAACCACACAGTTGCTTCTATCTTGACGAAGCCATTGCTTTTTATTCAAGTTTAGCCTGGCTCCCTGATAAGATGAACCCCTCTCCCATCAGACACAGGTCCCTGTGATATCCACACATCTCACAGATTAAATGTGCATCTTTACGTGCTTTTCTTTAAAGAGACAATTTAGTTAGTTAGCATGGGTATAAGAGGAAGTAGTACCATGGCCTCCTCAGCTGGGAAGTCCCCATTGGCAAAATAAAGAGGAAGGAATCCCATAGTCTAAGCTTAGGGGAGCAGCGTAGCTCCGATCAGTTGGAGATCTCTCAGATAACTTCTTTTTTTAGAGAGAGAGAGAGAGAGAGAGAGAGAGAGAGAGAGAGAGAGAGAATTTTCCCACCATCCAATTTAAGTTCAAAAGAGTAGTGGGTCTGTCTCAGAAAACACAGGTGGTTTGAAAAAAATCTGAAGGTTTGTTTCCACATAGTAACTATTTCCCTAAAAATGTCCTCCATTCAGGCACTGGGATCAGTGACCAGACTAAGGCAGCATTGCTATGGAGCGAGACCCTAGGTTAGTAGTATAGTTGTAGTGCCTTTTCTCAGGTTCTCGTCACCAAACTGTTTCCTAGGCTACACTCGCTCCCTTGTAAAAGAGAAGAAAATAAATTCCCAGTCCCATTTCAGGACAGGGGAAGGTACCAGGCTCACCTTCCATCTTTTCTGGGGTCAGCCTGATTTCTAACCTTGATGAGTCTGTTCCTCAGAAGACATCCTGGACAAGCCCCCAAAATGATACAGTCTAGGAGTCTTGCTCAAGTTCATTTCCTCTGCTGGTTAAAGAGTTACAAGGCAGGAAAAATCTCAGTCATAACCAGTAGCATCTGAGAAATCTCAGACACAGCAGACAGAGTTAGCAGTTGCAGAAAGGAGTTTCCTGGGGGTGAGGAGAGGCATGCAGTGGACACACAGAAGGTTATGCTCTGTGAAGTGGGGAGGCTCAGGAAGCCAAAACATTCAGTCTCTTTCGAGGGATGGCTTTTTTAAGTCTCTGAAGAGTTTTTTTGCCCCTAATTTAGGGTTGATCCCTTCGAAGAAGGCTGGTTGGTGTTGTGTGATGTTTTACTCTTTGGACTCTTTGAGGGAGCCCACCACCCAGTTGCAAAAAAAAAAAAAATCACATATGGAGGCTTATTCTTAGTTATGAATGCTTGGCCTTAGCTTGGCTTATTTCTGGCCAGCTTGTCTTTATCTTAAATTATCTTGCCACATGGTTGCTTCTATCTTGATGAAGCCATTGCTTTCTCTATTTCTTTACACCTACATTCCTCCTTACTCCACGGCTGGCTGGGTGACTGACCCCTGATGTCCGCTTTCCTCATTCCCTCCTCAGTTCTCCTTCTATTTATACGCTCTGCCTGCCAGCCCTGCCTGTCCTTGTTCCTGTCTCACCATTGGCCGTTCATCTCTTTATTAAGACCAGGTGTTTTAGACAAGCAACGAATCACGGCTTCACAGTTAATCAAATGCAGCATAAACAAAAGTCACACATGTGAAAATTATATTCTCCAACAGATTGGCCCAGAATTGTTCTATGTCTTGAGCCGGCCTTGAACTTTTTGAGCTAGTCCTTCAGTAGTGGGGCTGCTGGAGGGAGACAAAATGCCTACAAGGCCTTTGTTTTAAGCTGCCAGCTTTATGTCTCAAGTCAAGAGAGTGAGGAAGAACCTGGCCATCTTGAAAATTTGCCACCTTTATTACCAAGTCATGGCCCCTCTCCCTGTCTGTCTGCCTACCTAGGAGTCTATCTGTCTAACTCCTAGTCATTCAAAACCACTTGTAACTCCAGCATCAGGGGATCTGATATCTTCTTCTGGCTATCACCTGTACTCACATGAACACAGATACATGTATAATACTGAATAAAAAAGGGGCTGGAGAGATGGCTCAGAGGTTAAGAGCACTGGCTGCTCTTCCAGGGGTCCTGAGTTGAATTTCCAGCAACCACATGGTGGCTCACAGCCATCTGTACATCTAGTGCCCTCTTCTGTCATGCAGGTGTACATGCAACCAGAACACTGTCTACTTAATAAATAAATCTTTAAAAATAAAGAAAAAAGAAAAGAAAGAAAAGTCAAGAGAAAAACCTATAAATGACGCTGGATATTCTAATCCCAATGAAGCAGGAAGACGGCCTTGAGTTTGAGGTCAGCCTGGGATATGCAACAAGACCCCACTGCAGACTGGGTATCGTACTATGCAGTTCAGAAGGAACAAAGCAAAGGGTGGATCTTTCTCTTGTTATGGGGAGTCCATCAGAGATGAGCACTCAGACACAGTTCCTAGCCAATTGAGAGTCTTCATTCCGGCTGAGGTATTTAGGACCCAAGTGTAGCTCCAAGTATTTAGAGTAAAGGGTTTTATTTTTATTTTTTTAAATATTTATTTATTTATTATGTATACAGTGTTCTGTCTGTGTGTATACCTGCAGGCCAGAAGAGGGCACCAGATCTCATTACAGATGGTTGCGAGCCATCTTGTGGTTGCTGAGAATTGAACTCAGGACCTTTGAAAGAGCAGGCAATGCTCTTAACTGCTGAGCCATCTCTCCAGCCCCAGAGTAAGGGGTTTTAAAGAGCAAAAACCACATCCTGGTATCTTGCTCAGCAGCTGCAAAGGGGGCGGGGGTTGGGGCAAACAAATGGTTTAACAGAAGCTAAGTTAGTTAGGGCATTTTGACCTTGGGTTCTTAGAATAGAGTTGAGTGATTTTCCATGGGAGTCTCTATCAAGGAGATCAAATTCTTGTTAAGCCTGAAATGGACTCAACAAGAATACCAGATGGTGCCGGGTAGTGGTGGCGCATGCCTTTAATCCCAGCACTCAGGAGACAGAGGCAGGCGGATCTCTGTGAGTTTAAGGCCAACTTAGTCTACAAAATGAGTTCCAAGACAGCTAGCTGCTTGAGGAGACTGCCAGAGAAAAGGTGGTTGTGACCCTTTACAGAGGTGGAAATGTTGCAGCTCATGGTTCCTTCCTGCAGTCCCTACCGCCCAAAGTTGTTTGCCCAAGGCAAGACAGGCTGTCACAACAGAAACCTATTAACTGCCAGGTTCATTAGGGATGATTAGATAGTGGACAAGATTTATGATGTCTGTTTCCTTATTTAAAAAAGAACCAGCAAGGCAGTGAAATGGCTCAGTGGGTAAAAGCACTTACCACCAAATCTGATGGCCTGTTTGATTTCCAGGATCTACATGTTACCTGTATAACACATTCAAGCGTGTACATACAAATACAGACTAAATAAATGTTTTAAAAAGAGCCAGTGCTGGCCGGGCGGGCGCACACCTTTAATCCCAGCACTCTGGAGGCAGAGGCAGGCGGATCTCTGTGAGTTAGAGACCAGCCTGGTCTACAAGAGCTAGTTTCAGGACAGGCTCCAAAACCACAGAGAAACCCTGTCTCGAAAAACCAAAAAAAAAAAAAAAGAGCCAGTGCTAAGAATGTAGCTCAGTGGTGCAGCTCTAGCCAAGCATGTACAGGACCCTCGTAGGTTCAGTCCCCAGTACCGCAGAAAAAGGAAAAGAATCAGCTTGTTGTGGTGACCATCACAGACATCCCCAGCTCTTGAAAGTAGAGGCAGGAGCATCAGGCTAGTCTTTGGCACACAGTGGGTTTGAGGCTAGGCTAGGCTCCATGAGACCCTGTCTTACAACAACCAAAACCAAATAACTAAAATCAACCACTAAAACGAGGTCTGTGGGCACCTGCCTCCATCCAGTCAGCCGCACAGATCTGCGCTTTGCTGTTAGGATTTTCAGTTGTGGCTTTCCCCCTTTTTTTCTTTTTCTTTTTCGTGTATGTATTTAAGGCAGACACCATGATATTTTTGGTTTGTTTTTTGAGATAGAGTCTTGCTGTGGAGTCCATGCTGACCGTCAACACTACCCCTCTTTCTCCACCCTCCTGGGTGCCTATAAAGGAGTGTCCCGTCAAGTTGGCCAGCAGCATGGAGTGTTGATGCACTTATCTTGAGATGCATAGTAAAATGATATAAACTACCTTATATCAGAAAATTACTGAAATTATTATCTCATGTAACTTCCTTATTGCTGTTATTGGTAAAGGCACTCAAACTCCACTCTCTTTGGGCAAGTTACTAATATATGATATTAACAATAACCTTCATGTTATACATTAGGTCTTCTGACTTACTGTCCTTCAGAACCACAACTTTGTGTCATTTGGCCTTCATCTTCCCATTCCTACTCTAACCACCTTTAAAAACGGTTATTTTGCAGTGCTGGAGATCAAAACCCTTATCCATCTAGGCTCATGCTTTACCGTTGGGCTATTCTAGCCCCGTTACCTTCCTAGATTCCATATGTGAGTAAGATCATGGAGCATTTCTCTGTGTCTGGCTGGTGTTGCTTAGCGTCCTTCAGATCTAATTTTTTTTTTTCCAAGACAGGGTTTCTCTGTGTAGCTTTGGAGCCTGTCCTGGAACTTAGGCTGGGCTCAAACTCACAGAGATCCACCTGCTTCTGCCTCCTGGGTGCCAGGATTGAAGGCATGTGCCATCATGCCTGGCTCAGATTTAATATTCTTTTTGTTGCTAAAGATTTATTTATGTATATGAGTGCTCTGTTGACTTTGTGCCAGTAGAGGGCATCAGATCTCACTATAGATGGTTGTGAGCCTCCATGTGGCTGCTGGGAAATGAACTCAGGTACTCTGGAAGAGCAGTCAGTGAGTGCTCTTAACCTCTGAGCCATCTCTCCAGCCGCAGATATATCTTTTTTCTGTCTGTCTGTCTGTCTGTCTGTCTATCTATCTATCTATCTATCTATCTATCTATCTTGGTTTTTCCCCAAATAGGGTTTCTCTGTATAAAAGCTCTGGCTGTCCTTGACTGTCCTGGAACTCATTTTGTAGGCCAGGCTGGCCTTGAACTCACAGAGATCTTCCTGCCTCTGCCTCCTGAGTGCTGGAATTAAAGGCATGAACTACCACTACCCAGCTAGTTTTAATATTTTTTTTTAAAAAATTATTTATTTATTTATTTATTTTGTATACAGTGTTCTGTCTGTGTGTATCCCTGCAGGCCCTGAAGAGGGCACCAGATCTCATTACAGATGGCTGTGAGCCACCATGCGGTTGCTAGGAACTAAACTCAGGACCTCTGGAAGAACTGTCAGTTCTCTTAACCTCTGAGCCATCTTGCCAACCCAGATTTAATATACTTAACACAAGTGGATTTCCCTTTTTAAGAAAATTAGATGTATTTATTTTATGTATATAAATATTTTGTCTGCATGTGCATATGTGTACCATGTGAGTTGAGTGTCTGGTGTGTACAGAAGAAGAGGGTTCCTGGTAACTGGAGTTGCAGGTCGTGAGCCATGATGTGGGTGCTTGGAACCAAATCTTATTCCTGTGCAAACAGCAATAAGTACTCTTAGCCACCGAACCACTTTCTAGCCCTTCCTTTTTCCTTCTTTAAAAAAAAATATTTGTTTTAACTGGGCACGGTAGTGCATGTCTTTAATCCCAGCACTGGAAGTCAAAGGCAGGTGGATCTCTGTGAGCTTGCGGCCAGTCTGGTCTACAGAGTGAGTTCCAAGACAACCAAGGCTAGAAAGAGAAACCCTGTCTTGAAAAGATAAAAGGGAAAAATAATTTGTTTTTATTATTTTTAGCCTTGTGTACATGTGTGTTTTTGTGTGGGGGTATGTGCATATGATTGTACATGCCTTCAGAAGCCAAAGGTATTGGATCTCCTTGAAGCAGGCATTGTAGGTGGTTGTGAGCCACCTGACTCGGGTTCTGGGAACTGTGGCTGAGTGCTTTCTCTGTCCTACCAGCCAGCTCCCAAATAGTGACACAGACTTCTTATTAATTATAAAAGCTTGGCCTTTAGCTTATGTTTATCCGACTAGCTCTTATAACTTAATTTAACCTGTTTCTAATCATCTACATTTTGCCTTGGGGTTTTTTACCTTTCTTTTATTCTGTAGATCCTGCTATCTTGCTTCCATGTCTGTCTTGCCCCTGGCATCCCTGCCTGAGATTCTTCCTCTTACTTATTCTTCCTGCCTGCAAGTTCCACCTATACCTCCTCTCTCACTATTTATTCAGCTTTTTATTAGACCAATCAGGTGCCTTAGGCAGGCAGGGTAAAACAACAACACATCTTTGCATAACTAAACAAATGCAGCCCATCTTTGCATAGTTAAATATTCCACTGTAACAGGGAACCAGATTGTGTCCTCTGAAAGACCTTAATTGCTGAGCCAACTCTCTAGGTTCTAGACTTTCCTCTTTACAACTAAATGATATGCCATTCTAGATACATAAGATTTTAAACATGTCCATCTACTGAGATAACTCACTACCATAAACTTCACTTCTGTAAGTATACGATTCAGCAGAGTGTTGTTTTGGAGAGAAAAGATCTCACTTTGTATTTTTGGCTGGCCTTGAACTCATAGAGATTCATGTGCCTCTGCCTCCAGAGTAGTAGCTGTTTGAGCAGTTTATAGTATTTTCACTGTTATATAAACATCAGTTGTCTCCTCAACAAAAACACCTGTTATGCTGTTTTTGTTTTTTGAGCCAGGGTCTCTCTCTATATCCCTGGCTGTCCTGGACCTCACTATGTAGACCAGGCTGGCTTGGAATTTACAGAGATCCATCTGCCTCTGCCTCTCAAGTGTTGGGATCAAAGGCATCTTATGTGCCACCAAGCCCAGTAAACTTTTTTTGGTTTTTCAAGACAGGGTTTCTCTGTGTAACAGCCCTAGCTACCCTGGAACTAGCTCTGTAGACCAGACTAGCCTCTGCCTCTCATGCAGGCAGAACACTGTGCACATACATAAACTATCAAAACTACCTCTACCTCAACATCCCCTTCCCCCACCATCATACCATTTCCACCTTTGTGTGTGTGGGGGGGTAGGGGGTTGAGACAGGTTTCTCTGTGTTACAGTCCTGACTGTCCTTGAGCTAACTTTATATTCCAGGTTGGCCTCAAATGCTCTAAGATTCACCTGCCTCTGCCTCCCACATGTGCCACCATTGCCTGGTCTTGTGTTCTTACTTTTTTTTTTTAATAAGTCTACATCTTTTTAAATTTTTAAATTTTTTAAAAATTTATTTATTAATTGTGTATACAGCATCTGCCTGCATCCCTGCAGGCCAGAAGAGGGCGCCAGATCTCATTATAGATGGTTGTGAGCCACCATGTGGTTGCTGGGAATTGAACTCAGGACCCCTGGAAGAACAGTCAGTGCTCTTAACCGTCTCTCAGCCCTTGTGTTCTTACTTTTAAAACCACTTTGTGTTTCCAGTATGTGCATGGGTGAAAGGCTGTCTATGAGAGCTTCAGTAGTCACTCATGAACTGCATCACCAAAGAACAAAAACTGACTCTCCTTCTCCCTTACCTACCTCAGGTAGGGGTGGGATTTTGTCACTTCTGAAGACAAAATTCTGTTGGGGTTTGGCTGGCTTGCTCTCACAGGTTCGTGCATATAGTCCCATCTGTTGTGAAATTGTGTGTCCGTTAGCCCTGTCATGTCTAGAAACACAGTTTTGCTGTAGTCACCCACTTTTGCTGGCTCTTGCATTCTTTCTGCCTTCTCTTCCCTAGGGATCCCTGAGCCTTGGAAGGAAGGGGTGTGATACAGAGGTCTCATTTAGCATAAGCATCCCACAATCTCTTTATTTTCTTCATGTTCACTAGTTGTAGGTCTTTGTATTTATTGCTATCAACTGCAAAAATCAGCTTCTTTGATGAGGGTTGAGAGGTGCACTAATAATCTATAAGTATAAAAATAAGTACTTAAGGGCAGTTGAATACCTGTCCATCCAGCAGAATCATAGATGTTCCCCTACAGTCTGTGAGCCATCCAGCTTGAGTTTACAGCGCAGTTAACAGTGCCAGTTTGTCTTGTGAGCAGCCTCGCAGCCATCCAGAAAATAGTTGGTTACTCCTTTAACATTCATGTCACAACGTGTGCCACTATTGTAGTTTACAGAGCTCAGAGGTGGTTCAGAATATTGATTACTTTTCTCCCCTGGTTGCATGCATAGGATCTTCCAACACTATAAAAGCTAGTCAGTAGGGTTGAAACTTCCAGGTCAATACTAGCTTTATTTCTCCATGATCTGTGATTCTGTGATGTCTTTTTTTTTTTTTTTTTAAGATAGGCTCTCACTGTGTACCCCTGGCCGGTCTGGAACTCACCATATAGACTAGGCTTACTTCAAATTCACAGAGCTCTGCCTGCCCCAGGTGTACGCCACTGTGCCCAGCTAGCAGACATTAACATCAAGTTCCAGAGGATAACCCAGAACAATGTAATGTTTGTAATGTTTGGGGGGTCACAAAAATACCCCATACTTATCAGTAGGCTTTTATTTAATGACCCATGTTACCTGGGAAAGGTATCACGTTGTGTGTGTGTCCTATTATGCCCCCACCCCCAATTATTTAACCTTTTTAGATAGGGTCTTAAAAGCCAAGGCTGGCCTTGAATTTATGATCTTTCTGCCTCAGTTTCTGAATGCTAGCATTGTAGGGTTCATTACCAACCTGACACTTGTTTATTAATTTATCAGTTGATGATCATTTGGATTGTTCTGTTTCCTGGTTGTAAACTGTGCTGCTGTTGACCATTCAGGAGTTGTAGCATGAGGGCCTGCTTGTTGGGGTTTCTGTCCTGCCCAGTTCCCACAGCCTGTAAATCCCAAAGAAATCACGCAGAGGTCTGCATAAGTTATAAACTGATTGGCCCATTAGCTCAGGCTTCTTATTAACCATTATAACTTATATTAGCCCCTTATTCTTGTCTATGCTAGCCACATGGCTCAGTACCTTATTCAGCAGGGCAGGTCACATCTTCCTTCTTTGGTGTCTGGACAGGACTGGGGAGGAATGGGCTTCCTCCTTCCCAGAATTCTCCTGTTCTCATTGACCCGCCTCTACTCTACTTTCTGTCTGGTTGTCCCACCTATACTTCCTGCCTGTCTATTGGCCAATCAGCATTTATTTAAAACATAATTCACAGAATACAGAATTGTTCCACACCAAGAGGTAAGCTTTTTTCTTTTCTTCTTGCTTTTATTTTATTTTACTTACTTTTTAAAAAAAATTTATTTCCACTAGGGAGTGGTGGCTCACACCTTTAATCCCAGCACTCGGGAGGCAGAGGCAGGCGGATCTCTGTGAGTTCGAGGCCAGGCTGGTTCTACAGAGTGAGTTCCAGGACAGGCTCCAAAGCTACAGAGAACCCTGTCTCGGGAAAAAAAAAAAGATTTATTTTCATTTTATACGCATTGATGTCTACCTGCATATGTGTCTGTGTGTCTGAATGAGGGTGTCTGATCCCTTGTAACTAGAGTTACAAACAGTTGTGAGCTGCCATATAGGTGCTGGGTCTTGAACCCAGGTCCTCTGGAAGAGCAGCCAGTGCTCTCAACAGCTGAGCCATCTCTCCAGCCCCAGGGATAAGTTTAAGTCACCTAAGTTTTAGTGCCTTCAGACATATTACCTGTTGGGGCCTGTGGTTGATGTGGGAGTGATTTCTTACTAATAAAGAAACTGCCTCGGTCCATTTGATAGGCCAGCCCTTAGGTAGGCGGAGAAAACAGAACAGGATGCTGGGAGAAAGAAGCTGAGTCAGAGAGTCGCCATGATTCTCCCACTCCAGACAGACGCAGGTTAAGATCCTCACTGGTAAGCCACCTCGTGGGCTACACAGAATATTAGAAATGGGTTAGAACAATATGTAAGAGCTAACCAATAAGAGGCTACAGATAACGGGCTAGGCAGTGTTTAAAAGAATACAGTTTCTGTGTAATTATTTCGGGTAAAGCTAGCCGCGTGGGCGGCCAGGTGCCAGGAACGCAGTCCCGCTGCTCCTAATTCAACATGTGGTGACTGGCTGGTTTTGGTTTTTGGTTATTGTGAAGATCAAGTCTCAAAGTTTGTGTAACATTTTGAGGAATTGCCAAGCTTCAATGTAGGTACCCCATTTTTACATTCAGACTTCCAATTTCTTTGCCCTTTCTGACACTTAACCTTTTTAATTTAATTTCTGACACTTACCATATTGATAGGTGTGAGGTGTATCTCACTGTGGTTTTGATTTATATTTCCTTGACTAATAGTGATAGCACCTTGATCTGCTAAGGCTGTAACAAATGCCAAAAACTGTGGCTGTAGAAGGTAGACACCTGCGTGCCGTGAGGGAGCATCCACTGCAGGCCTCTTGCCTAGCTTTCAGGGGCAGCTTCTGGCTTTTCTTGCTTAGAGATGGGTCGCTGATCTCCACCTTCGTGTTAGTGCTATTCTCCCAGTGTGCATGTGTACTGTTGCTGCAGTTCATCAGGCTCCCAGTCCTGTTGAATTTAGAACCACCCTGACAACCCACTTTGCTTACAACCTCTGTAAAGACCCTGTCTCCCAGTAAGGACTGAGGTTAGAGCTTTAGCACAGGATTTTTGGGGAGTCTCAGTTCAATCCATAACAAATGAACATATCTTTTCATGTGTTTATTGGTCCATTTGTTTGTGACCAAATTTTAATTCTTTGTTTATTTTTATTGTGACAGGGTCTTACTATGTAGCATGCCATCCTGACTTACCTTTCTAAGTACGAGGACCTGTAGTCAATATGCCTAGCTGACTTGTTGTTAGGTTTTCTCTCTAGACGAGGCTGGCCTTGCACTCATAGAGATCTGCTTGCTTCTGTCTACTGAGTGCTGGAATTAAAGTTGTACACCACCATGACCCTGCTGAGTTTAAATCTTTTATGTTTTTTTTTTTAAATTTTATGTGTCTACATGTTTGCCTACATATATGCATGTGCACTGTATGTGATCCTGGTCTCCATGGAGGCCAGAAGAGAGCATGTGATCGGAACTGGAGTTAGAGATGGTTGTGAGCCACATGTGCGTGCTGGGAACTGAACCTCGACCTTCTTCAAGAAGAGTTAGTGCATTTAGCCACTGAGCCACCTCTCCAACCCTCCCCCTCTTTAAATTTAGTTTAATTTTATTTTATTGGTGTTTTGTTTTATGTATGTCTGTGTGAGGATGTTGGATCCTGGAGTTACAGACAGTTGTGAACTGCTGTGTGGGTGTTGGGAATTGGACCCGGGTGCTCTCGAAGAGCAGTCAGTACTCTTAACCATTGCGCCATCTCTCCAGGCCTTCTCCAGGTCCTTTTAAAGTATTTTCAGGTGGATTGTTGGTCAGTGTGTCTGTGAGTGTGGTACTGGGAATCGACTCCAAGGCCTCACACAACTTAGGTGAGCACTGTACTACTGACAGCTGTCACTCACCTTGGGCTGTCTGTCTTTGTTGTTATTGAATTGTCTGGAGCGTACGATTTATACATTTTAGAATTGTATATCATCTCGTCTAACTTCCAAGAGAAGAGCCCAGGGTGAGAACTGGTACCTGGAAGTTGGTAGACAGCTGTGTCTACCTTGATTAGTTTCTGGATAGCTTTGAGATTGTCTTTCTCTCTGTTCCTCCTATCTTCATTTATTTGTGAGTTTGTTTTGTTTTGGTTTTGATTTTGTGTGACATGGTCTCACTGTGTAGCTCTGATTGGCCTAGAATTGAATTTGTCTTCCAGGCTGACCTTGAATTCACAGAGATTTACCTGCCTCTGCCTAGGCAGTGCTGAGATTAAAGATGTGGGCCACCACACCTGACCTTCCTTCATTTTTTTAAATGGTGCCAAGGGTGGACCATAGGGTTTTGTACATGCTAGGCAGGTTCTCTCTCACTGAGCTAGATCACTAGGCCTGTTTTAACCTTTTGTTTTGAGATAGGGGAGTTATCCAGCCTGGCCTCAGGAGTAGCTGGGATCATAGGCCTACATAATGAAGCCCAACTTGTTTTGGAGTTTTTGTTTTCTGTCCATGACTGGTTCCATAGCCAAAATGCCTATCCTCCACTAAGTGGCGCGATTGGAGAAGGGCCTTAGGATCTGTGCCTTGGCACCTGTCCGGCCCACTCCCCTTCACTGAAAATTTCTTTCTGACTCTTGTGGAAGTGGGATTGTATTCTTCGTTTTTAATTCTGTCTCCCAGGCTCAGAATCTCCTTGGTTTTTGTTGTTACAGGTGCCAGAAAAATGCATACTGCTCCTCTCCGATCCTTGTTCCTGTTGCGCCCTGTGCCCATCCTGTTGGCAACAGGTGGTGGTTATGTGGGGTACCGGCAGTATGAGAAGTACAGGGATCAGAAGCTTGAGAAGCTGGGATTGGAGATTCCGCCCAAACTTGCTAGTCACTGGGAGGTAGGAATGAGTGGGCGTGACCTGCTCTCATCTCAGACAGCTGTCATTTTCTAAATTGCCCCACTGAAATTGTTTGAACAAATCACATCTGCTTTCCTGGGGCTCATGTCTCTGGTGGCTTTTGAACTATCGTGGGAGTCACACCTTTGATGTCCTGTCAAGCTTGTCTTCTGTTCAAAGACCTGCTACTGGTTTCCCCATGCACCTGAGTAGAAAGTGCTTGCTGTTGAGATTATTTCTTGCACTGGTATTGCCACCAGCCATCTTGGCTCTTGTTTTGGGCTAAGGAGGTGGCTTGTTGGCTTCTGTGATATGGATTCATTCTCACCAGGAACCAGACTGTTGTAATCAAATCTCTATTATTATTATTATTATCATCATCATCATCATCATCATCATCATCATTATTAGTGCTCAGAATGCTCCACACCAGTTTTCACATGGTAGGGACGGGGCAGCTACACGATTCCTGAACCATGCATCTTATCTACCTATGCTTCCTCTGGCCCAAGCCATTCAGTAACTGTTGAAATGTGATGTAAAGATGTAATTTTACAGCCCGGGAATTGGCTCATCAAGTAAGAGCAGCTGCTGTACAAGCTTGAGGATCTGAGTTCAGGTCACCAGCCACAACTACAAGCTGGATGTGGTCATGTGACTTGCAACTTAACTTCACTGTTGTGGGAGGGGCAGAAACAGTAACATTGTTGGGGCTTGCTGCCTTTAACCTAGGTCGAGATTCAGTGAGATGCCCTGCTGTAAGGGGACAGGGTAGAGGCTGGTAGAGCAGGACACCTGACGTCCACCTCTGGGCTCTGCTCCAGTAGCTGCACATACATGTCATGGGTTACACACTCATATGTATTTGCAAAACCCCACAAGACTGTCTTCTCTTCATCCTAATTTAACAAAAGAAAGATGTGATTCGTCAAGGGACCAGTGAAGCGTAAATCTAATTAAACTATCAATAAAAACAGGAGTCAGATACCAGGGTAAGAACCTGAAATACCAGTAAAGCAGTGGGCGCACACACCAGTGACTTCCTACCTCTTCTGTTCTTCCATCCAAAAAGGCCTAGATCCTCTTTCTGTCCTGCCTTGTCACTTCCTGTCTCATTTCTGTACAGACCTCCTACCACTATGGTTAACTAGTAGCGGCCTCTGTCCACTGACTACAAGCAGGCTTTATTTGTTAACATAAACAAAATATCATACATTTCCCACCTAAACTATCATTGCAAATGAAAGAGATTTTCCCAGTTGTGACTGTTAGTTATTGCAGAGCTTTAAAGATAATGAATTCAGGGAGCTGGCACTTGGCTTCATAGGTAATAGTGGTTGCTGAGCAAGGACGAAGACCCAAGTACAGATTGCACCCACATAAAAACTGGTGGCTGCTGTTATATTGAGCTCCTAAGTCACCAGCACAGCTGAGGAATAGGATGATATTGTTTTACTAAAAATGGCACTTTTTTGTCATTTCAGAAGATGAGCATGGGGGAGTAGTCAGTAGCTTTCCCCATGTAAATCGTTCCTGTTAACTAATACCCGTTAGTGTGCCAGCCGCCAGGCTTTGTTCTTCTTACATTCTAAGATTCTCTCCAGAAAAACATTTTCTCATCTTTCCTATCAGACAGCGTTTCACTGCCGCGGACTGATCTAGAGCCTCTCAAGTGCTGGCTTACAGGCCTGAGCCAGTATGCCTGGCTCTGGAGTCAGACATCTGAAGACTGTGGTTATAATACCAGTGGTGGTTTGGATAAGAATGGTCCCCATGTATTTGAAGGCTTGGTCATCAGGGAGTGGAAGTACTTGAGAAGATTAGGAGGTGTGGCCTTGTTGGAGGAAGTGTGTCACTGGGGTGAGGAGTGGCGCATTGAGGTTTCAAAAGTCTAAGCCAGGCCATGCCTTTGTCTTCCTGCTCCCTGTGAATCTGGGTGTAGAACTCTGAGCTACTTCTTCAGCTCCATGTCTGCCTGCTTGCTGTCATGATGATAATGGACTATCTGAAACTGTACACAAACCCCAATTAAATGCTTTATAGGAGTTGCCATGGCTTTTATGTCTTTCACAGCAGTAGAACACTAAGACATTTGCTGTCCTCTTTTTTAGTGATTGTTCTGTTCTAGTCAGCAACTGCAACTCCGCCACTACTGATAGTGGCTAGGACACTAGAGCTGCCGCCTGAGGAAATTCTGTTCCCTCGGCACTGACCAACTCTTTCAATGCTACTAGGAGAATTTAACTAAATCTCTGTCCAGCTAAAGAACTCAAGATTCAAAGGTTGAGGTAGAATCCTGCTTCCCAGAGAGGCTAAATAGCAAGCATCTCATCTAGCTCACCGCCTCGTGTCTCCCAAGAAATCCTTGTGCTTTTTCTCACCCCTGCTTATGAACCCTTCTTCATCTGCCTCCTCCCTACTACTTCCTGAGTAGCTGACTCAGCCTCCGAACTGCAGGTGACTTTTATTTAACCAAACACATCTTTGCATCGTTAAACAAATGTTCCAGAGCATAAACAAAAATAACGCACCTTAGAATAATATCCTACAACAAACAGTACCTTAGGTTCCATCAGTACCTTGTATAATTCTGTTAAGGCTTCACAATAGCTCACCGAAGGAGGAAGGGCAAACATGTTAACAATTTTATGAAGAATTACGCAGGTCAAATATGGTAGCATGCAATGCCTGTGTTTCCAGCATTCAGGAGACAGAGGCAGGAAGATTGCAGATTCAAGGCTAGTCTGGTTTGGCATAACTATTTTCCAGCCAATTGGGGTTACATAGCCAGAGCCTGTTTGTTTAAAAAAACAAAAACCCAATGGATTTTGAGCAGAGAGAACTTATTTCCAGAACTGATCTAGAGCAGTAGGCTGTTCTTCCCTGAGGTAGAAGACCGGGAGGTGAAAAGATGAAGAAAATAGAAAAGCTGGGGTCAAGAGATCTTGCACAAGTCGTGTCTTATGCCAAGCAAGTTTATTAAGAAACTATTTTAGGGCCGGGTGGTGGTGGTGCACTCCTTTAATCCTGGCACTAGGGAGGCAGAGGCAGGCAGATCCCTGTGAGTTTAAAGCCAGCCTGGTCTACAAGAGCTAGTTCCAGGACAGCTAGGACTGTTACACAGGGAAACCCTATCTCAAACAAACAAACAAACAAACAAACAAAAAACGAGAGAGAGAGAGAGAGAGAGAGAGAGAGAGAGAGAGAGAGAGAGAGAGAGAGGAGGAAACTATCTTAGCCAGGCGGTGGTGACGTACACCTTAATCCCAGCACTGGAGAGGAAGAGGCAGGCAGACTTTTGTGAGTTTGAGGACAGCCTGGTCTACAGAGTGATTTTCAGGACAGCCAGGGCTACATGGAGAAACTCTGTCTTGAAAAACTAAGAGAGCGAGCACAAGCACATACAGCTTGTCATTTAGGCTCAGGCTGTCCCAACCTCCTCTTGGCTTTTCTGTTCTTTTTTTTGGGGGGGGGGGGATGGTTGCTCAAGACAGGATTTCTCCATGTAACAGTCCTAGCTGTCCTGGAACTAGATTTGTAGACCAGGCTGGCCTCGAACTCACATAGACGTGTCTTTGCCTCCTGAGTACTGGGATTAAAGGTGTGTGCACCTGGCGGCTACTCTATTCTTGATGACTCTCCCTTGAGTGACCTCTCAAGAATGCTGAGGTCTTCACTGCAAATGGGCTGCTCTTTCACCCGTAGACTCTCTTGGGCTCTCTTCAGGGACTCCAGCCCTACCACACAGTCCCATGACGACTGCTCTCCATGACCCTTCATGCCTTAAAAACCCCTACCACCTGACTTACACTACCAAGTTCAGCTGTTTGCACAAGGTGCAGCCTTGGCCACTTCTGGAACACAGCTTCTGTGTGCTGACCTTGAGGAAACACTTCCCAGAAGACTCCAGTGATGCTAGCCTCTTGTCACAGCTGTCTTCAGCCCCAGCTGACCAGCACTCGTTGTCCCTGTAAAGAAAGATTTTACTACAGTGGTGCTGGTCTCTCGTTAGTCACTGCTGATTTGTCAGCACTAGCTGACCAGAACCAGACTCTTAAATCAAAATATTAAATGGTCCTGATAGAGCCTTTGCTTTTTTCTAATGTTACAGAGTTTGAGACCCCCAAGGGAAGACCACAGACTCAATACAGATTATAATTAGCCAAGTGTATTATATAACAGCAGGACCACAGTCTCCAAAGTCAGATCAGACATGCTACACCGAAGCGTGTGGAGGAGAGGTGAACACCACAATTACTCCACTTAAGCAGAATTTATAACTATGTGAGGAACTGCCTCATTCCCCTGCCCACAGCAGTAAGAGAGTCTGCAGACACCAGGGCAAGTGGTTAATTTCACAGCAGTTACACAAGTCTGAGTTTTCAGGAATTTAGGTGAGAGGCCAGTGACTAAAGTGGATGGTGTTTGAAAATGGTGTTTCCTTAGCCATCATAGTCCACCCAGGCTTAGATCATAAGAATCGAAGCATTGATTCCTGCAGAGGTGCAGGTTGATATGAGCCTGTAGGGCTAATATTTTCACAAAGTTGATTCTTTTAATGTATGTTAGCAATCAATTTAAAATGCAAGGGTTGGGGCTGAAGAGATGACTCAGCAATTAAGAACACCCTACTGCTTTTCCAGAAGACCAGGGTTCAGTTCCTAGCACCCACCTGGCAGCTCACAACTCTCTGTGACTCCAGTCCAGGGGGACCCAACACTCATGGCAAAACACCAGTGCACATAATATAATAAATGAGTAAGTAAATATATAAATAAATAAAATGCAAGGCTTGATTATAGTAAGGGCAGTAAGTCCAACCAAGGCAGTTAAAAGGATGTTGAGTCATGGGGACCAAGAGAAAAGGGACCGGTGCCCATTAGAGGCCGCAGAACACTCCTTTGCTTCTGCATCTAAGTTTTTCTGGACATGGTTTAATGTTTCTTCAGGATAATTCCTGAGTTGGTATAAAAACAGCATTTTTTACCTAGGGCAACACAAAGGCCTTCCTTTAGGAATAACAAATTTCATTCTCGACAGTTTTGCAAAACCATTTCTGCTAGGGATCCACTTCTTTTTAAAGCTGTTCTATGGAATCTTTGAGACATTGTATGTCCTGGTCTACTCCTTAGAGGTTTGATCTTCTGATCTTGAATAACGAAAGCTGAGGTGCCCAAGGCAGCTGTTCCTGCAGTTCCTGTGTCTTGAATGCAGCTCTGCTGACTTCCTACTAGTGGTTAGATTGCCACCACATGGGGACTCAGGAAAGTTCTAGTCTAAAAGGTGTGGAATGAGCTCACACACGTGCTGCTTGAATCACTCTTTATTCTTCTCCTCTGTTCTAATTCTCCTGTCCTGATTCTAATCCCTCTTAGCTTCTCTCCTATTCTCTAAACTCTCTCTCACAGGAGCCTTGAAGTGATAAAGAAATTAGAAGTTACCTATCATTGGTCAAAAACATATTCCTAGGGTAAGCGAAAGGGAGCTGAGCCATTGCCATGGCAACACAAGGTTCTAAGGTTACAGGGGTAAGTCCATGAGCAAATGGTGGGAACACAGTACCTAGTGACAGACTTTGAGACATAGGTCTGCTGTCAGCAGACTGGCAAGCAAAGAATTGGCATGCTTTTCTTAGGGTGCTTTGTGTTGCAACCTTGGTTGGACATCTGCAACTTTGGCCTTGTGAATAACTGTAAAGTTTTAAACTTACCTATTTATAAAAAAAAATTAATCTAATTTGAACTTGCTCTGAGGTGAACGTGAGCTAATTGTGTGCAGTTAGTCCTCATGGGACCAGATAGATCTAGTTATGAAGCATATGTTCTATATATCAAAATTATATAGCTAAATGAAAACTCTTCTTCCTGACCACCCATAGATATATTTGCCCATAAGTTTGAGATGCAATCATGAGATTACACACTACAATGCAGGTATTGGGGAGACACTAAGCTGCTTTAGCAAAAGTGAGCAACAGTTTCCAAAGTTGATGGTCCTGCAGGCCTTGCCTTGATGGGACCAGTCACTCTGTGGTGAGCGGATATCTTAAGTTATCAACTGCCATATGATTTATATTTCCACGGCCTTCAACACTGAAGGAGGGGTATATCTGCAGCTGAGATTGCTATTTTTCTTCTTCAACAAGGCTCTGGGCCTCATAGTTGTAGTGTCTACTATATATAGGCAAATGTCATCTACTCTCTCCAGTATACACGTCTGTTTGGGGAAGGATATAGAATAGAATACACAGATTTCCCCCCCCCCTCCTAATTCCAGATAGTCACCTGCTACATATCTAGCAAGGCCAAATGCACAGGCCCATTATGTCCCTAAAGGAGCCCTAAACTACACTGATATATTTAGTACCTCATCTGAGTTTACTTCTCGAGTGGTGTTCCAAGCATAGGATTTGGTTCTGTGACCCCTTGGAGGGTAATTCTTTTCTTAGTGAGGGGACTGAGGGGTTGGGTCAGCACTGAATGGACTGCATCCATATCCACTAGGAACCAGAGAATTTCCCCCTACTTTTCCTGTGACTGGGGGCTCCTGGGGGCTCACGGGTATGGATCCCTAGCCCTGTCAATCTGTGCCTGTGCTGTGGGCACTCATCCTTCCAGTGTCCTTTTCCTTTACGGTATGCACATAGGTCCTTCTCTAACCTGCCCGAGGCTGACTTGGTCCCCTGGGTACTCTTGGTTTCTGTCAGGATCTCTATTGTAACTGGGACCTATTCGATCTCTTATACCCTTCTAATTCCTGTAACTTCCTGCAGATATTTGGGCCCGTGTGACAAAAGCCATATTAATAGCCTGCTGGCTTTCTGGGGTAAACTACCTGTAAACCTCCCAGAGGGCCTGGCATTGGTGTCTAGTGCCCACTTACCTTGGTCAGTGTTGGAATACCATTTTGGTAGGATAGAGGGCAATATTTGGTCAGCTTTTCTGTCTGCATCCATCTTGGTTGCTCTTGGCTTCAGTCATGATTCACTTCCTCTCCTCAGCAGTGAAATGGGTACCTAGAAGCTGCTTACCGTACTAGGCTTTTTCTTTTGGGCCCGCCAACCAGCTCCCAAATCATGCCACAGAGTTATTTTTAGTTTTGAATGCTCAGCCTTAGCTTAGTCTTGTTTCTGGCTAGCTCTTTTAACCTAAATTAATCTGTTGACAGAGCTGCGGGCCTGTGTTCCTGCCACCCAGCTCCCGGCCGCCTGGCTACCTTATGCCCCGAAATAATTACACGGAAATTGTATTTTTTTAAACACTGCTTGGTCCATTATTTCTAGCCTCTTAATGGCTAATTCTCACATCTTGCCTAAGCCATATTTATTTAGTAATCTGTGTAGCACCAGTCTTACCGGGAAAGATTCAGCATGTCTGACCTGGTGGCTTGCTTCATCGCATCTGCCCTGGAGAGGAGCGGCATGGCGTCTGAGCATTCTGTTCTGTTTACTCCACCCATCTATGTTCTAACATATCAGGCCAAGCAGTTTCTTTATTAATTAACCAATGACCTTCCTCCATCATTAATCTGTTTCTCTTTCTCTACCTTTGCCTCAGGGTTTTTACTTTGCTTTCTTTCTGTGTATCTTGCTTTCACTGCTTCTCTATGTCTCGCTGGCTGGTGTCTGCCTGGCTTCTAGCCCTGAGTGTCTCCTTGTTCTCTCCTCCTTCTTCTCTTCTCTCAAGCCTAACTTTCCCTGTTTATTTTCTTTCCCTGCCAGTCCTGCCTAGCTAGTGGCTCAGCTTTTTATTAAACCAATCAGGTGCCTTAGGCAGGCAAGGTGAGACAAATGAAACACATCTTTACATAGTTAAACAATTGCAACATAAACAAAAATAACACACTATTGCACAGTTAAAACAATATTCTGCAGCATAAATAAATGTAACACATCTTTACATAGTTAATATTTTACAATACTTACAATTAGCCTAGGTTGGTTCATGGGTAAAGAAATCAGTTTCCAACAGACTGATAGGCCTGAGGGTTCTCTGCAAAGGGAGTTCTGGGTTTTCCAGTTATAGACCACCAGTTGGCAGAGAGGCTAGGAGAAGAAAGGAAAAGGGAGGAAAAGGAAGGGGAGGGGAGTGAGAAAGAATTTGTCTTAACATCACAAATGTCAATAGTTTATTTCTGTTTCCTACCAGGAAGGGCAGATGTTCCTCCACTTAGGATGGACGACTTTCCTGACAAACCCATTACAGACTAAAAATATTTTAAGAGTCGGGTGGTCGTGGCGCATGCCTTTAAATCCTGCACTTGGGAGGCAGAGGCAGGTGGATCTCAGTGAGTTCGAGGCCAGCCTGGTCTACAGAGTGAGTTCCAGGACAGACTTTAAACTACACAGAGAAACTCTGTCTCTAAAAAAAAAAAATCAAATATATATTTATGTATTTTAAGTAAAAAATGTATTTAATGTCACGAGCCTGCTGAGCGTCATAGCTCAGCAGCACAGCACACTGTAGAATGTGGCTGTTTGCCTTGTGTTTCCATGGCCCTTTGGATGAGGTGGTTCCCTGCCACTGCACAGCCTCTCTAGGTGTTACTGTCATGCGTGCCATTAGCCCAGGAAAAGATCACAGCACCTACTTTGAAGTGTGGCTTGTTTTAATCAGACATTTGTCTCCTACACGCAAGTTCCCAAATAACCACTCAGAGGCTGAATATGAGTTATAAATGCTCATCCAATAGTTCAGGCTTGTAGCTAGCTAACTCTTGAGTTTTAAATTAACTCATATCCCTTATTTATGGTCTACCATGTAGTGTTACCTCTATCAGCATGGCATGTTCATCTATCTCCTGTTCCCTCTGCATCTGGCTGGCGTCTGCTGGCGTCTGCCCTCCTCCTTCCCATCATCCTTAGTTTGGTCACCCTCCTGTACCTCCTGCCTGGCTACGGGCCAATCAGCATTTTAGTAAACCAATTCAAGTGACAAATCTTTACAGTGTTCAAGAGGATTATCCCACAGCAGGCTATAATGACTGCATGAACTTCTGCACCATGGTAAAGTTAAACCAGAATTGGAGAGTGTATGTTGTGGTCTGTATTTTTATTTTTTCTAATTTGCTTATTTTATATATGTGAGCGTTTTGCCTGTAGGCATGTGTACATGTGTTCCTTGTCCCTTGAAAGTCAGAAGAGCATGTCAGGTCCTCTGGAACTGGAATTACAAATGGCCGTGAGTCACTGTATGGTTCTAGGAATTGCAGCCATTACTCCAGCTCCTCTGTTCTCTTATGGTACTTAAAAATAAAGTCACTTGGTCATTTACTAAGTATATGTTTAACCTTATAAGAAATTCTCATTTATAAGAAATTTGTTTTGTTTCTGTTTTTTGGCAGGGGGAGGTTTCAAGACAGAGTTTCTCTGTGTAGCTCTTGTTGTCCTAGAACTCACGCTGTAGCCCCAGCTGGCCTTGAACTTACTAAGATTCGCCTGCCTCTGCCTTCACCTGAATGCTGGGTGGCATGCACCACCATCGCCACCCGGCTAGGAAACTGTCCTCAGTTTGACCAGGACTGAGAGCCTTTTTGTAGGAGAATATGGATATTGAACAAAAACAAACAAACAAAGAAATACATTTTTAGGAGAATATGGATACTGAATGAAAATAAATGAGAGAATGAATAAACAAATGAAAGGGAAGGACAGGGCTGATCCTTGGTATGGTGGAAAAAAGTTTGTGTGTGTGTGTGTGTGTGTGTGTGTGTGTGTGTGTGTGTGGCATAAGCATGCATATGGTATAGATACATGCATGCCTAACACATAAAAAATAATTTTTTGTTTTTTCAAGGCAGGGTTTCTACGCAAAGGGAGCCGCCCTGGCTTTTGCTCTTTAGGCCAGACTGGCTTCAAATTCAGAGATCTGTTTGCTTCAACTTCCTGAGTGCTGGGATTAAGGGGCCAGGAGAGCATGCCTTTAGTCCTAGGCAGAAGTAGGCGAATCTCTGAATTCAAGGCTAGCATGATCTACATAGAGAAACCCGGTCTTGAAAAACAATAAAAAAATGTGTGCCACCAGTCGGTTCAATTTTTTTTTTAATTAAAATGGATGGCTTCTGAGACACAGCATTCATACAAAATAAAAAGGGGGGGTCTTAATTACTGTGCTGTTTGTAAGAGATTGGAGGAAGTCCGCTGAATCTGTACAGGACACACCCAGACACCAAATTCTCATTACAAAGATTTATTGCCCTAAGGGTGTGTGTGGTGGTGGTGGTGGGGATAAGCCCCTGGATCCACCAAAGGCGGTCAGCAGGCTTCAGGTGTTTTCTGCAGGAGTGGGTTTTTAAGGAGAAAAGGGGGAAATCTGTGCTAGGCAGAGTGGGATGAGTTGCTAAGACAGGTTAGCCGATGAATTTTGATTGTTGAGCTTTGGTGATTAGTCTCAGGAATGAGTCAGTGGCCAAATAAGGGAATGGACCTTAGGAACTAGCTGTAGGAATATCATCTGTTTAGAAAGGGGTGTGTGTGCAAAACCTGTTGGTGCCGTGTTTGCCGTGCTCGGGTCTATATATGCCATGCTTGGGCTTGCTTGAAGAGCCCTTCACTATTGCTCTAAAGAGACACCATGACCAAGGCAACTCTTCTAGGGGCTTTGTTTACAGTTTCCTAGGTAGTCCATGAGCATCATGATGAGAAGCAGAAAGGCCTGGCTCTGAAGCAGAGCTTTATATCCAGATCCATGAGTTGTGGGTTGGGGAACACAGCACTGGGCACCTCCTCCAAGATAGCCACACCTACCAATCCTTCTAAGCAGCTATCAGTTTGGGACAAAGCATGCCTATGAAGGGCATTCTCATTCCGAGCACCACAGGAGGGTAGACAGGAACGTTTTCAAAGTGCTACAGTTGTTTTTATTTTTGAGACATTATCACTGTGTAGCCAGGCTGGCTTCAAATTCATGATCCACCTGCCTCAACTTCCATCATAACACATGTGGACCTCCTGTGAGCTTTCCCCTCCCCCTCTTTCCCTGAGACAGGGTCTTCCTATGTAGCCCCATCTTTCCTGGAACTTGTTCTCTTGCTCTCTGTACTCCAGGCTTCAAATCAGAGATCCGCCTGCCTCTGCTTCCTGAGTGCTAGGATGAAAGGCAGAGCCACCACCACCAGCTAATAAACTCTTCTGATGTGTATGTGTGTATTCGTGTGCATGTTTGGGGTAGGGACAGATGCGTGTGTGGGTGTAGGTAATGACATGTGGAGATCCAAAGACAGCCTCAAGTGTCAGTCCCAGGGCTCCTTCCATTGTGTGTTTGAGACAGTCCCCCTCTCATCTCCCTGTCATGGGGTGCAGGTGCCTTCCAGCATGCTTGGTTCTTGTGTTTTCCCCACACCAGGTTTTGTTCATGAGGATTCTAGGGATCTAAACTCAGGACCTCATGCTTGTGAGGCATCAGCCCAACCCCGTGAACAAAAGTTAAGAAAATCAGTTTCCGCCGGGCGGTGGTGGCGCATGCCTTTAATCCCAGCACTCGGGAGGCAGAGGCAGGCGGATCTCTGTGATCTGTGAGTTCGAGACCAGCCTGGTCTACAAGAGCTAGTTCCAGGGCTGGAGAGATGGCTCAGCGGTTAAGAGCACCGCCGGCTCTTCCAGAGGTTCTGAGTTCAATTCCCAGCAACCACATGGTGGCTCACCACCACCTGTAATGAGATCTGGCGCCCTCTTCTGGCCTGCAGACACACACACAGACAGAATACTGTATACATAATAAATAAATAAATATTTAAAAAAAAAGAGCTAGTTCCAGGACAGGCTCCAAAACCACAGAGAAACCCTGTCTCGAAAAACCAAAAAAAAAAAAAAAAAGAAGAAGAAGAAAATCAGTTTCCATGGGGAATGCTTCTGTCCAGTGGTTATTAATATTTATATTTGCTTTATCTCCATGAGTTGTATTTTATTTTTCTCTAAGTCCTTTTCAAGTACATTGCATTATGAATTCTTGTCTTAAAATACTTCTTTGTACACCTGAGAAAAAATAAACAAGGATGTTACTTTGGACCCGATTTTGGGCTTTTATGTAAGCATGGTCTGAGGAGCTGCTGGGCCAGCTATGTAGAGGTCAGGCCTCAGCCAGGGGAAGCTGGGCTGGTCAACGACACCCACTTAGCACTGCTACCTAACTTTTAGCCTCATCTTAGAATTCGTTTAAAATGTATGCTCTAAGCTTACCATTGAGGGAAAGAGTAAAGGAGGACTATAATCTGACCATTCTCCCACTGTCCAGCCCAAGCGGGCAGCGAGCCCCTGTGAAGTGCCCCACACCAGCGAGCGCTGCCAGCCGAGCACGTCACACCCCTGTGCCTCCGTGTGCACTGCTGCGACGTCAGTTCTGTAGCTCTGCTGTACTTGAAGTCTGGCTGCTGTTGACTCCTGCAGTTGTTAAATGAGGCTGTGTGTGCAGGCAAGGAGTGCCTAAGACGTGTTGAGAAAACATCTGCGTGTGTTTACGTGGGCAGATCATCAGTGGGAACCTGCTCAGCTTCTCTGGGCTCTAGAGGAAGAAGGACTCCGAGTCTCCAGGCACTACCTTTGCTGCTCCTGTGAGGGATGATGGCTCTGAGACGTGCAGCCTCTGCTCCAGGTGGCTCAGGCTGTGCTGCCATGTGGCCAGCCCCCCAACTGGAGTAAAACCCTGCTCCAGTTTTACTTTTGTCCCTGCCTACCTCAGCCTAGGTACAGCCACTGGGAGATTGCCACCCTGGCATTGAGTTGCTAATATATGGAAAAGCTGAGATTAAAGATGTGCAATTTAAAAACAAAGCCAGCTGCCAGCTGATGGTGACGCACGTCTTTAGTCCCAGAACTCAGGAGGCAGAGGTAGGTGGATATCTGAGTTCGAGGCCAGTCTGGTTTACAGAGCAAGTTCCAGGACAGCCAGGACTACACAAAGAAACCTTGTTTCGGGCTGGAGAGATGGCTCAGAGCATTGCCTGCTCTTCCAAAGGTCCTGAGTTCAATTCCCAGCAACCAAATGGTGGCTCACAACCATCTGCAATGAGGTCTGGTGCCCTCTTCTGGCCTGCAGGCATACACACAGACAGAATACTGTATACATAATAAATATTTAAAAAAAGAAACTTTGTTTCACAAAACAAAAAACAAGACCAGGAAGTTGAGGCAGGAGTGTTGCCACCATATCATTGCACTTGGGGCCTAATTGGTGAGTTTCAGGCTAACCTGGCTATGAATGAGACTCTAGCTATCTTGAAGGAAGTAGAATAAGATGGGATAGCATAGAATAAAACTGAAAAGAAAAACAAGGCCAGTCTCCTAGGCTGGTGGATGATGGAGGCCTGGGATGCTTTCTATTGGGCTTATTCTACCCTAAACAGGCCATCTCTCAGTGTTGGTGGTGTAGGGCCCCCAAGTTATGACTGAATGGCTCTGCATGAGCCAGGGGGCTTTCTAGAAATTGTGTAAGGGGTGAGGTTCCTAAGAAACATTTTTGGACAAAAAAAAGAGGAATTGGGCATGGCTGGGAGAATCTTCATGCTTGCCCCAGGCTTCCTAGCTGTCCATATGGAAAATGAACCTGCCTGTGACTCCTTGTGCCACCCAGGGATACCAGCCCTATTCATGGTTTCTCTGGACCCCTGGAGAGTAAGAAGTGACTGTGACCACCTGCCTTCCTTGATCCTCAACTACCTTTCATCCCTGACACAGGGCATTATCTAGTGTACAGGCAAGGAATGCATGAAATTCACATACCCACCTGGGGTCTAACTTGTGCTCTAAGGGACTCCAGATCCCTTGCCTTTGGGTGCTGGCAACTAAGTAGTCTTCGAGCCTTCAGAATCTCCTAGGGGCACCAGGTGGCAGTCTGAACCAGAAGCCCAGAAGAGTAGAGAGAATGGAAATTAAGGACATGAGCGGCCCACAGGAAATTCTGTGTAGTGAACTACGCTTATAGGTGGGGGTGGGGTACCCCAGAAAGAAATTCAGCTATTAACTATGTTTGAAATCTAAAGGTGTTTCCTTATAGAAAAAGCGAGTGGTGTCCAGCCCGCAGAGATCAAGCTCAGGTCTCTTACTTGCAAAGCAAGTGGTTTACTCACTGAGCCGCTTCACCAGGCTCCAGACAGTCTTCCATGAGAAGAGTCTGGAGTCTTCGGGAACTCAGCAAGATCGGAGACTAATTAGTAGTGTCTGCTGAGTGCACAGGCCCCGTGAACAGAGGCGGCCTGTGTGTCTCTGTCTCCCCACTTTTCTTGTGGTGTGGTATGGGTGTGGAATATCATGGGGGTCTCAGAGGATAGCCCTCTAGGTGTCTGCTTGCCCCTGCTACAGCACAGCCTGATCCAGGTGAGGAGGGCAGGTGTGTGCAGCTTTTCAGTGTAAGGAACTGAAGGTGTACCCTTTACAGTAGCCTCACATGAAAAGACAAGCTTTGCAAGGCCACGCAGCTGTTGCTGGGTTGACCCCAGACGTGAATGAGACTCATGAGTGTTGATCCCCTGTAATCCCCCACTTTCCCTGGAAAATGTTAGGCCCTTTCATTTTCTTTTATGTTAGTTGGGTGCCAGCTGCATAAGCCTGGCATTCTGTAGGTATAGGGTAATCTGCTGACTGCAGCCTGGGACCTTCCCATCCGGTGGGGTAGAAAGACCTACCCCTCAGGGCATCTCCAGCTGGAAAGCACTGCCTGTTCCCGTCTGTGGGTGAGTGGTCCGTGTTCACCCATCCACACTGTTCTTCCGTCTGGGCTTTGTCTGTCAGAGGTTTGCTGGTGTGTGTGTGGGGGGTGTGGGTGTGTTATAATTGAAGTTGGGAGGGGTAACCTTGTGTCTTCATGGTCCAGTGTGGGAGAAAAAACGTAAGGTTTTCCATATCTTTAGAATTTCTGGAGTTAAAAGGGATGCCGGAAGTGACTTTGTGATCAGCCCAGTGAAGACTGTCTTACTGTCTTCATGAGGCCTGTCTTGCAGAGTTAGGTGGAGGGCAAAAGCTCAGAAGCCAGCCAGAGGCTAAGGATTCAGGGTCCCTGAAGTCCCCGGAGGCATCCTCTGGGGAGCGCTGGGCCCATGTTGCTCTAGGGTCTGAAGCAGTCAATCTTTTTTGGTGTCGTTGGAGGGGTCATAATCTTTGGTCCGCCGTTAGAGACTATGACTGGGTGGGGCTAGGGCCCCTGCCGGCCTCTTCCTCTTTTCTCCAGGTTGTAGCCCCTCCTCTTAAAGGGCCCTCAGGGCTTCTCGTGCTTTACTGGTGCTCAGAGGGTGTGGTGACTTTAACAGTATCTGGTGTTGCTCCTCCTGCCCCCGCTCTCAGCAGGAACCAGAATCCTGCCTGCTCTGAGACTCTGAGGCTTCAGAACCTAGCCAAAGCTGGAGGAGTTGAAGACCAGGGCCCAGAAACTGGATTGGGACTGTCCTCGTGAGTGAGTGAGTTGATAGAGGCCATAAGTGGGACCTGCCGCAGCGGGCGAGCTTTTCAAGGAGCCCCCCTCCGCTCTCCCTGAGGCTGGGAGGGCCGGGTGGGAGCGCCTCCCAGCACTTTGCTGCTGCCTTCTTGTAGCTCTTTTACAGCTCAGAGAGCCGAGGGATCTCTTTGGACCGGCTTGCTCTCCTGCCCCCTGGCAGTTGGGCTGTTTGAGCTCACTTCCTCCACGTCCTGTCGCTGCTCTTGTCCCCAAAAGGCTGAGCAGGAAGTGAGCAAGATGCTGGGAGGTGTGGGAAGTCAGGCTCTGGGGGCGGCTCTGGGCTCCCAGTGTGCATTTCTCTGTGCTGCTGGGGAAAAGGGAAGGAAGCATCGTTGTAGATTGAAGAGAGCTGGAGTCCTGCATACTACAGTCTCTGCCGTGGGGCCCAGGAACCATACATAGATTGTCCGAGAGAAGATTCCTTTATTTATTTATTTGAGAAATTGAGAAAGAATTCTCTTTTTCTCCCACTTCAGTGACTGACTTGATTACAGGCCCTTCAGCCCTCTCTTTGTCCCCTCTTCCTTTGCTAGTGACTTCCCAGAAGAATTGCTGGGTTTGCCTAGGGAGGCTCCATTTTCCTGCCCTCTACTTGAGAAGTTTTTCACAGCCTAGAAATGTGGAGCAGGAGTTGGCTGCCTCCCTGGACACCCCTGCCAGGTAGTCTTGCCTCAGGGAGCTGGGGAAGAAATGGCCTAAACCCTCCAAGTGGGAAAGTGAGTGGTGGCTGCAATGGGGCGTTGGAGATCTCTGGTTTAGGAAGAAGAGTCTGCCTGCTTTTATCGCCTGCCCAAGTGAGGGACTAGGAAGTGCGCACAAACCCCAAAGTATACCTATACCACCCACCTTGCAAGCACAGGTGCTCACTTAACACAGCCACTACTCACACCCACTCACACCTATAGCTGCTAACTGGCCTGGCCCATCTGTCGACTTCAGTTGGGATGTTCCATTCCATTGGGGACCAGGTCCTAAGCAGGAATGGATGGAGGAGGACATGGTATGAACCCCAGAACAGCATGTCCTTGCAGAACCAACCCTGTCCCCATGTTTACATCAGCTTAAACTTCCTACTTACGAGACAGAACTGACTCATATTTTGGGCTCCCCTTTCAGAGTTGCCCCCCCTTTTGCCTTCTCATAGTGTGTTTCCCTTGCTGGAAAGGGAGGTAAGAGTTGGGGAGCCACTGGGTTGAGATAGGAGTTAGGTTTATAAGACTATTCTGACCTTGCTTGTAAGCCTGTTGTGAATCTCAAGGGAAGTGTGCAGATGGAGAAACGGGCTGGGAGAGCAGCAGTGGTTACCAAGGCCTTGGCCAGCTCTCAGGACTGTAGGGATCAGATCAGTGCTCACCAAAGCAGGTGACTGACCCTCAGGCTTTAAAGTCTGGTTGATCAGCCTGAATTAGCCTCCTCAGATTGTGCTTGACTCTCAGGAGGGACAGATGGTGTCAGCACTCACCTGTCTCAGCGCTCCTTCTTGGCCAGGACTTACCCAAAGCCTTGAGCACTCAGAGGCTAGGGAGAGTCAGAAGGGCTTCGGGTTGAAGGGGTTTAGCAGGCAAAGGTGGTGGAGGTCTCTGAAGTGGGAAGGATGGGGGCATTGCTATTGAAGTAGCTCAGCTTTGGAGGTGAAAAGGCAGACTGGATGTCCTTATGCTTTTAACTGGACAGCTAGGACTCAAGTCTATTTCTTGGGGAGGGGAGCTAAATTCGTTCTGTTTCCTAGGGACTCTGCGGGATCCCAGGCCCTAGTCCTTGGATGCAGTGGGGCTCCTACGTGTACTGATCTGGTGCTAGCGTCTTTTTTTTTTTTTTTCAGGTTTATCTTTTGTGTTATCTTTTTTAATTTATTTATTTATTAAAGATTTCTGCCTCCTCCCCGCCACCGCCTCCCATTTCCCTCCCCCTCCCCTAATCAAGTCCCCCTCCCTCGTCAGCTAGCATCTTTTAAGAGAGGAGGTTTGAGGATATTTGTGTGCTAGGGTAGGCCAGTCCTCCTTTTCCTCAGCCACAGGGAGACATCTGTATCTTGATGGCTTTGTTATTTATCCCTTCTCCTAGAGGCCACTAGCATACTTGGGATTCAGTGGCTTTTGCAAGCAGGTGCCAGGGCTGGAATTTTTACCTCTTTGGCTGAAATGAACTTACCAGTGCACAAACACTTGTGTAGATAGAGTGATAGAAGTTGTCACTGTGTGGTGCCTGAGTTTGTTCTGCTCAGGCATTAGTTCGTTTGTTTTTTGTTTCTCAAGCCAGGGTTTCTCTGTGTAACAACCCTGACTGTCTTGGAACTCACTGTGTAGATCAGGCTGGCCTTGAGCTCAGAGATCCACCTGCCTCTGCCTCTCTAGTGTTGGGAATAAAGGCGTATATTGCCACCAGAGGCTACAGGTAATAACACCCCCCCCCCCCCCAGACAGGGTTTCTCTGTGGCTTTGGAGCCTGTCCTGGAACTAGCTCTGTAGACCAGGCTGGTCTTGAACTCACAGAGGTAATAACAGAGGCCAGCATTTCTTCATCAGAAAGCAGCGACAGGTGCTGACTCCTTCCAGGGCTGTGATTGAGGCTGGAGAGCAGGTGTATGGGCTTCCCGTTGGCCCCTATGAGCTTTCATCCTCCCCAGGACCTTGAGGGCCCTGATTGCTTTGGGCTGGGATAGCCAGGGTTGTGGAATGCTTGTTCTTTTCTCCCTGTTATCTGTACTGTGGGGAGGCTATGAGCAGGGGGTGGGCCCTGAAGATTGCCAGGGAATGGCCTAGTCAGAGTGCCTTTTTGACGGAAGATTGGAAGACAGGATAGGAAGGTTTGGACTTCAGTGTTGGCTGCTGCCCAACCCCAGTTTGGTTTTCTCTGAGATAGCCCAGGTGTTAGTTTATGAAGATGCTTGGACTACACAGAGCCAGGTACTGGAGGCTTCAAGGCCAAGAGGAGTTACAGCATGTTACAGTGCTCAGGTGCACATCGCAATGCCTTGCCTGGATGTCCTGGCTGGCTGCCCCTCTGTCATTCCTCAGATGCTACTTTGTAACCTGAATGGAAAATGGGTCAGGTCCTCTGAGGGAGGGACCATCACCCTGGAGCACAGGGCTCAGATTCCCACCTTGTGCTTTTGGAACCCAGTGGCGCCTAGAAGTCGTGGCAGTGTCTGGCCACCTCTCTACTAGGGCTGGCTGGAGCCGACAGCCCCAAGGCTTTACCCACCTTCGGCCTTCCAGCAAAGCAGGGAGAATTGCGCTGGGCAGCTGGCAGGAACAAGACAAGTGACCAAACCTGGGTGATAGAGCTGGCCCAGTACAGGAGCTTCTGTCCTGGCAGCAAAGCCTGAGCAGATGACATGAGCGGGAGTCAGAACAGCTGTGTGACTGGTACATGTCTGTCTGCAATAGTGGGGTCCTCTCACCTGTACCCGTGAGCCACCACGAGTAAGCAGAGATTAGAAGCTTTGCCACCAATGACTGGAGCAGTGACCACACTGGAGTTCCTCTGGCAAGGGGGAAGGGGATGAAGGAGAAAAACAGGCCAGTGAGCGAGCACGCAAGCGCACTCTTGTGGAGGCTCACAACACCCTCCCTGTGCCTACCCACAATGTGTCAGTCAGAGAAGCCGCAAGGACCAGAGCTCCAAGCAGCAGCGAAATGGTGAGATGCTGCCTGCTGAAACCTAACCCAGTGTGCTCTGGCACAATCTCAGGAAGGTCAGAGGTCAAGTCCAATGGCCCTGATGTGGAGGTATCAATAGGAGCTCCGGGAGTGTTGGAGGGGCCTGGAGAAGGGATCCTGAGTGTCCTGAGTAGGAGAGCCTACTTCAGGTACCTGTAATTCTGGCTGGGAGAAGGGCCCAGTCGGGGGAGACAGGAATGGGCTTCTGTCCTGTCTTAGTCCTTACCCCCCTCCCACTCCAGACCCCGGCTTCCTACACTCGGGAGAGGATCAGTTCCCCTTCCCCCAGCATTTCAGCATTGGTTTCAGCTCTTCTGCAGTGACTTGGGCGGGAGAACAGTGGTTTGTGTTTGCTTGGTCCCTGCCACCTCCCCTTGTGTTTTAAAAACATAATGGAGTGGGGTGGAAGAGAGAAAAGGAATGCAGGACAGTTGGTGTGCTGTGGTTCAGCCCTCCTCTCCCATCATGGTGGACTGCCAGCCACTCGCCCGTTATCTGCAGAAATCTTTTGTTCCTTAGTTTGCTCAGTTTCTGGGAGACAGAGGACTCAGCTTCTCTTGAGAGCAAGCACAGTTGCAGATGGCAGCCTTGCTTGTTTAATCAAATCCCTGGGGACGTTCTCAGAGTGGGTGGCAGTATGGTCTCGTGATGGCTACATTGAGGCCTCAGGGCTATTAATTTTCTAGGACCTGACGTGTGGCAGGGAACTTAGTTGCATTCAGGAAGCTGAGGTTACAGCACCTTTGCAAACTGGCTGTATAGAAGACAAGGAACTTTTAAAATGGTGGATCCTATGGGTCATGTCTCGCTCTAGCAGAGTAGAAAGGCGGCTTTGGAACTAGGTGGTGGCTGTCCTCCTAACTCTGTGGATAAGGCTTGGAGAGCCTGACCCAGAGATATAGGTAGATGGAGCCACACTTAGGTCCTATCATTTAGCAGAAGAGGAAGCAAAAGATCTGAAGGTTTTCCCAGGTGCCACAATGATGTGGTCCAGCTGGCTGGGCTCATGACACTTCAGTCTTGTGCCCTGCTTCAAATAGACTCAGTCTTTCTGGCACCTGTGAGGACAGAACTATCCTTGGGTCCCAACCGTCCTTAGCATAGGAGGCTGCAGGTATAAGGTGGATTTTCTTGCCTTCCCATTCTGGGTCCCCAAGGCCTTTGCTGTGGCTGCTGCTGTACTTGGAGGGTGCTCTACCTTAGAGGTACCCAGGAGTTGGGTCTGACCTGCCTTTGTCCTGTTGGCACCCACTCAATCAGCTGGTAGGTGGGAGACACTGGAAAATGAGCCCACAAGTCAGGTAGCCAGGTAGCCAGGTCCCCAACTCAGAACTGGGGTTGGTTGGAATGAAATGATCACTGAATGCCTGCTGGAACTCTTTGGCTCTGTTGGAGAGGCAGCTTACTGGGGATGGGAAGGCAGGAATGACACTGGCTGAGGGGCTTACTCCTCAGATTCTCTCAGACATAGGCATTGACCCAGGCCATGTGTGAACATGTGTCCTGCAGGTTGCACTTCCCCCGACTGGCCCTTCGGCGGAGGCTAGGCCAGCTTAGCTGCATGTCCAGACCTGCTCTGAAACTGCGCTCCTGGCCCCTGACCATCCTCTACTACCTCCTGCCCTTCGGTGCCCTCAGGCCCCTCAGCCGGGTGGGATGGAGGCCTGTGAGCAGGGTAAGTGTGAGTTGGCTTCTTGGCCATGGCCCTCCCTTACAGGCACAGGGAAGACAGAGAAAGTTCTCAGAAGTAGAAGCAGTGGCCGCACTCTTGGGTAGATGTGTGTAAGAAGGCTGTTTGATGGTGGCCATGTGACAGTCTACAGCATCACTGGTGTCATTGGGAGTCCTGGTTTTGGAAGGAACTTACACATTGGTCAGTCAGAAAATGATGTCACTCTTACAAGCAGAAGCAAACAGAGAGGTGATTGTAAGAAAATCCATGTAAAATCTGGACACCAACAGGCAGTTTAGGAAGACTGTGGCTAGGCTGGGCCTGCTCATGTGAATACACACTTGAGACGCTCGCTCAGGACTGCACAGGTGGCTTCCCCGTGCAGGACCTGGCCAACCAATGCCTGGAGGGCTCTTGCTCTCAGCTTCCTGACCCCAAGGAGGTGGTCCTGCTTCTTGGTCACTGGTAGTCTAGGTAGGCGTCACAGGAGTCCAGGCGAATATACTAGACACTAAAACATAGCCTGGGCACATGGCAGTGTTGCTCTGTCCAAGTGGTTGAGCATCAGCCAGGAGACACTAGTGTGGTGGAGGACTGCCAGAAGTTGGTACTGCTGTGTTCGGATACACAGAGGTGGCAGCAGAAGCTCAAGAGTTCTGCAGTACCCTCTGGCCCAGCAGTGGGACTGGTACTTATCTCCTGGGGCTCCATACTAGAGGGATAACAGAAAGTTTTCAAAAACAAGTCTCCTGCCTTTTTGAGAGCCCACAGGCTTGCTCAGGTGCAGACGTGTCAAGGTGATGTTGCAGATCCATCCTTGCTCCCTATGAAAAGGATGCTCCGGATTATAGGCCTACCCCTTGCTCTTGAGAGCCTCCTGCTGCCTTCTTGAGTAGTATGGAACGTGGGCAGTCAGCTAGGACAAAGGTAGCATGCCTTATGATAGACTTTCAGGCTTATACTGGGTTCATTTCTTTCCCCCATCTTTAAGAACCAATACTGTTTGGTCCAGTCTCCACCTCAGGGACTAAGGCATCTACTCTTGACCTTTTCATGAAATAGCAAAAAATGAGCTAGGCTGTAATACATATCTAGCCCTTGTTTGAGTATTTGGTGAACAGAGTCTGGTTCCTTCTGAGAAACAATCACTTCACAAACAAGCCTGAACACTCGGGCCTTTGTGGTGGTTTCTCTAGGTGTTCTCTTTTTTTTCTTTCTCTCTCATGTGGGGGTGTGGGATAGCTCTCAGTTTGTGACCAACTCAGCCTCCTGCATTGTGGCCTGCAGGTGGCTCTGTACAAGTCGGTGCCAACACGTTTGCTGTCACGTGCCTGGGGTCGCCTGAACCAGGTGGAACTTCCATACTGGCTGCGGAGGCCAGTGTACAGCCTGTATATCTGGACCTTTGGGGTGAACATGACAGAGGCTGCTGTGGAGGACCTGCACCATTACCGAAACCTCAGCGAGTTCTTCCGGCGTAAGCTGAAGCCTCAGGCTCGGCCTGTCTGTGGCTTGCACAGTGTGGTAAGGCCTGGCTGGCCCTGTCTCCATTCTTCATTAGGAAATGAGATCTTTGTTTAAGCCAGGCTTAGCAGCCCTTTATTAGCTCTGGCCCTCTGGGGTGCTCCCTCCTGTCTTGTAGTTCACCAGTGTCAGCACATCCTGGCCTGGGGCTCCCTGGGTGCTTGGCAGGTCCGGTATCAAGGGAGCCACTGAAGGCGAGGACTAAGCTTCCCACTTAGTATCAAGCCTCTCTGTTCCCTCCAGATCAGCCCATCAGATGGCAAGATCCTCACCTTTGGGCAGGTGAAGAACTGTGAAGTGGAGCAGGTAAAGGGCGTAACCTATTCTCTGGAGTCATTCCTGGGCCCTCGGGCCTATGCAGAGGACCTGCCCTTCCCTCCAGGTCGGTCACTTTTCTGTTGGGGTTGGAGCCGGGGTAGACATCAGAGGCTAACAAAGGGCATCCAGGACCCAGGGAATACAAAGGCCGGGAAAGCTTTGGGGCAGTAGACTGGTATGCAGCCGGGAGTCCTCACCGGAGCCTTCGGGTACCAGGTGCTCACTGTGGGATGAATGGCACCTGGAACTCGTCAAAGAGCCAGGCTTTCTTTCTGCCCCACCCCACAGCCTCCTCCCGTGACTCCTTCAGGAACCAGTTGGTCACGCGGGAAGGGAATGAGCTCTACCACTGTGTCATCTACCTGGCTCCTGGAGACTACCACTGCTTCCACTCCCCTACCGACTGGACTGTCTCACATCGGCGTCACTTCCCAGGTAGGCTCAGGGCTGGCTGAAGGTGAGAGCTGCCTCTGTGAGTATTAGAGGTCCTTGGCCTCGCGACTTGAAGGTTGAGGCTGTTGTCATGGGCAGGAGATGGCTACTTGAGGCTAGCTGGCTATGGGCAAGGATACCTGGGTCATGCTGGAATTTGGAGTGACAATTAGCCTGTGGGTCCCTGTGGCTTTTAGTCACTCTGACGTGAACACACCAGGAAGTCGCTTTTTTCCTATCTCCATAGGTTCCTTGATGTCAGTGAACCCTGGCATGGCCCGATGGATCAAAGAGCTCTTCTGTCACAATGAACGTGTGGTCCTGACTGGCGACTGGAAACATGGGTTTTTCTCATTGACGGCAGTGGGAGCCACCAATGTGGGCTCTATCCGCATCTACTTTGACAGAGTGAGCAGAACCTATAGGCCAAACCTCTTGGGTGCAACCATTCCATTTGTTGTGCAGCCAGATCTTTGGGGAGGGATATTCCAGCTCTGGCCAGGCCTGGCTCTACGGAGCAGCTGCTTTGTAGGCACCCTTGCCAGCTCAGTCTCTTAGCCTCCCTCTTCCTGTTGCCATTCACTTCCCTGGAGATGGCTGGAGAGGTGAGAGACCCAACCTCACATTTGATATGCTACTTTTGCCAGGAGCCATGGTAAGAGGCAAAGATGGAACATGCAGAAGGTAGAATTGGTTT
Source organism: Alexandromys fortis (assembly GCF_014885135.2). Classification (NCBI taxonomy): domain Eukaryota; kingdom Metazoa; phylum Chordata; class Mammalia; order Rodentia; family Cricetidae; genus Alexandromys; species Alexandromys fortis. The sequence continues at coordinate 5,750,123 of NW_026067920.1, forward strand.
AGATGAGAAAATCTGGTACCCTCCCCTCTCCGCCTTTTTTGGTGCTATGACTGCTGCTGCTGCCAGCCTTGCACCATTTGTGCTTGGACAGAGTTGGGTCTGACCCTCCTCCCCTGCCCCTCCTAGTCTAGGTCTCAGCAGATGTTGGGACTATTGATTGGTGATAGGCCTTTGCCCTGGGATGCCATCTTTGCTCCCTTCTCTGAGCTGGGCGGGGTTGATAACAGGCAACAAGCTAATTAACCTTTTCCTTCTTGCCCCCAGGACCTGCACACTAACAGCCCCAGATACAGCAAGGGTTCCTACAATGACTTGAGCTTTGTAACACATGCCAACAAGGAGGGCGTTCCCATGCGCAAGGGCGAGCACCTAGGCGAGTTCAACTTGGGTTCTACTATTGTGCTCATCTTTGAGGCACCCAAGGACTTCAACTTCAGACTGAAGGCGGGGCAGAAGATCCGCTTTGGGGAAGCTCTGGGTTCCCTCTAGCCTTGATTGTGACTGCCAAGGGATCTTTCGACACAGGAGCATGAGGGTCTTCAGAGGCACCCCAGGCTGTCCTGGTGAGGCACTGTGGGGCTGACCTGGTAGGACCTGAATGATTTGTTCCTGCTTGTCCAGAGGTGCAGAGGACAGGTTTGGGATCTGTCAGGACCTAGGCCCCTTTACAGAGAGCGGGTATGATTTGACCTCACAATCACTTTGAGGTTTTTTTGTTTGTTTGTTTAATTTTGTATAAGTTGGAGATTTTACATCTCTGGCTGAGTATTGTGAGAATGGTTATGTGCTACAACATCCTAGCTGCTCCCCCCACCTGTCTCAGGGCCTTCTTCTATCAACCCCTTTGTTCTTTCTGATTTAGATCCTTGGCACAGGCTGTGGATCCACCCTCTTCCTAGAGTAGGCCACATGGCCTTCACAACTGCTTTCTGTTCCCAAACCCACCCTCTGCTGCTGAAGTAAAACCATTTCTACGTTGTTGAATGTGTTGACCTAGCCTCTGCCAGTTCTTCTGAGGACAGTGACTAATGATTCTGACCTTCCAGAGCTGGTTGAGTCCTTCTGCTGGTAGGCAAGACCAATTACTGACTTGCCTGGCCGTGTACAAAGTGAGGGGGCAGGTAGAGGCCCAGCCCTGCAGGAAGTAGGGACATGCTGCTATTGGTCTAGGGGCTGTGTTGGAGGCAAAGGGTATGGTGGTCAGTGCCTAGAAAACCTGTTCCAAGTAGCTGCCAGGTATGCAACCCATGGGGAAGCCAGTGGTAGGGACAAGGCCAGTTTCATGTTGATCTTAGGGACACCATGAATTTCTCCTGCAGGAGAAATCATTGAACTTTTCAACTGTATCAGTAGTACAATATTTTGTATGAAAAGTAGACTTCTGAACAGTAATTCATTTAATTGCAAGACATTTTGAAATAAAAAAAAATCCCCAAACCATTGTAACTTTGTATTCTGTTACTGAATGGGAGTGAGGGTGTCTATGGCCTTGTGAAGGTCAGCACTTGTTCCCCAGGGGCAAGCCCACTAGCACAGAGCCTGTCTCAGGGCCCGAACACGAGCAATGCATGTACCGATGGGCTGGCGCTGGGCCTGGAGCTCCTCAGCCAACTGCTGGATCTGTAGTTCCACCTGGGGGCCGGGGAGGACAAGGCAGCTGGAAGGAAGCACAGCTGGGGGCTGGCCCTGGGGCTGACCTGGGTCTTACCTCTTCTAGTTCCTTTTTCACCTGCTGTTCTAGATCCCAGTCCTCCGGCCTGGGCTCTTCCTGGCTTAGCTCCAGCCACCTACGCAGGCTGTTGGCTTGTCGCTGGCACGACCTGGGGATGAGGACACCTGTCAGGCCAGGTTCTTGGCATAGCCTCAAGAGAGCCCCTTCTGGATTGAAGAGGCTTACTGGCTAATACTAAGGGCTAGGGTGGACACCGTGTGGAAGGCCCTACCTAGGCTGCCGACAGTGGCTGAGGAGAGGAATACTTCTGTTTTCCCAGCAAACAGCAACTCGGGTAGGCCCATGTAAAAATGACCCTTCCCATCCCTTTCTAGGGGACCAGACTTTTTCACTCATTTCTCTGAAAGTTACTGTGTGCTATCAGGCCCCAGAGTACTGGGTGTAGCTAGAACCCAGGCTTGTGCTGCCTGTACCTTGTCAGTATTACAATCATGGTTGTTGGGCGGGTAACAGAATAAGCAAATCTTGCTTTCTTTACATATCTTCCAAATGGAAAGCAGGGCTTCCAACCCTAGGTGAGGATAATGGGACCACAAGACACTCACTTCAACCCCCTGGAGTGAGTTAGAACACAAGGGGTCCCAGGACCTGCTGGGAGAAGTGGAACCCCCCTGCCTTTCCAAGCCTTCCCATGTCTATTCACATAGACAGGTCCCAGGGCAGCTGGTGGGCCTCACCGAAGGTTCTGCTTGGTGGTCTGGTAGTGCTGTAACTGCTGCTGGATCCCCTCCAGCTCAGCCTCAAGCTCTGTGTGGCCTGCAGCAACAGGAAGATGAGTTTGACCTTGCTCACCATCCTCTTTAGAACCACCAGAGAGACTGGTAGGACTTTGGTGGGAGGGTGGCCCCAGTGCCTTGACCTACTCACCTGCAACCTCGGAACCATAACCAGGTCCAGTCCTGGTGCTTGTGAAATCCCCAGGGAGGAAGAGATGGGGCTTGGGCCCTCTGGTTAGGGACGGGCACGCCAGAGGTTGAGGTCTAGGAATGGTGGGCTTTGCTGACATCTGTAGAGGAAGAAAGGGTGAATGTTGAGCAACAAAAGCTAGTGGGGACCCTTCCCAAGGTGAGTCCCATCTCCGGTTCATTGCCCACAGTGCCTTGTAGCGATAGGGTGATTGGCCAGCACACACAAAGCCCGGCTCTACCTGTTTTGGAAGGTGATACACTGGGAAGTCCCACAGGCAATCTCTACTGTTGAGTGCCATTCTTGTGTAAGGGGACCTTTAGTGCTACCCCAGGAACAGAGACAGTTTCTGCCCTTGCCAGCCTGTCACCCCACTAAGCTACCAAGCTAAGCTTGGCCTCAGTGCGGCAGCTTTCCCAATCCAACACTCCAGCGCCCCAAGTCTTCTCTTCCGTGGAGAGTGGGCATGCCAATATTTAAGTTTTTGTTTGTTTGCTTATTTACTAACACAAATGAGTCTTGCTGTATAGCATAGGCTGATTTGAGCTCTCTGTTCTCCTGCTTCTACCTCCTAAATGCTGGGATTAGGTGTGTGTCACTTCTATTACCAGCCATTTATCACCAGAAACTGCCTCCTTCCTGTCTGCACCCCTCCCCAGTCAGCGTCACCTTCTTAGAAGCTGACTCAGTACTGCCACCTGTCTCAGGAGCACACCCTTGTGTGCTGCCTGTGCCCTCCTAGGTGGCACCTTTGCCCTGCACTGTGGACACCCATAGCCTTGAAGACAACCGAGTGCTGGTCTCTATCACATCTGATAAGTAAAAGGGACCAACTGTCTCACCAGACGCTGGACCCACCCATTTCCTTTTAGTGAAAGAATTCTTCCCTAAGTGTTCCTGGACTTCTTTTCCTCTCTCCACTCCCTGTCCCCAGCAGACTGTCATCCCACAGTGAGGAGCCCACTAGCATGTCTTTGTGGTTGCCCCTACTTGGTGCTCTGAGTCCATGCTCCAGGCCAGACACGGTACCCTGGAACAGACCCTCAATTTCTTCCTCTTCTCACTCAAGCTTCCACAGTCCACCTGTCCCCCAAGACCAGAGGCCCTGCTAGGAGTCTGCCTGTAAGCTTCTTCTGAGACATTTCTCAAGGGCTAGGGTGTTAGCAGACTGGCCACTGTTTTAGGCCTAGAGTGTAGGGTCCCCAAGCTTGTCAAATGACCAAGATACTCTAGAAAGAAGGTAACAAGAAGAGCAAATGAAGGCCCAGTGGAGAACTCACCCTGGCAGTGTCTCCCACCCCATGGGGCATGAAGGAAGACGGAGGCAACAGCTCCGGGCCTGGACTTGAAGTAGGGGGCAGCTTTGAACCAGGGGCATTTGGCAGGACCATGGGTAAGAAGGGCCTCGTCAGCGAAAGGCCTCCTGGTGGAGCCATGCTTTGACCATTTTCCAGAGGCCTCTCTAACCTGAGTGGAAGGAAGGCAGGAGCTGGTTACACCATGAAACCTTTCTCCGTATTAGAGAGGCCACATATTCAACAAAATATAGTGCCTTTGGGGACTCAAGCATTTAACTTACTGCTGCTCCCCAAGGGTGCACCTGTCTGGGGACCTCTGGCTCCGCAAACGGTCGAGCAGGAAGGATGGACGTCGTGGCTGTTTCCGTGATAAACGGGCCTCACTGCTGGGGAGAAATAATCTGTTCATGGACTGACAGGTCTGCAGCAGGACCTGAGACCTCGCTAAGCTTCAGACCTTGTCGTTTTACAGGGAGACCGGAGGCCAGGCCAAACAAGGCTCCGGCCAAAGGGCCAGAATGTGCATGGAGGTAGACCTGAGCCTAGACAACACGGCGTAACCCTGGCAGTCAGACTGATCCCCATCTGGGTGCTGGAGTTGCACCTCTTTCTTTTGACCTGTGCAGCAAGCTACAATATGGTGTCTGCCCATCAGAAGGGCACAGAGCCCTTCTGGATGGGGGCTGCCCAGTACACCAACCCAACTCAGTGCTAGTTACTCTGGGAATGGCAGCTGCCTCAGCAAGCGTGGTATGCATAGGGCTGAGAGAAGCCATCCAAGGAGGTGGGAAAAGAGCAGGTCACTGCAGGCCTAAGGCAAGGCATGAAGGCTTGACAGTCTGGTGAGTACCATAAGACAGAGAGAAGCAGACGTCACAGGGGATGGACAACAGTCTCTTTTCTGCAAAGAAGCTGGGAAATCCCACTGCCCTGGAAAGGATGGCCTGACAGAGAGGCCTCTGAGCAGCTCTGCTGTGACAAGGCTGTGGCAGTCTCACCTGGCCCCTCCCAGGGTGCTTGTCCCTCATGTATGCTCCCAGTCTTTGCTCTAGGGCTAGAGGCAGAGGTGAGGCACAGGCCACTTACAGCGTTAGGAGGCAGGGCTCTCCAGCAGCTACTGCCAAGCTGCCCAGGGTTCCCTGAGACGGAGGAGCTTGCAACTTCTTAGTCTCCAGGGTGGTGTCCTCAGCCTCACCAGTAACTCCAGAGAGAAAGGAATCCTTAAATGTCACTCTTCTGCTGAATGTGATGGGTGCTGGTGCCTGAGACATCCTGCCTGGACCAAGTACCTTCTTTTTCCAGAGCTCAGCACAGCGGCGGACTGCACAGTGGAGGCTGTGGGCTGTCTGCAACACACTTTCTCATGAGCTCCTGCCCTGCCCTGCCACTCCTCACCAGTAGCCCCAGCTCACCTGGACTTCCTGCCGGGCCTGTAGCTGCTGCCGGAAGGCCTTCACACCAGTTGCAAAGCGCAGAAGCCGTGTGGCACCCTCCTGCAGGAGCTGCTGGTGGTAGGCTTGCACAGCTCGTTCCAGCCGTGCCTTCTTCCTCCTCCTCTCAAGTATGAATCCCAACCACGCAGTCCATACCTTGTAGAAGCGACGACAAGAGATAAGGCTCAGGCTTCCATTTGGGCTCCCTCGACCCAAGCCACAGAGCTGCCCCTGAAGGCAGGAGCAACCAGGGAGCTGTAGAACCATTACCTTTGCCTGCAGTGAGAAGGCCCAGAACCATAGGGCCCGGGCTGTTCTCCACTGCTCTTGCTTCCTGGCTGCCAGCTGTCGGCCAGAAAGACAGGGTTATTCAGAGGAATGCATAAGCAATATAGCCATGGCCAGTCCTAGCTCACCAGTCTCTAGCTAAAGCATCGACCCTCCTGGGAAGGGTTCAGGTCCTGGCCTCATCCTGAGATATTCAGCGTCTATGGACTGAAAAAATGACAGTAGAAAAGGAATGCAAAGAGCAGTCAGAAAGGGTGAATGGAAGGAGCCAGCAGGGTTCACACAGGGATGCTACAGAGCTAGGGGCAGAGCTGGGAGGCTCTCCAGCCTAGAGCAAGAGTGGCCTATGAACTTGGTTTTACTGAGCAGAATGTGTATGTGTGTGACCTGAGATTTTTTTGTTGTTGTTGTTTTGGTTTGTTTGGGATTTTTTTGGTTTTTTGAGACAGGGTTTCTCTGTGTAACAGCTCTGGCTGTCCTGGAACTCACCTCTGTAGCCCAGGCTGGCCTTGAACTCAGAGATCCACCTGCCTCTGCCTGCTGGGATTAAAGTGCCACCATCGCCCCACACTTTTTTTTAAAATCAAGACCACAACAAAGACTGAAATCATTTCACATTAATTTTTGGATATTATTCCAGTGTGTTTAAGGATTGAAGAGACTGGCCGTCTATAAATGGCGTGTGAATGCAGCTGATGGGGGGGGGGGGGGCACAAGGATGGAGCCCTGGGACAGAGACAGTATTAAAGACCCATCTAAGAGGGGGGCTGAGATGGCTGCAGGAAAGAAGCCTGCATCAGGTTCCTCCTACCTGCTTCCTCCACTGGCAGAAGCAGGCCTGACAGAGTCTCTGGACCAGGAGTTGGGCAGCTCGCCTCTGAAGGAGCTGGGGAGAGTAAACACACAGGGAGTCAGACTCCATTTTACTCTGGTCTAGCCCAGCCGCTGGGGCAGCTGCATAATGAGGCTCCACCCAAGTGGACATCCTCCTGCCAAGAGCTGTTCCAGATCCAAAGGCTCCTACATAGGTGAGGAGGTCCTAATGGTTCCATAGTTTCCCCAGATCTGAAAAGCTACAGGTCAGAAGAAAGCAGATTTCTCTTCTAAGCCAGCTTCTCCTGACACACATTTGATTTAAGGATGGCCATTCCTGCCTTCAGTAATTGCTCAGAATGGCTCCCGCAGACTTGTTCCCACAGAATCCCAGGGCACCAGCATGCATACTAGCTGCATACTAGAGTTTTGTCTGGAGACCCCTCCGAAAGACACTCTGACTCAGGCAGAGCTTGGAAACTACTACCACCTGCCCCACCTTTTTCCTGACACACCGCAGATGGTACGCCTTCCACCGAGCCATCCTTTCCTTTAGCAGCTGCTGGCGGTGATGCTGAGCTGCCCTTTCCAGCTGGAATCTCTGCTGGGCCTCCCTCTGGCTGCACAACTGCCAGCGCTGAAACCAGTCACGGAGCCGACCTGAAGCAGACTTAAAGTAACTGACAACTGTAGAGAATTTTCATTGCTAAATGACTTTGTAGCAGGGAAGGACTAGACAGTTGGAGAGGTTGAAGTGACATCCAGCCTTCTGTGAGAAAAAAACACCACAGGCTCCATGGCCACTGTGTAAGGCCAGGTCAGGTCATCTTTGCACTCTGGGAACTAGAACCAGGACGTTTTGCTGCCGCATCCCCAAGCACTGTCGCAGAGTTGCATACCTGTGCACAGTCACCAAAGGTGTGCCAGGCCACACAGAGCCACGCCAAGGGCTGACAGGCATGTGGAAGGAGCAGACCCACCGTCCCTAAAGAGAACTCCTCCCAGAGCCGAAGCCTGGAGACGGTACAGCTTCCTCTTAAGAAGCAGGAAGTCAAATGAGCAGGGACAGTGATAAAATGATCTGGCCGTGTTGACTCTCTGGGTCCACTGTTGATTCAGGAGGTGCTTCTGGACCCATTCACAGTCAGAGAAGGCAGCAGCCATGAGCTGAGAGACCAGTCATTTTACCATGTCCTGGATACAGCTTTAAGTGTACCTATCTCCCTAGCTACAACTATACCATCCCTAAGTAACAACTTCAATAAGGGCGTACTACAGCCCCATTTTATAGATGAAAAAACATACTGAAGCAGCGAGGACCCCTCTGTCCTCTGAAGTCAAACTAGGCAGTGTGGCGACTTTTGGTCTGTAATTTTTTTTTTTACCTTAAAAGTAAAGGATCTCGGGGAGAGGAGTGGGGGGAGGGGGAGAAGGGTGGGGGGAGGGGGGGAAGGGTGGGGGGAAGGGGAGGGAAATGGGAGGCTGGGAGGAGGCGGAAACTTTTTTTTCCCTTTTCTCAATTAAAAAAAAAAAAGGATCTCACCCCCATCAAGGAAACTTCTCGCAACAGATGGAACACACTCCCGTACCTAAGGCCCCAGAATATTTTGGAAGAGGGGGAGAAAAGACTCTAAGAACCAACTAATGAGGGAGTTTGCTGTGTGCCTGTCTCCTAGTCCTATCAGAAGCTACCAACATGAATGCCCAAATGTGAGCTGAACAAAGGACACCAATAGATACGCCAACATGAATGGGAAAAGCCGTAAAGCTTCAACCCTATACAAAGAACAACAGAAAACTAAGAAACACTGACAGTGGGAGAAAGAGTCCTCCCCAGGGAAGAGCACACCAATTTGTTATCCAATATCAAGTGGTCAGCCCTGGAAACAAGTTACAAGTAGCATTCTACAGACTGAGCAGGTTACATGTAGCGAATGCTTATGTTTGTGCACACGTGCATGTGTGTATGCACGCGCTAACAATGGAAAAAGAAGGCAGGATTTGAAAGAGCAGTGCTTTGGAGGGAGGAAAGAAAGGGAAGGGAGAAATTATATAATTATAATCTTAAAAAGAAAAGAAATGGGGGGAGTAAGGGTTCTAATTATGTGATTCAGGCTGGCCACAAACTCCTTGTCCCGCATTCCCCCTTCCTGCCTTCCACGTGCTGGGACTATGAGCCTGTACGCCGTAAAATCCTATACCTGGGCCTTAGGATGTCTTCCTTGAGCTCTAACAAAGTGTGGCAGATTCTGAGGTCTTAAGATAAGACAAGACAATGAGCACACGTCTTTAGCCCCAGCGCTCCAGTGGCAGAGGCAAATGGACCTCTTTGAGTTCAAGACCATCTTAGTCTACATAGTGAGTTCCAGGACAGCCAGGACTACAGAGAAACCCTTCTCCAAAACAAGACACTGAATCCCAAATGTTACTGCATCCCCTCCCACAGATGGTACTTTGTGCTCAGCCTCCTAAGTCCCTGTTCCCAGGACCCCCCTTTTAGGGCAAGTCTTTCAGAGATGGTCCTGCTGCTGCTTCTGCTTCTAGGTTCTTCACTCAGAGCAAAATCAGCATTTTCACCTTTTCATGGACTAGGGATAAGCAGTTCTCAAGGAACCTGCTGGGCTCACAACACCAGATGGACCTACTGAGGCACACCACCTTGTAGGATGCATAACCACCTTGTTTTCTCCCCCACCCCAGTAAGACACAGCTATTCTGGGCTGACTCTGGCTATTGAGGCCTAGCCTCAAGGATGAGTTCTGGATTCTCAGCATCTCAGGAATGACTTAGATAATAGTATTATCTTTTTCTTTTTTTCTAAGACAAGATTTCTCTGCAGCTTTGGAGCCTGTCCTGGAACTCACTTTGTAGACCAAGCTAGCCTAGAACTCATGGAGATCCGCCTGTCTCTGCCTCCCAAGTCCTGGGATTAAAGGTGTGTTCCACCACCACCCAGTTGGATACTATTTATTATCTTAAAGCTCACTTAGTAAATGTATATGATATATAATACATATCTCACCATGGATGACCAAGAAGAGCAACAACCAGAAGGTAGAAGAACCCAGGAGGGATTCTCCCCCAGAGCCTCTGGCCTCCAACACTGAAAATATCAGGTTTTCTTTGAAGTCTCCTAGCCATGGGAATGTCAGGGAACCAACATACACAGACAGAGCACATGGAACCTTGGGAAGTCCTGTGTTCATACTCTTTCTGGCAGTGTTTGTTCCCACAGCTCTCTCTTACCCCTGGCCAGTGCTTTCCGGGCCTCCCTGAGGGCAGCTGCCTCCTTTTCTCGGTAATATATCTGCATTGATGTAACCTCCCGCCACTGCACCAGGACCTAGGGACAGGCAGGGAAAGAGAGGTGATCAGTTCACGTTCTGAGGTCAAGGACACACTGTGACCAGTGTGTGTGTGTGTGTGGGGGGGGGTGTCCTCGTGAGGTACGACTGAGGAGTTAACATTGGGCTCTCACTGCCAGCCACCCACACAGGTCTGGGTTGGGACTTCAGGTCTCTCACAGGAAGCCTGATATTTTCCTGTCAGGAGGATTTAAACTTTGTACTGTGCCACAACAAGTGAAGTTGTTACATAGATTATAATCCTATTGTTATTTGCTATGCATTATATTAATTCTTTCTTACACAGGAAATCCAGTAACAAAACCCTTTGTGGGGCAGTGTGTGCTGGTGCATACCTTTAACCCCAGCATTTGGGAAGCAAAGACAAGTGGATCTCTGTGTGTTTGAGACCTGCCTGGTCTACACAGTGAGTTCTAGGCCAGCCAAGGCTACATAGTGAGACCCTATCTCAAAAGAAAACACAGAACTCTGTGTGTGGAGGGGTGTTGTATGCATATGAGCATATGTGTGGGTGTAGAAGACCCACAAATCCAGTGTGTTCCTCACATTCTCCATCTCGTTCCCAGACGCTCTCTGGGGCTGTCTGGACAATGAGCTCTCAGGACCTCTTATGTTTACTCCAGCTCTAGGACAGGGGCTACAGACACACACATCCATACTCAACTTTATTTGGGAGCTTGGGATTTGAACTGCATGTATTTGTAACCACTGAGCCATCTCCCCAGCACCACTAAACACATTTAAAGAAGTCAGGAAGCCAGATGAAGCTTAATAGTCATAATATGCCACTCCCAGCTGAGTGGCCTCTCTCTTTGGAGCATTAAACCCAACTAAATCTGATCATCTCCTCCCAAGGTAGGGGCCAACCAGGCTGTGTTGAGCATTTCTGAGGCCAGCCTTCACCAAATGCAGCTGCTGCCTCCTCAGGGAACTACATGGCCACCAGCAGGTAGACCTAAACCACTCAAGAGCTTCCAGCAATCTGCTTTCTTCTGAACAGTCATGACCCATGGCCTGTCTCTGCTACTGTTTCTGTCTGAACCACTTCTTTGTATTATGTCCCAACATCATGCTCACCCATAGCATGGAGCCAACAGGGTATTCCCATACATCACCCCAGCCAAGGCTGCGAGGTGGTCTGAGTCATTTCAAACTATGGGTGACCAGGAACTTCTTGGGATGCTCCATGCTTTCTAGCAAGCCTCCAGGGCCAGTCAGTAAGATCTGGTACTCTTCCAACAAGGACACCAAATCTCAGTGGCCTCGAGGCTTTATCAACGTTTAATGTTGTGCAGGCGTGGTAAGTGCTGGCTCTGGCAAGAACTAGTTTGATTTCTATATGTTATTTTTATTTTAAAGAACAGTGATTCCGAATTCAGTAAAAACAAACATACAGTACCTACAGACATGCATGTCACTCTGAGTTCCTTATTAAGTGCCAACACCACATACTGCTGGAATGAGACTCCCAAGCTTCCTGGTGACCAGTTTGTACCTCACCTTGGAGCACAGGATCCTGTTGTACTGGGCTCTTGCTTGGGAGGTTTTTTTGGCCATATCCAAACGGGCCATGGTATTTTCCCTCCAACGATGTAATGCCCACCTGCAAAGACATGGGCCAGGTGAGAACAGTGCCCCAGTTTGGAGGTCTGGGAGGCTTCTGTGAATCACCCTTACTCCTCTCCTGGGTAAGGACTCTGCCTGAAAGCACCTGTTCCATTGTCCCTCAGGCTCATGCTCTTGTCTCCACCCAACAACAGATGCTCAGTGTCCTGCTCTGTGCTAGGTACTAGGCGGGACTAGGCACCAGCAGTACACCAGGCCATCACTGAGCCTTCAGGAGTTCTTGAGATAAAGAACACAGCTGTAACCAAATGGCAACAATTCAGGTGATTCACATTGAGATAAGAGGCCTATGAACCCTAGTGCATACTTGCCAGAGGCCTGCTTTCTCATTCTGGCCTCGCTGAGGGGACTACATGGAGCTTTGTGGGACTGCACAGGAGTGGCAGTGTTAAAGTCCACAAGGTCCAAGCCTACACTCAGCCAGAACAGCATGTGCGGAGCAAATGTAGAGGGAAAGGGAACAGGTTGTCCACCTGGAAAAGAGTGACTTCAGAGCTTGGGTTATAGGACCCTCCAGTGGTGGGAGGTAGAGACGGTCCTCACGGGGCAACTCTAGAGGGGCAGCTGACAGAGGACTGCAGACTCCACACTGGAGTGGGCATAAAATAATGCCTCAAGAGGCACAAGATATTAGGTGTGATATTAGAATGCTCAGAGGAACAGGACAAGTGGGGTCCATGTGGGCCTCGGGTGAGGTGTCTCAGTGTCTCAGCTGTCTTCCAAGGTTACCCTGCACATGGGAGACCAGGATATGCTGACGTGAGCCAGAAAATGCAGAACTTGCAGCAAGAAAGCCAGAGCTCCCACTTGAGCAGACTAGGCAGTTGTCTGCATGGCCTGAGGCAGAACTGCCCCCACCCCTACCTGACTCAGCACTGGGGGACTCACCTCAGCAGCTGCCTGTTGTGCCACCTCTCCCTGGCTGCCACCTCCTGGAGCACATTCCTCACCCTGTCCTGGTAAGTCTGTGGGAGATGAGGAGGTCACTGGAGGCCACTCTTCAGCCATACTTCTCCTCGTACAAGTCAGCCTCAGAGGTGCATTGACCACAGTGGCTACCATGCCCAGAGCTCTCAAACAGTAAGGAGAGGTTGAAAGCCCCCATCCCAAGGCCAGAACCACTCCCACTGTAATGTCCCACAAGGTCCAACTCTGAGCTAGACTCATATAGAAACCAGCTTTCCAGGAAGGCTGGTACCCCAGGCAGCACTTTTTGGGTACTGTTCTATTTGAGCCTTGCCAGATGACAGGAGGGACATGAACAAAGAACACTGCTGAAAACTCCTGCCCCCAAGCAGGGAAACCTGGAAAAAAGCGCTGGCTCCTACCAGCCATTTCTGCAGAGTCCTGTGAAGCAGGGTGTGCTGACTGTGAAGAGCCGCACGCCTCAGCTTTCGCTGCTCTTCTGTCCTCAGAGCCAGGCACTGTGCACAGGAAAGAGTGGGTACTGTGGGCCCTGGGGCTGGGGGAGGTTCACTGCAGCACTGTCTCTATGTTACATTCTGAGAGCTCACATAAGGGGATATACTAACTGAGCCTCAGTCTCATCCATCCATCCATCCATCCATCCATCCATCCATCCATCCATCCATCCATCTCCCTAGGAATTGGTGGGTATCAAATGAGCAAGTGTCCAACAGGAAATTCTGGACAGGGGCTGGCTTCAATGTTACACCCTTAGCAGAGTTTATGTGAATGCCAGGCCAGGATCTTTACAGTAAGTTCAGAAAAGAGCAGCCGGACACATTAAAGACAAGAAACCTTGAGTCAATCCCTCACAAAGTGAGCTTGCACTGCCCAATGTGCCTTTGACCAGAGGAACTGTGGAGGAGCCTATCTGCTTGCTCTGAGTCATGCAGACAAACAGTTCCACCTGTCCAAAAGCCACACTCAGGCTGTGCCCATGCTGAAACCGTACCTCGCTCCACATGCTCCAGGACCAACGCAGGAGCCTTGCTGAGTGGAAGCGTGCAGCCAGTGTCCTGCCCATCCTCCTATGGGGAAACCGAAGAAGCTCAGCAGGGTCTAGAGCACAGGGGCCTCAGGACTCCCCTCTGCAGCCCTGGGAGTGAGAGCTGTCTAATGACCTGGGCCTTTCTAGGAAAGGGCACAGCAATTCAAAATTTTGCAAGCAACCTCATGGCTTCAAGGCCGGACAGCTCTGCCTTAGACACACAGGCTGTAAGCATTCCCCACTGTAGTCTTGTGGTCTGGTGAAAATTGCCACAACCTGCCCACCAGTCAGATGTCAGCCACCTGAGGGGCTCATTACTCTACATGCCGCCACTGACCGCAGTCATTCTCCATGGATTCTGAGCAAGAGAGCACAAGGATGGAGCCCACGGTGCTGTCCCTCTTTCAGGCTGAATTTCTGGGACACATGACTATGGGTGGACACTTGAAGTCGCTGCCAAAGCTGGCCCCAGGTGGGAGGACTCTATAGTAGAACGCTGCTCACTCTGTTCTCAATGCTTGGGCACTCTCCCTCCAGATGCAGAAAGCCTTCCTGAGCAGCCTGCTGTGGTGGTGAGCACAGGCCATGGTTTGCCGCTCCCGTTCTTGGTGACATGCTGCTGCCCGCTGGTGCCACATGAACCAGGACCTCCGCAAAAGCTGCTGCTCTGCCTGCAGTATAGCCTGAGGCAGGATAGAAGGAAACAGTCCAGTCCAGGAGGAGAGCAGATCAGAGGCTAAGGGAGAATCTGTGACCAGTAAAGAACTGCTTCCCCAGGCTGTCTGTGAATGTCCAAATAATCCCAGGCTCAGGAGCACCAGGCAGGAGCCTGGCAGGGTAGGCTGGAGTTTGTGCAGCTTCCTGAAGAGCAGCCCAGGACAAGTGCTTAAATGGATCCTGCCCGCAAGAACCCACACAAAGAGAGCTACACACCATTCTCTCGGCCAAGCGGTTTTCTCGATGTTGAGACATCTTCTGCTGCCAGATAGCAAATACTTGCTTCTCTAATGTTTCCCTAAACACACGAAAATGAGAAAAATTGACTAAATGTAAAGCACTTACAAAAGAAAGACAAACAGATCTAATCGAGGCTGGTTTGGCTCCTTGACTTTTATAACTCTGTGCATGACTATGGGTCTAAGACAGCCTTCCCAATGCTGCCACCCTTTAACACAGTTCCTCATGTTGTGGTGACCCCAACTATAGTTATTTTTATTGCTACTTCATAACTGTAATTTTGCTACTGTTCTGAATTGTAATGTTTTTTCTGTGTTTTCTGATGGTCTTGGGTGACCTCAGTGAAAGGGTCATATTTGACCCCTCCAGTGGGTCACAACCCACAGCTTGAGAACCACTGTTCTTAGACTCCAAAAGACTATATCTTACAGAATAGGAATGCAATACTTTAGGGAAATTACACAATGTGAGGCTCCATCAAAGTTCTCATCGCAGCACTAACAGAAAACTCGGACAGTGCTCATGAGACAAGCACAGAGGCAGACACAAGCTGCTTCGTAATAAAGATGGACGAATGTCTTCCCAGGGTAAGTCTGACTGATTTTTCCTGCTACATGAGGTCAAAAGGGTCTCATTACTGAAAGCCAGAGGAACCAGAGACTGGGGGTTGGGAAACCAGTGAAGCGAAGCCAAGGCATTATAGAGTTTGCAGAGTTGGATTAGAGTTCTCTGTCCCAGACAGGAACTAACTGCGTAGAGTACCTGTGAAAACGCACTGCTCTTGTGTGCAGGACTCGACTGCGCTGGCGCCGTCGCCAAAGTCTGTACCACACATGGAAGGCAGCAGGCAGTGCTCTTTGCTGGAAATGGCCATCTGCTCTGGCCTGCAGTAGCTAAAACAAAATGGCCTTTGTGATTTACTTTTTTTTTTTTGATTTTTCGAGACGGCTTTTCTCTGTAGCTTTGGTGACCATCCCGGAACTAGCTCTTGTAGACCAGGCTGGCCTTGAACTCCCAAAGATCCACCTGTCTCTGCCTCCCGAGTGCTGGGATTAAAGGCATGCGCCACCACCGCCTGGCTTGTGATTTACTTTTTTCAAATCTCAGTCACACTCTTCTGAGATAAGATTTGCTTCTCATACAAGGAAGAAATGTCATGTTTGATCTTTGCCAATTCGCTAGGTAAAAAATGTACCATGAGCTGGGTGTGGTGGTGCACCCCTTTAGTCCCAGCACTCAGGACAAAGAGACAGGTAGATCTCTTTGAATTTGAGGCCAGCCTGATCTACATAGTGAGTTCCAGGACAACCAAGACTACATAGAGAGATAGGCTTGAGTTGATCTGAACCCCACTAATCCAAAGGCCCTTAAACTTGGTAGCAATCCTCTACCCCTTGGGTGATAGATAGCATTACAAGTGTGTGTCACCACACCCAGCTTCCAAATAAGCCCTAGAAGCATTCTGATGTGGTCAAAGACAGCTCATCCATGCAAAGGAATCAACACTCATCTGGTGAGCACTGTGCTGGGCTAAGACAGGCAGGCCAAACCCTTAAGAAGCTAAGGCTAAAAATTCTACCAAGGAACTTCTACAACTCATAAACACTTTCAGCAATGTAGCAGGTTACAAGATTAACTAAAAAAAAAAAAAATCAGTAGCCCTCCTGTACAGAGATGATAAAAGGGCTGGGGAAGAAATCAGAGAATCAACACCCTTCACAATAGCCACAAATAGCATAAAATATCTGAGTAACTCTAACCAAGCAAGTGGAAGACTTGTATGATAAGAACTTTAAATCTTTGAAGAAAGAAAATGAAGAAGACACCAGAAAGTGGAAAAATATCCCATGCTTGGGTAAGCAGAATTAACAAGTAAAAATGGCAATCTTACCAAAAACAATCTACAGATTCAACGCAATGCCCATCAAAATCCCAGCAAAATTCTTCAAAGACCTTGAAAGAACGGTACTCAACTTCATACAAGAAGTTGAATGCAAGAAATTCAGGATAGCCAAAACAATCCTGTACAATAAAAGAACTTCTGGAGGCATCACAATCCCTGACTTCAAACTCTACTACAGAGTTACAGTACTGAAAACAGCCTGGTACTGGCATAAGAACAGACAGGAGGACCAACGGAACCGAATAGAAGACCCGGTTATCAACCCACACATCTTCAAACACCTGATCTTTGGTAAAGAAGCAAAAAATATCAAATTTATTTATCAAAGCATATTTAACAGGTGGTGCTGGCATAACTGGATATCCACATGTAGAAGAATAAAAATAAATCCATATCTATCACCATACACAAAGCTCAAGTCCAAATGGATCAAAGACCTCAACATAAAGCCAGTCACACTGAACCTTATAGAAGAGAAAGTGGAAAGTACACTTGAACGCATTGGCACAGGGAACCACTTCCTAAATATAACCCCAGCAGCACAGACACTGAGAGAAACAATTAATAAATGGGACCTCCTGAAACTGAAAAGCTTCTGTAAAGCAAAGGACATGGTCAACAAGACAAAACGACAGCCTACAGAATGGGAAAAGATCTTCAACTAACCCCATATCAGACAGAGGTCTGATCTCCAAAATATACAAAAAACTAAAGAAATTGGACACCAAAAGATTACATAATCGAATAAAAAAAATGGAGTACAGACCTAAACAGAGAACTCTCAACAGAGGAATCTAAAATGGCTGAAAGACACTTAAGGAAATGTTCAACATCCTTAGTCATCAGAGAAATGCAAATCAAAACAATTCTGAGATTCCATGTAAGAATGGCCAAAATCAAAAACACTGATGACAACTTATGCTGGAGAGGTTGTGGGGAAAAGAGAACACTTCTGCAATACTGGTGGGAATGCAAGCTGGTACAGCCCCTTTGGATGCCAGTGTGGTAGTTTCTCAGAAAATTAGGAAACAATCTTCCTCAAGACCCAGTAATACTACTTTTGGGTATATATCCAAAGGATGCTCTGTTGTGCCACAAGGACACGTGCTCAACTATGTTCATAGCAGCTTTGTTTGTCATAGCCAGAACCTGGAAACAACCTAAATACCCCTTGACTGAAGAATGAATAAGGAAAATGTGGTCCATTTACATAATGGAGTACTACACAGCAGAAAAAAATAACGACAGCTTGAATTTTGTAGGAAAATGGATGGATCTAGAAAATATCCTTTTGAGTGAGGTAACCCAGACCCAGACAGACAATTATTACATGTACTCACTCATAGGTGGTTTTTAAACATAAAGCAAAGAAAGCCAGTTTACAAACCATAATCCCAGAGAATTTAGACAACAATCAGGACACTGAGAGAGACTTACATAGATCTAATCGACATGGAAAGTAGAAAGTAGAGAAAGACAAGATCTCCTGAGTAAATTGGGAACACGGGGACTTTGGGGGAGGATTGAAGAAAGAAGAGGAGAGGCAGGGAGGGGAGCAGAGAAATGTAGAGCTCAATAAATATCAATTAAAAAAAAGAAGCTAAGGCTAGTCAGGTGTGATTGTGCACGACTTTAAGCCCAGTACTCAGGAAGCAGAGGCAGGTGGATCTCTGTGATTCCAAGGCCATCCTGGTCTACAGAGTGAGTTCCAGGACAGCCAGGGCTACACAAAGAGACCCTGTCTCAGAAAAAAAAAAAAGAAAAGAAAAGAAAAAAAAACAACAACAAAAGAAGCAGCGGCTACAAGTTAACTGAAAAGAAAAGTTAGCATAGAGCTATGTTAATGCAGAGTGACAAGCAAGGGTTCGAGAGAGCACCTAAACTGATAGGGTTGTGAGCTACAGAGAATTACAGGTACAGCAAGAAGCAGAAGCACACAGTCAGGAATGACAGAAGGCAGCTATGGAGACAGAGGAGCTAAGAAGCATCTGTGCCCTTAGCTCCCATTCCCATTCTAACCACAAATGTGACAGTCTGATGTGGCAGCAGATGATGTTGACAGGGGAAGGAGGACAGTGCCAAAACAACCGAGGGAGTGTAGCTTGTGTCATCCTCTTACCCACTGCCAAGAATGGATCATCATCAAATGCACCAACATCCCTATTGTCACTCTGATGTCAGTATCTTCCATTTGGGGGCTAAAGAGATGACTCAGTTGTCAAGAGCAATTCCTGCTCTTTGGCACTCTCATCAAGCAACTCAAAACCAGCTTGTTGCTGGGCAGTGATGATGCACACCTTTAATCCCAGCACTTGGGAGACAGAGGCAGGCGGATCTCTGTGAGTTTGGAGCCAGCCTGGTCTACAAGAGCTAGTTCCAGGACAGGAACCAAAGCTTCAGAGAAACCCTGTCTCAAAAAACAAAACAGCACTAGTCCGGCTCTAAGGGATCTGACACCTTCACCTGCACATATCACACACACACTTCTTACTATTTATTTATTTTTGGTTTTTCACGACAGGGTTTCTGTGTAGCCCTGGCTGTCCAGGAACTCACTTTGTAGACCAAGCTAGCCTCGAACTCACAGAGATCTGCCTGCCTGTGCCTCTGAAGAGCTGGGATTAAAGGTGTGCGCCACCACTGCCCAACTACACACACATTTTTTACAAAGTCTTCATTTAGCATTCCAGACACCTGTGCCCAACTGTCCGAAATGACCTGCAAGTCACACTTCCCTGCTACCCTAGCTTATGGCTGAGGGAGCAAGAATTCTACTATAACCTTAATAAAGGCACAGTCTAAGGCAAAGCAGGTATGCAGTAGGCATCTCTTCCATGGGGGGGCAGGCAGGGTGGCACACTCCATAATACCAGCGTTAGGGGAATGGGACAGGTGGGTACAGAACAAAGGGAAGTGAGTGAAGACCTAAAAGCCTGGGAGGAGCCACTCCTTACCCCCAACAGCGTCTATGTCTTCCAGCAATGAAGAAATGGGACTTGGGCTGGAGGAAACAACTCCATGGTTTTACAGTTCCCTCCAAATACAGTAACCCCAAAAGCAGAACCAGGTGTCCTGGCATAGCCTCTCCCAAGCATCTTCCCAAAGTCAGAAAATCCCATTAGTAGGTGCTGAACTGCCTGCTTTGGTGTGCTTTGTACCTGCTGGCATCTTCTCTGGTGCACATATCGTAACCACACCCTGACACACTTGCGTAGGACTGTCATCCTGGAAGAAAACAAGAAAACCAGAGAACTGTGTATTGGCACTGTCAGGTGTCGAGCTGTAAGAGTGTACTGTTTATAAGGCAGCTGCTTCTAGGTACAGTTACTTCCTGGGGTTCAGGGCACCCCAACGCTTACTGCTTACTGGTTACATCCTCAGAGAGAGGAAAGTGAAGAACTTACTAACATGAAGTCATCGTCTCCTGACCTTGGGCTTTGGCTGGTTTTAAACTTCCAGCATTTTCTTGAGGTTTGTTTCGTTGATTTTTTGCAGGACTTCACCTATGCCAAGCAAGTACCCACTGCTGAACTACACTCTAACCCCTGGCAGCTCACTGGGAACCAAGCACAGTGAGTCTGGGACTTAAGAGAGGACACCTCCTGTCACAGAACCCTCGAGGGTTTTTTAGGACTCTCGGCACACAGAGATACTGAGTGCGATGACACATGCTTGGCCTTGTGTGCCAGGACTTAGAATGATGGCACACCTTGACAACTCTAACTGAGTCAGGCTTTTTTTTTTTTTTTTTTTTTGTCTTTTTAAATTTTATGTGTGCTTTTAAAACCATAGGACATAGATGTATCTCAGTGGTGGAGACCTTGCCTAGCATGTATGAGGAACTAGGTTCAATCCCAGCACAGAAAAAAGAGAGAGAGAGAGAGAGATAACTCTTATGTGTGTAAGTGTTTACCTGCATGTATGTATGTGCACCACATGTGTCTGGTGCCCATACAGAGCACTGGGTCCCCTGGAACTAGAGTTACAGATGGTTGTGGCCACCATGTGCATTCTGGGGACTGATCTGGGTCCTCTGGAAAAGCAGCCAGTGCTCTCCAGTACTGAGCTATCTCTCCAGTCCCAAATATTAGGATTCTTATTGACTCATTAAAGATATGCTCTGAAGCTGGGGATACAGTTTTGTGGTAGAACGCATGCTTAGCATGTGAAAAGTGCTGGGCTTGATCCCTAAAACAATAAGTAGATAAAT
Source organism: Alexandromys fortis (assembly GCF_014885135.2). Taxonomy (NCBI): domain Eukaryota; kingdom Metazoa; phylum Chordata; class Mammalia; order Rodentia; family Cricetidae; genus Alexandromys; species Alexandromys fortis. The sequence goes on from NW_026067920.1 coordinate 5,770,608, forward strand.
AGAAAAAAAAAAATTGGATCAGTAGCTGCAAGTTACACTAATGATACTGGAGGTGAAGGTCGAGGCATTATTTAACATGATGAACGTCTCTGCAGCAAGAGTCCGGGCTAAGGGGCTAGAGGAAGACAGCCTCGCAACTTTTATTTCCATTTCTATATATTTTTAATTTTTCTTCATAGATATTTACTTAAAAATAAATGTATTTGTTAGGCAGAGGCAGCACACTTATTTAATCCTAGCACTCAGGAGGCACAGGCAGGTGGATCTCTGTGAGTTCAAGGCTAGCCTGATCTACAGAGCAAGTTCCAGGATTGCCATGGCTACATAGGGAAACCCTGTCTTGAAAAACAAAAATAATAAAATAAAAATATGTATTTAACAGAATGACTGGCTCTTAACAATCAAGGATATTCCTTATTTCCAGGAAGACCTAACCCCAAATATCATCCTAACCTGACCTTTAACATTAAAATCTTTCGCTGCAGTGCAGGAGCTCAAACTCACCTTGCCTATGTTAAGCAAGCACTTTGCACTGAGCTACATCACCAGTCACAAGGGACAAGCACCAAAGGCCTGCAGAAGAATGGAGGCAGTGGTAGTGATCAAACAGGCACATACAGAGGTGGACAGATCCAATGCAAATTGCATCATCTCACCTCCCATGAGACCTGCCAAAAGCAACCACACCCAGGAGCCATTACTTTATAGTATGAACGTCACAAAGATAAACCCCTTATGTTTTTTGTTTGTTTTCTGTTTTGTTCTAGGTGACAGTCCTATGCAAGTATGATACATGCACAAGAGAAGATGCAAGCAAAGATACACCCAGGTCTCGCTGTCATCCCTGACTGCCCTAAATCCTGCTATGTAGACCAAACTGGTCTTGAACACACAGAGATCCATCTGCTGCTGTCATCTGAGTAGTAAGACTAGGGGCCTAGTCCACACCTGGCTAAAAGGCCTTTCTGAGTTGAGAAGCTAACCCATGCCAGAGCAGTCACTTCCTCCTGGAAAACCCTGTCAGAATTACCCGGGGTCCCTAGCGAGCCCACGGCTGAGCTGAGCTCCTACCTGTAGTGGGTCCAGGCTGCATGCAGTGAGGAAGGCTGCATTCTCTCTTCCCTCAGCTCAAGTCGACACTGCCAGAGGTTCCAGAACCTACGAAGCAGCTGCAGAATGACAGGAAGAAAACAAGTGTATCATAGTGAGAAGTGAGAGGAGGCCTCTGAGTGTAAGTGCCACCCCCCAGCACACTGTGACCTCTCACAGGGAGCAGCCCAGTCACACTGCACTGCTGGCCTAGAGAGCCATGCATGCTCTGGCCCAGTATAAATGGCTCTTCAAGTAGACAGCCACATGAAAACAAGTCTGGGTGTTATAGAAGAATTTTTTTTTTTTTGGAAACAGGATTAAACACATGATTCCCTTGTCTCCATCTCTCAAGCGCTATGATTATAGATACTGTACTATGCCGCTCAGCAGACAGTTCCATTTTTTTTTTTGTTTTGTTTTTCGAGACAGGGTTTCTCTGTGGTTTTGGAGCCTGTCCTGGAATTAGCTCTTGTAGACCAGGCTGGTCTTGAACTCACAGAGATCCGCCTGCCTCTGCCTCCCGAGTGCTGGGATTAAAGGCGTGCGCCACCACTGCCCGGCCCATTTTTTTAAAATTTTAAATGGATCTCTATTTATTATGTATGCAGTGTTCTGCCTGCAAGTATGCTCAAACACCAGAAGAGGACACCAGATTCCTTTATAGATGGTTATGAGCCACCATGTGGTTGCTGGGAATTGAACTCAGGACCTCTGGAGAAACAGCCAGTGCTTTTAACCTCTGAGGCATCTCTCAAGCCCTGTAATACCATTTTTCAAAGTCATTTTAAAAATTAAAACTCTTGGGCTGGAGATCCCACTAACCCTCTGGGTCTACAGTCTCATTTATAAGAACTACACAGATACAGGAAAATTAAGTGATATAAAAAAGGAACAAACAGGGGCTGGAGGGATGGCTCAATGGTTAAGAGTGCTGGCTGCTCTTCCAGAAGACCTGGGTTCAGTTCCCAGCACCTACATGGCAGCTCACAACTGTCTGAAGATCCAGTTGCAGGGGATCTGACACCTTCACACCAATGCACATAAAATAAAGTTAAATAAACCATAAAAAAATTTAAAAAAAGAGGAACAAACAAGCCAGGCATGGTAGCACACATTTTTAATCCCAGCACTTGGCAAACAGAGGCAGGCGGGTCTCTGTGAGTCTAGCCTACAGAGCAAGTTCCAGGACAGCCAGGGCTGTTACACAGAGAAACCCTGTCTCGAAAATAAAAAATCAAAACAACAACAACAAAAACAAAAAAAGAACAGACATATTGAGAATGAGGATATAATAAAAACAACTAGCCTAATGTTTTCAAAGAGCCAATGTCACTGTCAAGGAAAAGGTATACATTATGCTAAGTGAAATACGCCAGTCACAAAAGAACAAATAGTTAATGATTCTCTTTGAAGTCTTCAAAACATCAAACTGATAGGGAGAGAAAGTAAAAAAGTAGCCGCCAACAGAACAACGGAACTGGTGGTCCATGTGTACAAGGCAAATTTGGTTGTGTTTTTAAGAAGAGTCAGAAGTCCTGGCTGGTCTAGAACTTGCTATCAAAATAGTATATTTTTGGTCCAGCAAGATGTTGAAGTGGGTAAAGACATTCGTGATGCAAATCTGACCCAGCTGAGGAACATATGAACTTAGGAACCCATACCATGGAAGCAGAGAGCCAGTTTCTGAGCACCTCCTTCCCTTACTTCCTTCCTCCTGCCCCCTCCACACACACACACACACACACATACATACACACACACACAGACATAAATGTAGTTTTTGAAACATTACAACTTTTATGTGTGTTGCTACAACTCAAAAACATAAGAACCAGGGACTGGAGAGACAACTCAGCAGTTAAAGTACTTGCTGATTTTTTAAAAGACCAGAGTTTGGTTCCTAGCACCGACATCAGGTGGCTCACAACAGCCTGAAACTCTAGCTTTGGAGAATGTTGCTCTAGATTTGGTGCTGAGGAGACATGACCATGGAAGCACAGTCATGGGTTCCCATGGCAGAGGGGCGGGGGGGGGGGGGCAGGAAGATGGAAAATGGAGACGGTTCCAGGTTATACGGAAAGGCTGTCTTCAGACAGATAAATGAGTAACAACAAATGTACCACGTGAGCCCTGACTGAACCCTAAAAGACAATCTGAGGGACAATTGTGGAAACCTGAAAATGACCTGGATGGCAGTAGAAGACTGCTGTTAATTTTGTTAGAAATTATAAAGCTCTGTGGTATGTAAAAAAAAAAAGTTGCTTGTTTGGGGTTGATGCATGCTGAAGTATTTTTATAACTTACTTAGAAATTGTTTGGGAGAAAATTTGAAGCAAATATTAATGAAGATTGAGTCTAAGCAGTATATAGACCATTATACTAGTTCTTTCTGTTTTACTATGTGCTTAATCATTTTTTAAGAAAAAAGGAAGAAACCTACACCCAGAAACAAAACCAACGAAGAGAGTCATTGCCCTTGGTGAACACACACAGGGCTCAGCAGTTTATATCACCTGGGGAGCCCTGGACAGGGTGAAAAGCGTAATCATCTGGGCCGAGTACTGATTTTTCCTTCCTTCCTTCCTTCCTTCCTTCCTTCCTTCCTTCCTTTCTTTCTTTCTTTCTTTCTTTTCTCTCTTTCTCTCTCCTTCCTTCCTTTCATTTTTTTTTGTTTGTTTTGTTTTTTGAGACAGTTTCTCTGTGCAGTGCAGTCTGTCCTGGAACTCACTTTGTAGACCAAGCTGGCCTTGAACTCTCAGAGGTCCACCTGCCTCTGCCTCCTGAGTATGGGGATCAAAGGCATGTGCCGCCACCACCTGGCAAGTACTGATTATCTTAGTAGACCGGAGTGAGGTGGGGTGAGTGGGGAGCCCTAAAAAAGGCTAAAACAAATTTCTCTATTAGCAGATGCAGATTAACAAAGAAAATAGACATTGCTATTTTGGAGTCTAAAGTTTAAATGAAGTGCCATGCACAGTAGTGCACACATATAATTACAGGACTCCGGAGTACTGTGAACTCAAGACCAGCTATATATAGTGAGTTCGAGGCTGGCCTGAGCTAACCACACAGCAAGGCCCTGTCTGGGAGGGGCAAGTCTCACCGTAGTATCACGCAGCTGGTGAGCAAGGTTCCTTCTTATTCGCCAGAGACGGGCCTGGGTCACATTATCTTTTAAGGCTCTGAAGCAAGAATGCTGCACACAGAAATGACACGGATTGAAAAGAAGCATCAGTGTCTGCAGACGTGTGAACAAGGAAAGCAGCATCGGAAGCCTCTGCGGTTCAGGACCACTCCCTTTCTCTGGAGTTTCTCTACCTTGTACCTAATAGAACCGAACCTACCTAGCTCTCAGTAATACTGGCTTCACACACAAACACGCCCTTCTGTTCAGTCACCTCTGAACAGGAGACTGACTCCCCATGACCCACAGGAAAAAGAATTCTAAAAAGGTTGAACACTGGGTGGGTATGGCACCCATGTTCTTAGTCCCAGACTTGGGAACCCCCTAGAGTTAATGTGTATATTCATTTGCATAACTATAAATGTGGCTTGTCAGAATAAACTGAGTCTGTGTTGAAAGATACCCATTGTCAACTTGATGGCAGCTAGGACCGGGTGGGATCAGTCCTCTGGCCCCGCCTACTGGGGATTGGTTCACAGAAGTGTGCAGACCCACCTCATTCCTGGCTGGGACCCAGGGCTGCATGAATAGAGAAAGGCAGCTGAGCAACTTAACCAGCTGTTTCAAGCTCCTGCTGCCTTGACAGACTGTACCTTCAACTGTGTGCTTAAATGAATTCTTGTCATCTCTGACTTGCTTTTACTGGGATATTTTATCACAGAAACAAAAGACACTAGGACAGAACCCTTGGAGCAACATTACAATTCTGTCACTAAGCAAAGCACCAGAGGGAAGAGGCTGGATTGGGACAGGGATTTCCCAATTGTGTTCTGTGGAGGAGCAGAGGCTCCTAAAGTCTCCAATGGCCAGCTACTGAGGTGGGGACAGCCCACAGGACAGGACCTAACTCTCCAGGCCTTGATTTAGACTTAGGATCAGGACTTCTGTCTGTGTTATACATTGAGTCTCTGCCACTCAAAAGAGGATCATATCTCCTCTGAGGTCCCTTAACAACTCCACATCCCTGACTCTCAGTTTCAAAATGTGAACACAGACTACAGCCACTCAGAACTGGCTGCACACAGGGGCTAGTATCAGGGGGAAGTGCTAAGCGGATGCCACCACGGCTGCCCCAGACCCTGGTACTCTTATTACCAGAAGGGAGTGCCGGTGGTGTTCTTCTGCCGCTGCATGCTGGGCAGCCCCTTCTGCCTGCAGCAGCATGTCTGCAGAAATTCCGTTAAGGCCTCCAGTCTCACAAGGCTCCTGGCCCGACACAATAAGAATGCTTCCTGTGAGCCACCTAAAGGGCATGGCTCTAGCATAACAGGCCTGCTAGGTAGGCTGATAATCACCTGTCTCCTCCTGGCGATTCAGGGAAGCACAGAGGAGTGCTAACAAAGAGCCAGGTCATGCCTCCACCCTCTTGACACCCATCCAATGAAAGGCAGAGTCTGAGGTAACCTGCCACCAAGTTCAACAAGCATTTGGAATCATCACCGAGCCAGCAGCCTTGATGGTTTGGCATCATGGTCCGGTAAGATGATTGAGCTGGGAGCGTTAGATATATTCATATCTTTTCTAATCTCATAATCCTCACGTACTCAGCTAAACAACCCATGTGCTCTGCTCCTGAACGTCTCTGATGGCCTGCTTCTCTTCTGCCCAGGGCCTGACTTGTCCCTCACATGAGTCCTCACAAAGCTGGGCTCTCTGGGAAGCCTCTCTCCTCTGATCTAGGCCCATATTCTCTTTTTAAAAATGTCATTTACTCCTTATCCTGGGGAGTTTTCCATAAGAATCATTGCCCTTGAATTTGTGCTTTAGCCAAGATGTTCCTAGAACCAGTGAGATAGCTTACTACCGAGCCTCATAACCTGAGCTTCCGCCTTGGAGCCCACTTGGCAGGAGAAACGAACAGATGGCTGCAAGTTGTCCTCTGGCCTTCACCGTGGCACATGCATGCATGCAAACACAGATGAATATAATCTGAAGTTTTGGGATTTTTATTTATTTATTTTTGTCTTGTTTTGTTTGGTTTGGTTTTTAAGACAAGTTTTTTTTGTTTGTTTGTTTGTTTTTCTCTCTGTGGTAGTTTTGTCTGTCCTGGAACTCACTCTGTAGACCAGGCTGGCCTCAAACTCAGAGATCCACCTGCCTCTGCCCCAAGTGCTGAGATTCAAAGTGTGTGCCATCACGCCTCACCAGTAAACCTGTGTAAACACCCAGCCTTTGCCAAAATTTATGGTCACCTAGGACTTACATTCAGTTCAGTTGTGTCTTCCTTACCTGAACCTCCTGGGAGGCCAGAAATCTTTTACTTTATTACTATTTTTGTTGGTTTCTTTAGAGACAGGGTTTCTCCGTGCAGCTTTGGAGCCTGTCCTGGAACTCACTCTGTAGACCAGGCTAGCCTCAAACTCAGAGATCCACCTGCCTCTGCCTCCCGAGTGCTGGGATTAAAGGTGTGAGACACTACCATTGGGTGCTTTTTACTTTAAAATACAAAAAAAAAAAGTCTGAGATAGAGTCTGGATGTGTCGTCAGGCTGGTCTAGATTTAAGATCCTTCTGCCTCACTGTTCTTGAGTGCTGGGTACACAGGCATGGTTCTGGGTCAAGCCCTTAGGAGCTCTATCACTGTCAAGACCATTTTCATATCTCTTTTCCCACTGGACAAGGAGTGCTGTGAGTCTTTCGTTTCCCTCAGGTGCTTAGTTTGTCTATAAATTTGGCCCAGCCAGAATCACTTGGGAAAGGGACTCTGTCTGGGAAGATACTCCATCAGATCAGCCTGTACCAAGTCTATGGGACATTTTCTTGATTGATGGCTGATGTGGTAGTGCCAATGCTGGGCAGGTGGTCCTGGGTTGTTTAAGAAGCAGGCTGAGGGCCAAGTAGGGGTGGCACACACCTTTAATCCCAGCACTTGGAAGGCAGAGGCAGGTAGATCTCTATGAGTTTGAGGCCAGCCTGTCTACAATACAAGTTCCAGGATAGGCTCCAAAGCTACACAGCGAACCCCTGTCTCAGGAAAAGAAAAAGAAGAAGTAGGTTGAGCAAGTCTTACAGAGCAAACCAGTGAGCATCGTTCCTCTCCTTCAGTTCCTACCCCAATTTCTCTTCATGATGGACTGTGAGCTGTCAGATGAAACAAACCCTTTCCTCTCCACTTAGCTGTTGGTCATAAAGTCTATCACAGCAACAGAAACCTACCCAAGACACCAAATACAAGAACTTAAGTTGGAGTTCAACATGAATCAAGACTTGGATGGACAAATGTAAGGATGTGTAGCTGAGGTATCCAGATCCTCACACTGTGGACATTCTGGGGGAGGGGGGGAGCAGGATGATGAACAGGCCAGTGCAAAGGATACAGTGCTTCCAGTGTGCAAAGGCCCTCCGCAGGGCCATCTTCTGGGCCAGTTTCTCCACCAAGGCCTGGTGGGCAGACAAGCTCTGCCTCCATTCCCAGGCCCACTGCCAGTCACAGAAATGTAACTGGAGCACAGTGACACGATGGAATTGTGCAGCCATTTCTGCAACAGAGAAATAACTCTTAAGTACTGCTCCCCACAGCAGGGAAACGACACGAAGGCTGGACCCTACTGACAAAGAGCAGGAATTCAAGAGCACTCCCATGAAGAATCCTTATTACAGGTTGACAATGTATCAGAGAGAAAGTGTGTGCTTTAAATGCAAGGCTCCTTGGGTCAACCCAAACACCACACACAGAAGAGTTGTCTAGACACTAGAAGGTTATTGGACCTCTAGAATTACTTCTCTTTCCAAGAAAAAAGGGCTGTAGTTATAGGAAAGTATGATGGCTAATCCTGGTTGCCAACTTCACACATCTGGGAAGAGGGAACGTTGACTATCTCCATCAAACTGGACTGTGGCATGTCTGTGACGCCACTGGTTATTTTTTGTTGTTTTTTTCACTAGTATAGGCGGGCCCAATCCATTGTGGACGGTACCATCCCTGAGCAGGAGAAATATATTTTCCCCCCAAGGGCAGATGCTGCTAGTTAGCTGCTGATATGTAAAAATGATAGGCAACACTTTCAAAAATACTGTCTGATTTTTGTCTCTACTTGGAGGGTTCTGGATAGGCTCAGACTCCAAGGAAACAACATACCACTCCATGTTGGCCACTTATGTTGGCAAAGGACTCCTGAGCTTTCAGCCATACTGACTCTAGCTGCCGGATACACGTCCTTCCAACACTAATCAGCTGACAGCTGGTAAACTGAGCCCTCCAAAGTAGGCTGTTGTTTGAGGCATGTGATTGAAGACCATCATACTAAAGAGCCTAACAGCCTTTGCTCTCCAGTCTTGGGCAGCTGTGGAGTTGGGCTAGCTCCACTATGCTCTACGAGCCAATGTTGGTAGTTTAGGAGGTAAATGGGATTCACTTGGACAAGCACCTAACCTAGGTGTACAGTGTTTGATTCGCTTCTGTGTAAACTCAACAAGCTTGCTTATAAAAAGCATCACAGATCATGCTCCTAGGGTGACCTGGACCAGCAGGCTGTTCTCAGTGACAGGGTCCTAAGGGGAGGAGGCCAGGACATGAGAAGATAAAGACGACAGGAAAGCTGTGCTCAGGAGGTCTTACATAAGTTGTCTTATGCCAAGCAGATTCCTGGTTTTCGAGAAGGAAAGCCTTGGGTCGATCTAATCCTTAACACTAGGGGTTATTAACCCTAAAACTGTTTGGGAAACCAAACCACAATGATGGCACCAATGAGAATCCCACATGCCAAACTTGTAATATGTTAATTTTTTTCTTTCCTTTTCATTTAAACTTAAAATGTTTTAAAAAACATTTCATTTCAATATCATGCTGGATGGTGATGGTCCTAGTTCTCAGGTGGCAGAAGTAGGTGGATCTCTATGAATTTGAGGCCAGCCTGGTCTACAGAGCAAGTTCCAGGACAGTCAGAGCAACACAGAGCGATCCTGTCTCGAAAAACCAAGGTAAAAAATTTCAATACACAAATTATATGTATTTGCATAAGGGAGGACAAATTCAAATAATCCAAGTATGTGTTGAGGGCTGGGCTGATCCAAGGCTTTCCTTGAGGCCATAAGATGTGGAGAAGGAACATAGCCCCTTGTCTAAAATCAGAAACATGGTGACAGAGCCAGTTAGCCTGGGGTTAGGGCCTTGTGGGAGCTGTGGCTTCAGATCCACCATATGGAGCTGTGGTCAGCAATACAAGGCCACTGTGTGTTGTAAAACAGTAGTTAAAGATGCATTACATTTGTTTGTGCTGTGCAACATTTGTTTCATGATACAAAGATGTGTTGCATTCTTTTATGTTGCATTTGCTTAACTCTGTGAAGTTGTGTTACTCTGCCTGGCTAAAACACCTGATAGTCTAATAAAGAATGAATGGCCAATAGCAAGGCAGGAGAAAGGATAGTGAAGCTAGCAGGCAAAGAGAATAAAAAGGAGGAAAAATCTGGGAAGAAAAGATCGAGGAACAAGAGAAAGAAGAGAGGAAGACTCCAGGGGCCAGCTACCTAGCTACATAGCAAGCCACAGAGAAAGAAGTAAAACAAGGTACATAGTCTGTCACCCCTGATGATGTACCCACTCCTAAACTCAGCTATGAAGTTAATCACTAGCTGAAGTGCTGCTCAGAGACACTGAAGAACGAGAGCCTTGGTTTGGCGGTCTCAGATCTTACTCTTACTCATGCTAGCTACAGCTTCCAAACCAGTGCCATTTCAAGGGACATCAGCGCAGCAGCCAGGTTCATTAGGGCTGGCCTGACAGTTGGGGTGGTTGGCTCTGGGCTGAACTGGGTCTATTTGGGGAGTCTCATCACTGGGTACACCAGAAACCCTTTTCTGAAGCAACGGCTCTTCTCCTTGAATCTTTGCTTTGTCCTCTCAGAGACCTGGGGGCTCTTTTGCCTAAAGGTGGCCTCCTCATCACTGTCAACATACGAAGCTGCTGTCCTGACCCCACCTGACATAGCCCTTTCTCCCATGTCTCCTCTATTGTATATGTCCCTTTCCTGTACCATCCCAGGAAGTCTGGGAAAGTAATTGGCACAGGATTTGACAGAGAGAAAGATGATAAACACTGTATTAATAAGACAAAGAAGGCAAGTCATCCTAAAAATACAAGTAGGGGCTAGAGAGATGGCTCAGCGGTTAAGAGCACTGCCTACTCTTCCAAAGGTCCTGAGTTCAATACCCAGCAACCACATGGTGGCTCACAACCATCTGTAATGATGTCTGGTGCCCTCTTCTAGCCTACAGGTATACACGCAGACAGAATATTGTATACATAATAAGTAAATAAATAAATATTTTAAAAAATAAATAAATAAGCCGGGCAGTGGTGGCGCACACCTTTAATCCCAGCACTCGGGAGGCAGAGGCAGGCGGATCTCTGTGAGTTCGAGACCAGCCTGGTCTACAGACCTAGTTCCAGGACAGGCTCCAAAGCCACAAAGAAACCCTGTCTCGAAAAATCAAACAAATAAATAAATAAAATTAAAATACAAGTAATCATTAAAACTGGCATTTTGATAAAGAAGAAATACAATGTAAAAACAAGCACAATAAAAAACTGTAGATATGATCATACCCATCACAATATGAAAAGTTAGCATTTGAAATTAAATATAAAAGAATCAATACATTAAGACATTTGAGGCCGGGCGGTGGTGGCGCACACCTTTAATCCCAGCACTCGGGATGCAGAGGCAGGCAGATCACTGTGAGTTCGAGGCCAGCCTGGTCTACAAGAGCTAGTTCCAGGATATATATATATATATATATATGTATGTATGTATGTATGTATGTATGTATGTTAGGCATGCTAGGGAAAGCCAAAAGGAAATAAATGAGAACCAATGGTGATGTACTTTTCTAAATTTCCTGCTGTCCAAATTATGGTGTAAGGCATTCAGTTTCCTCTTCATGGAGGGCCACATGCAGTGGGGAGATTGCTCCAACCAGGCCAGGCTTGGAGGCCCAGGCTTTCTACTCACCGTTCTGCCATCTCTTTACCCTGCAGATGTGGAGGTACTGAAGCCAAGCCTTCAAAGATCTCTGCTTCTGACAGCGCTGATGGTGTCGCACAGCAGTGACCACCTTCCCTCTTTCCTGCTGGCTATTTAGGAGCTGCTCTTGCCATCGTGACCATGCCTGAAAAGACCAGATCAATGTCATTCTCAGCCACACAGTGAATTTGAGGTCAGCCTGGCCTATGTGAGATCCTGCCTCAAACAAACAAAACAAACTTGGGGGAACAAAGAAGTTACAAACAAAAAAGAGAAGCTGTAAAAAGTAACTTACAGCCAGGTAGGGGAGCACACACCTCCCAGCACCCACTCAGGAGGATCTCTGAGTTAGGGCAAGCCTAGTCTGCAGATCAAGTTTCATGACAGCCAGAGCTACAAAGAGGTGAGGTGGGGGAGGAGGAGAAGAAAGTAGCAAGTACATGATGGGTTTAGGGTGAAGCTTCCAGCTCAGCTGCCCTGGTGACTTGGCTGAGGGAAGACATGGAGCTGGGGAGGCAGAGGCAGGTGTACCTCTGTGAGTTCAAAGCCAGCCTGGTTTACAGAGTGAGTTCCAGGACAGCCAGGGCTGTTACACAGAAAAACCTTGTCTTAAAAAACAAAAAGGGGAGGGGGGCTGGAGAGATGGCTAAGAGGTTAAGAACAATGGCTGCTCTTCCAGAGGTCCTGAGTTCAATTCCCAGCAACCACATGGTGACTCACAACCATCGGTAATGAGATCTAGTGCCCTTTCTAGCATGCAGGTAATGCAGACAGAACACTATATACATAGTAAATAAGTAAGCCTTTGAAAAACAGGGCTGGAGAGATGGCTCAGTGGTTGAGAGCACTGACTGTTCTTCCAGAGGATCCAGGTTCAATTCCCACCACCAACATGGTGGTTCAGAACTGTCTGTAACTTCAGTTCCAGGCAACCAATACGCTCACACAGACATACATACGGGCAAAACACCAATGCAGTAAAAATAAAAAAAATAAAAAAAGAAACAAAACAATAACAAAAAAAAATCAAACAGGTGACTTTGCATTGGGCTCTGTATCAGACATAAAATTGTATTGTATGGTTTTATTTTTTTCCATTTCCTTTTAAAAACTTTGTGTGTACATGCACAGGTATACTCAGAGGCCAGAAGCATTGGATCCCCTGGAGTTGAAGTTACAGGTGGCTATGAATCACCTTAACATGGACGCTGGGCATGGAACTTGGTCCTTTGGAAGAGCACACTTTTTTTTTAGATTTATTAATTTATTATGTATACAGTGTTCTCACTGCATATACGTCAGCAGGGCAGAAGAGGGCACCATATCAAAATGTACTGAGGGTGAACATTACATCTACAACTTTCAAGTGGCTCAGAAAAACTAAGCACAAGCCAGGCCCACGGCACATGCCATCCGCATGAGGTAGAAGCAAGGGGCCCACGAGCTCAAGCCAGGAGGGGACATGAGCCACTGTCCAAAAACAAACAAACAAACAAAAAAAATCATCAAGGGGCTGGAGAGATGGCTCAGAGGTTAAGAGCATTGCCTGCTCTTCCAAAGGTCCTGAGTTCAATTCCCAGCAACCACATGGTGGCTCACAACCATCTGTAATGGGGTCTGGTGCCCTCTTCTGGCCTGCAAGCATATACTCAGACAGAATATTGTATACATAACAAGTAAATGAGTATTTTAAAAAAATCATCAAGAGAAAACTATATTCAGGCCAGGCGGTGGTGGCGCACGCCTTTAATCCCAGCACTCAGGAGGCAGAGGCAGGTGGATCTCTGTGAGTTTAAAGCCAACCTGGTCTATAAGAGTTAGTTCCAGGACAGGCTCTAAAACTACAGCGAAACCCTGTCTCAAAAAAACAAAATAAATAAAAGAGAGAACTGTATTATTTATTCTTAAACTGAGTATGGGAGCTGCTTGTAATCTCAGGATTACTTAAGAGGCTGAGGCAGGAGGATCAAGAATTAGAGTTCAGCAGGTCTTGTTTTTTTTTTTTAAAGATTAATTTACTATGTATAAAGTGTTCTGCCTGCATGTATCCCTGCAGAAGAGAGCACCAGATCCCACTGTAGACGGTTGTGAGCCACCATGTGGGAATTGAACTCAGGACCTCTCAAAGGGCAGTCAGCACTCTTAACCTCTGAGCCCCACAGCATGGTCTTAACACCCTGAACCTGAAGTGGGAGATGCCTCACACCTTTAACCCCAGCATTCAGGAGTCAGGAGCAGGAGGATCTCTGAGTTTGAGGCCAGCCTGGTCTGCAGAGAGAGTTCCAAGACAGCCAAGTCTACAGAGAAAAACACTGTCTTGAAAAAAGAAAATTTAAACAAATAACCCTGAATTTTTATTATTTTTAATTTTATTGCTTTTAATTATATATGTAGTATGTGTATATGTTGTGTGGGTATGTGCATGTGTGTGCAGGTGTCTGAAAACCAGAAGAATTGGATCCCCTGGAGATGGAGTTACAGATGGTTGTGAGCCATCTGTATGGTGCTGGAAACTGAACTCTGGTCCAGGCTCCCTCCCTGCTTTTCCTGAATATTTAAAAAGGAATAAAAAATGCATTTGCATGGTTGTTAAAACATGAAGAATGGCTGAGCATGGTGGTTCACACCTTTAATCCCAGCACTCAATAGGCAGAGTCAAGTGGATTTCTGTGAATTAGAGGCCAGTCTGGTCTATGTAATGAGTTCCAAGACAGTCAAGGCTACATAGTGAGACCCTGTCTCAAAAAACAAAAACAAAAAGCCGGGCAATGGTGGCACACAACTTTAATCCCAGCACTCAGGGAGGTAGAGGCAGGTGGATCTCTGTGAGTTCGAGGCCAGCATGGCCTACAAAGCAAGTTCCAGAACTGCCAGAGATACACAGAGAAACCCTGTCTCGAAAAACCATAACAAAGAAAACAAAACACAAAACCCCATGGAAAATAGGATAAACTGGGTGAAGTGTACGTATTACCCCCCTTTTTTCTGCAATTCAGTATTTGCAGACACAACCCTTTAGCACCCTGAGCCCTGCAGCTGACACGAGCTCGCCATTTTGTAACTTCTCCCTAGCAGGCTTTCTTGAAAGCATTGCCTCATGCTCACAGAAACTGCTTATCAAGTCTATCAACCATTTCCACGTGGCTCAGCCCATAGGTCAAGTCTGTCCTCACCCTGCCTGACCTGGCAGAATGGCATCTGGCATGGCAGACACCTTCTCTGCTGGATCCCTGCAGGTCCTCAGTGTTCCTGCTGCCGACTTCACAGTGCCTGTCCCACAGCCTCTCCTGTCACTCCCCTTCACCGCTTACTCCTCCCTCAGCTGCAAATGCCATCTTCATTCAAGGACTCCCAAGGGTAGGGTCCTACCTGGACCCTTCCCCGGTATTTCAGATGTTACAGAAGCATCTGTACCTCTCTGTGGAGACTCAGGGAGTACCAGGCTCAGCATTCCGAGTGAAGAGCACAGCTTCCCCCAATCCTTCCCCACAGGCTGCTTCTCCTTCAGAAGTCCCACATCAGTAAAGGGCAACTCCACTGTTGCAGGTGCTCAACCAAAACCAGGAGTCACCACAGGATTCCTTCCCTGACTTAATCTCCCCATGAGCAAATCCTATTAGTCACTTTCAAAACAGCCAGAACCTGAGTCTGGAGAGATACCTGCTCTTTCAGAGGACTCAGGTTTGATTCCCAGGACCCACATAACAGCTCACATCCATCTATAACTCTAGTTCCAGGTGATGCTCTCTTCTGCTCTCTGTTGGCACCAGACACACACATGGTGCACTGACATAAATACATGCAGGGAGAAATTTACACATGTAAAATAAAATAAATAAATAAATCATAAACACATATAAACACACACTCCAACTACCATCTTCCCAAAAATCTCACTTGAAATTTTCTTTCTTTCTTCTTCATTTTTTTTTTGTTGTTGTTATTGTTGGGTTTTTATGTTTTGTTTTTTCGAGACAGGGTTTCTCTGTGGCTTTGAACTTTGAAGCCAGTCCTGGAACTAACTCTTAGACCAGGCTGGCCTTGAACTCATAGAGATCCTCCTGCCTCTGCCTCCCAAGTGCTGGAATTAAAGGTGTGTGTGTGCCACCACTGCCCAGCATTGTTGTTTTGTTATTATTGTTGTTTTGTTTTGTTTTGTGTTTTTGAGACAGGATTTCTCTGTGCAGTGCTGGCTGTCCTAGAACTCACTCTGTAGTTCAGGCTGGCCTCGAACTCACAGAAATCCACCTGCCTCTGACTCCTGAGGGCTGGGATTTATGTGTATGTGTGTGTCTGTGTGCAGGTAGGCATATATACCTGAGTTCAGGTACCTGAGAAGGCTAGAAGTCATCATATCCCCTGGAGTTGGAGTTATAGGTGGTTGTGAGCTGCCTAATGTGGTTTCTGGAAGCCATACTCAGGTCCTCTACAAGAGAGTATGTGCTCTTAGCCACTAAATAATTTTTTCAGTTTGCAAGACAGTTGATTCCATTTTATGCTTATGGGCAAATGTCTGTGCAGGTAACCTCAGAGGCCAGGTGGGTTTTATTAACATATATTCATGCACGGAGTGGTGAGTTTCAGTCAGCGAGCACAGTCCTGCCACTTGGAGGCAAGAGGATTAAAAGATCATCCACTACTACATAGCAAGTTCAAGGCCAGCCTAGACCATGTGAGACTCTGATTCAAAAACCAGAAACCAAACACCTTGTAAGGGCAAAGCAGAAAGGTTGTTTTCTTTTCAGTCTTTGTTTCTACTTGCATTATTTTTCATTTGCTGTAGAAAAACAACAATGAGCAGATAAGAACATATTTTAAACAGTTTCTAACCAACTTTGTGACCTCGGCTCTGCATGGAAATTTTAGAGAGCAGGTACACATTCCTAGAGCAGCACCTGTCTGGCACAGCCCCGACCTCGGCTCTGCATGGAAATTTTAGAGAGCAGGTACACATTCCTAGAGCAGCACCTGTCTGGCACAGCCCCGCCTTCTGCACTACTCTCCCACCCCATCTCCCCAGACGCACTCCCAACAAGCAGCAGCAGTGAGAAACCTTCCTGTTAATTACATAGTTAATTACCAACACTTGAGTGTGCCAGACAGACCTGCAGCTGGAGGCTCCGGGCTCTATGCTTCACAGCTGCTGTGTGGAGAGCACGGTCCGCTTGGGCTTGTGCTAGTTGCCACCTCCACTTGCTCCACCAGAAACTGAAAGAGCAAACCAAAGGAGTTAGTGGCGGGTAGCGGGGAGACACAGAAAAGACAAGGACCATTAGGGCTGTGCTTCTGTTCAGCCTAAGTCTCTCCTTCACAGTACCATCTTTAACTGATGCCTGCTAGACCCACTGCTGCAAAGAAAAACAAAAATCAAGAGTAGTCCAGGGAATGAAGAGGTGGTTTATGGAGAAAAGGTGCTTGCCACCAAGTCTGATAACCTGACTTCAATCCCAGGGACCTGTAGTGATATTTCATTTGTATTTTAATAAAGCTTGCCTGAAGTTCAGAGAGTAAAACAGCCACACTGGTCAGCCTTACAGTGGTGACACACACCTTTAATCCCAGTAGCCACACTAGTTTGCCATAGAAATCAGGCTGTAGTGGTGCATTCTTTAATCCCAGCACTAGAGAAGAACATAAGAGAAGAACAGCTCTTGGCTCAGTCTCATCCTGAGATTCCTGGAGGCAGGATTGCCATTTCAGACTGAGGTAGAGGTAAGAGCCAGTGGCTGGCTGTTTTGCTTTTCTGACCTTCAAGCTGAACCCTAATTTCTGTCTCTGAGTTTTTATTAATTATGCTACTGGGACCCACATGGTAGGAGAGAACTGACTTGTATAAGTTTTCTCTGACCTTCACATGCATCATCCTTTTCTCACATATTAAGTAAGATATAATGTTAAAAAGTTGAAGGAACAGAAACTAACATCAGAGCCAGTCTTAAGTACTATAAATTATCACCCACTCACTTGATTGTTTACAGTACAGGAGATGGACTCAGGGCTGTGTGTGCCAGGCAAGCTACCAACCAACTGAGCAACAGCTGCAACCATTTGGCGCTCTGTAGTGAGGAGTGGTGGGCTGTGTCCCGCCACCCGGCTAGCTTTACCCCCCCCCCCCCAAATAATTACACGGAAACTGTATTCTTTTAAACACTGCTTGGCCCATTAGCTCTAGCCTCTTACTGGCTAACTCTCACATCTTGATTAACCCATTTCTAATAATCTGTGTAGCACCACGAGGTGGTGGCTTACCGGAAAGGATCTTAACCTGCATCCGTCTTGGAGAGGAGAACTATATCGTCTGCCTGACTCGGCTTCTTTCTCCCAGCATTCTGTTCAGTCTACTTCGCCTATCTAATTTTCTGTCCTATTAAAGGCCAAGGCAGTTTATTAACCAATGAAATTAACACATAGACAGGAGACCCACCTCCAGTGCTCTCTAGATCTTACCTACAACTAGGCAACAGCCCTAACCCTTTGTGCTCTAGACCTCACCTACACAACTAGGCAACAGCCCTAACCATTTGGCGCTCTCTAAATCTCACCTACACAACTGAGCAGCAGCTGCAACCATTTGGCACTCTCTAGATCTTACCTACACAACTAGGCAACAGCACCAACCCTTTGTGCTGTAGATCTCACCTATACAACTAGGCAACAGCCCTAACCCTTTGGTGTGCTCTAGACCTTACCTATACAATTTAGTCTTCAAAAATGGTAGTGCCTACTATTAAAACTCAGATTTCATGAGAAAACTTGAAGGAAAAACAAAAGAGGTTTTCAGGTTTCCAATCCTACGGGATGTCTCCTTCCTCCCTTCCCACCTCTTGTAGCCACATCTTTATCTTAGCCCTAGTAGTCTCTCTTTCTTTCTTTCTTTCTTTCTTTCTTTCTTTCTTTCTTCCTTCCTTCCTTTCTTTCTTTCTTTCTTTCTTCCTCTTCTTTTTTCTCTTCCTCTTCCTTTTTTCCCCCTTTTTGGATTTTGGAGACAAGGTTTCTCTGTGTAGCCCTGGCTGTCCTGTAACTCACTCTGTAGACCAGGCTTGCCTTGAGAGCCGCCTGCCTCTGCCTCAGAAGTGCTGGGATTAAAGGCGTGTGCCACCACTGCCCAGCCCTAAATCATATTTTAAGGCTAAAATGGCTCTGATAGCAAGGTGCTTGCTGTGCAATCATAAGAACCTTAGTTTGGATCTCTAGCACCCACATAAAAACCCAGGTTCAGTGACAAGCATCTGTAATCCCCATGCTACAGGGAGAGTGTCAAGATGGCTCCCTGGAAGCATGGTGGTTGGCCAGCCAATTGAGCTGAATTAGTGAGTTCTATGTTCACTGAGAGATCCTTTCTTAAAAAGTAAAGTAGAGCCTGGCATGGTGGTAGTGGTGGTGAACTTGGAAGGCAGAGGCAGGAGGATGAGTTTGAGGCTAATCGGGCCTACATATTAAGACCCTGTCTCAAAAACAACAACAACACCACCACAAAAAAGGGTACTGGTGGCACATGCCTTTAATCCCAGTTAAGGAGGCAAAGGAAGGTGAATCTCTGAGTTTGACACCAGCCTAGTCTACATAGTGAGTTCCAGGACAGCCAGAGCTACACAAAGAAAACCTGTCTCAAAAATACAAAGGTAGAAAGTGAGGAAGAAACCAATCTTTGTATACATGTGAAATCACGTACATACATCATATACATGCATACACACATAAATAAAAGTTCTTTCTGTCCAAAGATGTCCTGGATACAACTAGCTACTTCAGAGGTATCCATTTCCAATAATCTAGAAAGATAATTGGTGATAAACCTATTTCACAGAAGAGAACAAGGAATCACGGAGAGGTGAAATGACCAGTGACATATTGGGCCAGGACTCAGATCCGTGTGAGTGCAGCGGGAAGGCTACCAAGCTGTCTCTATGCCTGCCTCTCCTGAGTGTTCACAGCACTCCATTCAGGACTAGTCACGGAGCAGCTTTGTTACACGTGTCAAGAGACTCAAGGTGGATTGTCCTGTGTGCGTAGTGCTGCTAAGATGCAGTGCTGAGACGGGTGAATTAAAGCCTCATCCCAGTGCTGAGGTGAAACGACAGCAGCCGACCTGTGGTGCTGCACACACTCACCATAAGACGCTCCGCCGCCTGAATTCTAGAGCAGTGGTCTGCATGTGAAGTTTGGTCCTACGAGCAACCATGTATATCAGCCAGGACTTCCAGGCTTGGTGCATCTTCTGCTTTCTATCTAAAGACATCAAAGAGAGACCTTCTTTATTTTTTTTTTGGTTTTTCGAGACAGGGTTTCTCTGTGGCTTTGGAGCCTGTCCTGGAACTAGGTCTGTAGATCAGGCTGGTCTCAAACTCACAGAGATCCGCCTGCCTCTGCCTCCTGGGATTAAAGGTGTGTGCCACCATCGCCCGGCTGAGAGACCTTTTTTAAAGGGCAGAAACTGAACTGGAGAGATGGCTCAGCATCCCTGGAGCATCCACTGCTCTTACACAGGTCCAGTTCAGTTCCTCGCATCCACACTGGGCAGCTCACAACCTCCTGGGACTCCAGTTCCAGGACAATTGCAGGGATCTGATGCCTTTCCTCTGGCCTCTACAGGAACCTGCACATGTCTACACACTGACATATGCATATAAACATAATTAAAAATAATATCAGACACTAAGAAAGACTTACATAGATCTAATCTACATGGGAAGTAGAAAAAGACAAGATCTCCTGAGTAAATTGGGAGCATGGGAGCCTTGGGGGAGGGCTAGAGGGACAAGGGGAGAGGCAGGGAGATGAGCAGTGAAAAATGTAGAGCTCAATAAAAATCAATAAAAAATAAAAAAATAAAACCAGATGCCGGGCAGTGATGGTGCATGCCTTTAATCCCAGCACTCGGAGGCAGAGGCACGTGGATCTCTGTGGGTTCGAGGCTAGCCTGGGTTCCAGGCTAGCCTGATCTACAAAGCAAGTTACAGGACAACGAAGACTGTTAAACACAGTGAAATTCTGTCTGGAAAAAAAAAAAAAAGGAACAAAAAAACAAAATAAATAGAAGGACCCTGTCTCAACAGAACAAAGCCAACAACAATAAGAAGGGTAGAGAGGGTCAGTGAGATGACTCCGTGGTGGCCTGAATTTAATTCCTGGAGCTCAGTCACACAGAAGGAGGAGAGAACTGACTCCTGTGAGCTGTCTTCTGACCTCTCATGAGCACTATGGTATACAGGAGCCCTCACATATTTAAACCAACAAATGTAAGAAAACAAGTATTTCAGGTTGTCATACCAGCTCAAGGACTTCCTGTACTTCAAATATCTCGTCTCTAGCCTCCAAGCGCCCTCTGCTGGAAACACTGTGTAGTGTTACAAATTGAAAAAGAATGGAGACAGCACAGGAGACAAGTGGTGCTGGTCACAAGCATTTAAATGAAACTTAAATGTGCAAGGCAAGCATTCTGCCAACTGTGCTGGACTGGAGCCCCTCCAGCTTTTGTTTTCCTGTTTTGTTTTGTATTTTGGCTTGGCCTTATTTTTTAAGATGGAGTTTTTCAGTAAACTTGGAGCTCATCTATTAAACTAGACTAGCTGGCCACAGGAATCCTCCTGCCTCCACTTCCCAGTGCCGGTTCTGGGGGCAAGCCTGGCTTTTTATGTGAGCACTGAAGAATCACCCTCAGGTCCTCATGCTTGCTGTGCAAAGCAATTTACTGAGACCCTTTTCCCTAGCCTGGAAACACAGTGGTGGCACATACCTTTATCTCAGCACTCGGGAGGCAGAGGCAGGCAGAGCAGAGCTCTGTGAGTTCGAAGGCCAGCCTGGTCAACAAAGCAAGTTCCAGGACAGGCTCCCAAGCTACAGAGAAACCCTGTCTCAAACAAAACAAAAGAACCCAGAAGCAGCCTGGTAGTGGAGGTATACACCTTTAATTCCAGCACTCAGGAGGCAGAGGCAGGTAGATCTCTGTGACACACATGCAGGGCAAAACATTCAAAGATACGAACTTCCAACAAACAAAAATGCCTGCCAATCTAGGTTGTCAGCTTAACTAACTACAACTGGAATTAACTAAACCCAAATAGCTGGGCACACCTGTGAAGAACTTTTCTTGACTAAGTCATGGTAGAAGAATCACACTAAATTTGGGCATGTCTTCTGGTGGTGGCCTGCATAAAAGGACATGGAAATAGGAAGCCTTGGCTGTTCGCCTGCTTGCCCTCACTCTCCTTGGCAACTTCAGCTACCCTGTCCCTGAGGTACTCCTTTGCTGGGGTTAGAACCTACATTTTCTGAATTCCAAACACAGACTGAAGACCAGCAGCTCTCTAGGACTTTCCTGGGACTCTAGCACCAGATTGAACAGTTGAGACATCCAGTCTTGTGAACTGAACAACTACCAGATCCTTGGCCTTTCCATCAAGAGACCATTATTGTCCTACTTGTACCATAGCCTGTAAGCCACTCTCACAAATTCCTTTTAATGTATATAATATGTATCAGTAATTAACAGAATCAATTATGTATTAACATGATACATAATATACATATGTATATAGACACATATTAGTTAATTCTACCAGTTCTGTTCCTTTAGAGAACCCTAACTAATACACTGATACAGACAGACAGAGATGATAGATATGTGTGCATATGTGGAAGTGCATATACATTAATAGTGAGAACGAGAAAAGATACCATTAATTATTTGAGAAATGCAAAGTAAAACCAAAATAAAATATCTGAACTATCTATATAGATAAGTCAGATAACTATTTGTAGGGATCAATTATTATTATTTCGTAGGAGGTTTTAGTTTGTTTTTTTGAGGCATGGTTTCACTATGTAACCCTGGCTGGCCTGAACTATGTAGATTAGGTTACTCTATGAACTCAGAGAGCTTCACCTGCCTCTCGAGTGCTGGTAGTAAAAGCATGTATGCTCAACTGATTTTATTTTTTGAAACAGAAGCTGAGTGTGCAATCACAGCCAGCTATCTGCGTGTTCCCTCGCCTCTCCAGTGCTGTGACTGCAGGCATGCACCAGCATAGCTGTCCCATTTCTCAAATAGACATTTGTATTTCTGTATACAAAAATGACTCTGGATTTGCCATAATCATAGAATTGTACACCAAAAAAATAAAAAACTCTTACTTTATGAGAATTAGAAACAACAACAAAAATAAACCATTAGCTACTTACAGATTAAATACAGAAACTGTCTCATATTAAACTAAGAACCTGACATCCTGGGGAGAGGGGAGAAAGCTAGACAGGGACGGTAACATTCATCACTTATTTAGTTATTTTGTGACCTAGCTGAGGCTAGACTTGAACTTTCTACGTAGCCCCAACTAGTCTGAAATTTTCCATTTTCCTTCCTCCATCTCTTGAGTGTTGAGATTACAGGCATGTATCAACACACCTAATTTAGGAAGGTAACACTTCAAATTCAACTGAATCAAGGCTGGAGAAATGACTCCCCAGTTAAGAGCACTCGCTGTTCTTCCAGAGGACCCAGGTTCAATTCCTAGCTTACAACAAACTGTAAGTCCAGTTCCAGGGGATCAAACGCTCTCTTCTGGCCTCTGCATGCATATGGCACAAAGACACATTTTAAAAAAATTAATTAGCCAGGTGGTGGTGGCGCACTCCTTTAATCCCAGCACTTGGGAGGCAGAGGCAGGTAGATCTCTGTGAGTTTGAAGCCAGCCTGGTCTAGAAGGGCTAGTTCTAGGACAACTAGGACTGTTACACAGGGAAACCTGTCTCAAAAAACCAATAATATGGGCTGGAGAGATGGCTCAGCAGTTAAGAGCATTGCCTGCTCTTCCGAAGGTCCTGAGTTCAATTCCCAGCAACCACATGGTGGCTCACAACCATCTGTAATGAGGTCTGGTGCCCTCTTCTGGCCTGCAGGCATCACAGACAGAACATTGTATACATAATAAATAAATATTAAAAAAAAACCAATAATAATAATAATAACAACCATTAATCAATAAATGAAAATGAGCCTGGAACTTTTGGATCTCGAGGAAAGGTAAGAAGTGCACATTCAGTGTGGTCAAGGCTAGAGGGAGAGAACAGGGGAAACCATGAACATCACACCGAAGTGTTGAGTTCACTAAGAGAGGCCAAATGAAGTTGCAGGGTGGCATGGTTTAATCTTTGTCCAAGCACTCTTACAGCTATGTGTACAAGGAAAAGAGAGGGAAAAAGTGCAAAGAGGTGATGAAGAAGTACCAACATCATCAGAAGGTGAGGATCACTGTCAGGAAGTGGTCCCTTCAGAAGGGTCTCCTAACACCGGATAAATGCTTCTGAAGCATGAGGAACGGAACCAACCTAAGCAAGGCTTGTCATCTACAGGGAAAGGAGGAAGTGCAGGTCCACACTGTGGGGGTGCAGCTGTGCTGTGTTCAGTTTAAGCGCACCAGCAGGCCAGGTACAGTCTGCTCACATCTGCTCAAGGTGCTTCAAGTGAACAAGCTATGCCATACAGAGACACACGATCTGACCATGATGGCAGGGGATTCAACTAGATCACACTCCGTGAACAAGAAAGAAAGTCAAGCACGTCTTCTCTCTCACCAGAACTCTCCCCTCTCTCACCATGACGCTCAGCTCTGTGGAGCCCCTTCCTCATCTCCCGTCTCTGTTGCACGAAGGTCTTCCAGTTCTGGAACATCAGGTTGTGTAAGTAGTATCTGAGGAGCCAAGATGCAAAGGGTGCTTACGGTAAGACAAAGGAACTCTACCCAGCAAACCCAGTCACTTTTATACTTAGGGGCATGCTAGAAGGGGAAAACCTGTAGCTGATAACGAATTGAGAAGCAGGGGCTGGAGAGATGGCTCAGAGGTTAAGAGCATGGGCTGCTCTTCCAGAGGTCCTGAGTTCAATTCCCAGCAACCACATGGTGGCTCACAACCATCTGTAATTCGATCAGGATCCCTCTTCTGGCATGCAGACAGAATACTGTATACATAATAAATAAATAAATATTTAAAAAAAAGAATTGAGTAGCAGACATTGGGGTCGTTTGGAGTGAGGATGCTACCTAGGATAAGCACATGGAAATCCTAAGTAATGGGCTGTTCTGACCCTTGACAGCAGAATCATCTTAAAATAATAACTGGAGCTAGAGAGATAGCTCCATGTTTAACAATACTGGCTGCTTTTCCAGAGGACCTGGGTTAGGCTCCCAGCACCAACACAGCAGGCAGCTCACACCACCTGTAAGTCCAATTCCAGGGCCAACACCCTCTTCTGGCTTCTGCGGGAACTTCATGTCCACAGTGTACAGACATACATGCAGGCAAAGTCCCCAGACACACAAAATAACAAAATGCCACCATCCGTCCTCTCTACAGCACAATGCATTTTCCCCTTTTGTGTTCCAGAGTGTAACTTTTGAGATCCTATCTCAAAAAACAAATAAAGAATTTAGCTATTGTATTTATTGTGTGTGTAGGAGAGTGTGGGTCACAGCAAAAGTGTGGGGGTCAGAGGACAATGTTCAGGAAGGAGCTGGCTCTCTCCTATGTGGGTTTTGGGAAGCCAACTTGGCTTACCAAGTAGCAGCAGTGCCTTTACCTGCTGAGTTAGAGTACCTACCCTAAAAATGGGCATCTGATGTACTTTTTAGCTTTCTCTCCATTTACTCCTTGCAATGTGAATGGCAAGGATTAAAAGGTTCTTTTTCCATATTCTGGTTTTTAATTGTGTTTCGGTGCTAGGGATTAAACCTACTGCAGGCTAACCACTTGCTCTCCCACTCAGCTCCCTGACTCAGCCTCTCTATTTTCCCAATGTTCCATGTGGGACACACCCTTTCTTGACCATAATCAGTATGCCAGGACTAATTTTTTTGTTTATTTGTTTTATTTTTGTTTTTTCAAGACAGGGTTTCTCTGTGGTTTTGGAGCCTGTCCTGAAACTAGCTCTTGTAGACCAGGCTGGCCTCGAACTCACAGAGATCAGCCTGCCTCTGCCTCCCGAGTGCTGGAATTAAAGGCGTGCGCCACCACCACCCGGCGCCAGGACTAATTTCTTTTTGTTTGTCTGGCTTTTGTTTTTCTTTTTTTTATACACATTTCTTTTTATTTATTTTATTTTATTGATTTTTATTGAGCTCTACGTTTTTCTCTGCTCCCCTCCCCTTCAACCCTCTCCCAATGTCACCATGCTCCCAATTTACTCAGGAGATCTTGTCTTTTTCTACTTCCCATGTAGATTAGATCCATGTAAGTCTCTCTTAGTGTCCTCATTATTGTCTAAGTTCTCTAGGATTTTAATTTGTAGGCTGGTTTTCTTTGCTTTATGTTTACAAACCACTTATGACTGAGTACATGTGATAATTGTCTTTCTGTTTCTGTGTTACCTCACTCAAAATGATGTTTTCTAGCTCTATCCATTTTCTTGCAAAATTCAAGATGTCGTTACTTGTTTTTTGTTTTTCAAGACAGGGTTTCTTTGTGTAGCCTGTCCTAAAACTAGCTCTGTAGACCAGGCTGGCCCTAAGCTCACAGAGATCCACCTGCCTCTGTCTCCAGAGTGATGGGATTAAAGGTGTGCACCACCACCACCCAGTTTAGAACTAATTATTTTAAAAAACAAACCTCTCAGATTTAAAAATACTTGGAAGTGAGTAGACTTCACTTTCAGCATAGCTTTCTGACTCAGAGGAACACACACATGTGTGTGCATGAACAAGGATGTAACTGCAAATAAGTATGGATTCACTCTTCCCAAAAGGATTTCTAAAGGCCAGGAAAAACCCAATACTTAGCTCCTTTGGAAGAGAAGCACGACATTGGGTAGCTGATGCAGTGTAAAATCTGTTTCAGCAAGCGTAAGTGATGAGACACCTGTAATGGCAGTCAGCTCGAAGACAGAGTTTCCACTCCCTCTGGGAGACCCACCATTCTTCCCTCCACTCTCCAAAGACCTTCTGGAGTATTCTCCGCTCATGGAAAAACCTAGGGAGAAGACAGAACATCAGAAAGCTGACGGGAAGCAGCAGGGCTGAGGTCTCTGCCCGGGAGCTTCACAGCGCCCTTACCTCCCCGGTTAAGACACCACAGTGGAGAAAGCAGCACATTGAGTCGCATCACAAGTTCAGTGCTACACACACTAGGAACAGAACAATCAACTGCACCAAGGACTCCAACAGTTACAGACACTAAGGAAATCTTCACACACTGTGAGGGAATCAAAACTACAATTCTGGGGAGCAGGTGTGATGACCCAGTAGATAAAGCCACAGAAACCTGAGGACTTAAAGCTTGATCTCAGCGCCAAGAAAGGTAGAAAGAGAGAAGTGACCCCACAAAGTGACCTCTATACATGTATTGTGGCATATGCACACCCCACACACCATATACAAACACAATAATAAAAATTAAAATCTATTACAATTTTCAGCACTTTATTTATTTATTTTTTTGCAGTTCAAAAGGTTCTACATTTTATTACTGGAGAAACCACTCCCAACTTAAACATGATCAAGTCTCCAGATTGAAAATGTTGAACTTCATCTTGTAACACTCATCAAGGATCACGATTCACCATTAATTGTTTTGCCATTCATTGTTGACTCCTTACAGACTCAGCTTCGTTCTCCTCCAGTGTCTTCTCTTGGAGTTGTACCTGATTTTGTTGCCAGTTTTCATCCGAATCCACTGAGGAATAGGACGATTTTGCTTTTGTTTCTTAGCCAGGAATCGCTTGATTCTGAAAGTCTTGTGAGAAGACATGGCGAGAAGGCTGGG
>NW_026067920.1:5798148-5943245 GCF_014885135.2 Alexandromys fortis
TTATTTATTTATTATGTATACAATATTCTGTCTGTGTGTATGTCTGCCGTCCAGAAGAGGGCACCAGACCTCATTACAGATGGTTGTGAGCCACCATGTGGTTGCTGGGAATTGAACTCAGAACCTTTGGAAGAGCAGGCAATGCTCTTAACCACTGAGCTATCCCTCCAGCCCCCCTGCCTCTATTTCTTGAGTCCTGGGATTAAAGGTGTGCGCCACCATTCCAGGCACAGCAAGCACCTTTACCCTCCGAGCCATCTTCCAGGCCATGTTTTGTTTTCCTTAAACACAGTTTACCTTGGCCTTAAACTCCTAATTCTCCTGGCTTAGCCTGCCAAATGCTGGGGTTATAGATATGTGCACCATGCCCAGTCCTAAAACATGTTTCTAGTTCAAAAAGTGGTAATTACATTTAATTTCTAGGTTACAGTAACAAAGCAAACCAGTGAGTACTTAATGGGAACACAGATGCTAATTTAATTGGAATCTGGAGAGGACAATTATAACTAAAGCAAGTCATAAGAGAAAATAGAAAATAAAGAAAATGCCTACAGTGGTGGCACACGCCTTTAATCTCAGCACTTGGAAGGTAGAGGCAGGTGGATCTCTGTGAGTTTGAGGCCAGCCTGGTCTACAGAGTGAGTTCCAGGAAAAGCAGGGCTATACAGAGAAATCCTGTCTCCAAAAACAACAGCAACAACAACAAAAAGGCCAGCTATGGTGGTACTTTTTTTTTGGGGGGGGGGGGAGTATTGAGACAGGGTTAACAGTCCTAGCTGTCCTGGAACTAGCTCTTGTAGACCAGGTTGGCCTCGAAATCAGAGGGATTCACCTGCCTCTGTGCCTGAGAGCTGGGATTAAAAACTTGCGCCACCATGGCCCAGCAGTTTTAAGTACTTTTAATCCCAGCACTGGGAGGCAAAGGCAGGATCTTGGTAAAGTTGAGGCTAGCCTGGTCTACACAAGCCAGCCAGGGCTACCCAGAAAGACCCTGTCAGAAAAAAGATAACAAAAGTGAGTCAGTGCTATGCTAAAAATGTTGTCAAAGTAAGTCATAAAAGCTGGGCCTGTCAATTACATTTTAAGTTGTTGGGTTTTTTTTTTTTTCATAATTCTGCAGGTTACTGATATTTTTCCCCCTCCTAACACTCACTGTTGCTTTTAAAAACTGGTTTAAGGAGCATAACAGCACCTTTGGGGTTCCTTGTCTCTCAATGTTATTTCAGAGCTTTTTCTTTTTTTCTAAATTTATTATTAACTTTTGATTGTCTTTGTTTTTTCTAAACAGGGTTTCTCTGTATAACGGTTCTGGCTGACCTGGAATTTGCTTTGAAGACCAGGCTGGCCTTGAACACACAGAGATTGGCCTGCCTATACCTTTGCCTCAGGAGTGTTGGGACTAAAGGTCTGTGCCACCATATGTGGGGCAGGGATGGGGAGGAGGTCCATACAGATTTTAAGAGCCACAGAGACAAGTATGAAACTCAGTTCAGACTTTGGGAGTCTGATGTCAGGTCCTTTGTTTTAGCCATTTTTGAGCACAGTACAATTCTAGAAGGTTTTCGATAACAATTCAGTCCTGGGAGTATAGCAAAGCTTAAGACATGTTTATATTGAAATTCCTTATAAAGTACATCTGGCTTCTTTCACAAAGATGGGTACTGCTGACTCTAAGATAGTGCCCAAGATTTAGGATCTACGGACAATGATGGAGGTAAACAGAATGTGGATGTTGGGATTGCCCTGGCCCTCAAACAATACAGAAGTCACTTAGGCTGTTGTTAAGCACAAGTGAAATCACTCATAAGGATGGGTTTATGGCCTAGAAACAATGCTCAAGATTTTAGGGAAAAGGGTCAAGGATAACTGAAACAAATTCTAGAGGTAGGGCGATTTGAATAGGAATGGCCCCCAAAGACTCATGTGTGGGGGCCCATTGGGAGTGGCACTATTCGGAGGTGTGGCCTTGTTAAAGAATGTGTGTCACTGTGGAGGCAAGCTTTGAGGTCTTATAAGTTCAAGCCTGGCCAGGGGGACACAGGCTCCTTCTGTTGCCTGTGGATCAAGATGTAGAACTCTCAGCTCCTTCTGCAGCACTATGTCTGCCTGCACTCCAGCATATCCCGCCATGATGATAATGGACGACCCTCTGAAAGCTAGCCACAATTAAGTGTTTTCTTTTATAAGAAATGCCGTGGTCATGGTGTATCTTCATAGCACTAGAATCCCTATCTAAGATGGGGATACAGGTAAAGCCTGGCCCTACAGATAGCAAAGGGTCACCAGGTTTTAAACTTCATTTTCCCCCAGAATTTTAGGAGAACAGGTAAAATTTTCTTCCGTTATGTTTAACTTTTCCTGGCTTCTCCAGGGCTTATCTGTATATCCACCTTATTTTTTTATTAATCCTATTTTATTTACATATTTTTCCCTTCTTTTTACCCTACAGGTCCTTTGGATATATATATTATGGCTTCCAATTTAGTGTTTTTATGGGATTCCTGAGTGTGTGAATGACTGAGTCTCTTTCTTGTGCCTTCTCTTGGGCTATTTCCTTCTGTTTATCTGTTTTGTCCAATTCTGACATGTTTGTTTTTGTTTTATCTTATATTGTATTTTACTATCCCTTAGAAGCCTGCTTGTTAGCCTTACTGATCCAGGCCTTTAATCCTTTAATCCTGAGCTGGGGGCCGGCCTAGCCTACATAGTGAGTTCTACTCCAGCTGAAAATACAAAGTGAGACCCTATCTTTATTTTATTTTTGGTTTTTCCAGACAGGGTTTCTCTGTAGCTTTGGAGCCTGTCCTGGAACTAGCTCTTGTAGACAAGGCTGGCCTCGAACTCACAGAGCTCTGCCTGCCTCTGCCTCCCAAGGATTAAAAGGCATGTGCCATCACTACCCGGCTGACTCTATCATTAAAAAAAAAAAAAAGATTAGCCAGGTGGTGGTGGCGGCGGCGCATGCCTTTAATCCCAGTATTTGGGAGGCAGAGGCAAGGGAATCTCTTTGGGGCCAGTCTAGTCTACAAAGCGAATTCCAGGACAACCAGAACTGTTACACAAAAACCCTGTCTCAAAAAAACAAAAATAAATAAATAAATAAAATTGAACAGAGAGAGAGAGAGAGAGAGAGAGAGAGAGAGAGAGAGAGAGAGAGAATGATGATAATGTTGATGAGGTAAGGGGAGGAGATATAATTATATTTTCATTGAAAAAAAATTTGTGTGTGTGTGGGGGGTTCAAGACAGGGTTTGTCTCTAGCTTTGGAGCCTGTCCTGAAACTCACTCTGTAGACCAGGCTG
The DNA here is from genome assembly GCF_014885135.2 of Alexandromys fortis. Lineage (NCBI taxonomy): Eukaryota > Metazoa > Chordata > Mammalia > Rodentia > Cricetidae > Alexandromys > Alexandromys fortis. The sequence goes on from NW_026067920.1 coordinate 5,801,451, forward strand.
GTCTTGAACTCACAGAGAGCCACCTGCCTCTGCCTCCTGAGTACTGGGATTAAAGCCATGCACCACCACCACCACCCGGCCGAAAATTTTTTAAATAAAATAACAGAAACAGAAGAAGCCCAACAGCAGCTCACTTTCCTGAGCTAACAATACCTGGCTCTGGAGGGAGTTACTCTTCCAAAAGTCATTCGAATCCACAAATACAAGCACTTTCTGGCCACACACCTGAAAGAAAAGAAAGACACACCCATCTGAACACTTAACCTAGCTAACAGGAGTTTTCTGGAAAAGAGATGGAATCTTTAAGGTGTCAAGGAGAGGGACCCTAAGTCTGCATCAAAAGATGATATCATAGCTAATCTTACATCCACAGAAATGGTTTGTAAACTAAATTAACCTGGGTGTTGGTGGTGCATTCCCAGCACTGGGGAGGTAGAGGCGGATCTCTGAGTTCGAGGCCAGCCTGGTCTACACGGCTGTAGAACAGCCAAGGTTACACAGAGAAACCTTGTCTTGAAAAACAAAACAAAAAACTACTATCAAGAAGATTGTTTTTAGGGCTGGAGAGATGGCTCAGTGGTTAAGAGCATTGCCTGCTCTTCCAAAGGTCCTGAGTTCAATTCCTGGCAACCACATGGTGGCTCACAACCATCTGTAATGAAATCTGGTGCCCTCTTCTGGCCTGCAGATATACACACAGACAGAATATTGTACACACAATAAATAAATAAGTAAAAATAAACAAATATTTAAAAAAGAAGATTGTTTTTAAACACTTTCCCTTTGACTTCAGGGTTTTGCTTCGGCTCGCCTGGAATTCACAGAAACCCACATTTCTCTGCCTCCTAATATTTTAAAAAAGCATGCCGCACTTTACCACTCAAGGTTTTTTTTTTTTTTTAATTTTACAAGTCCAGTAAAGAAATGTATGAATAAGGAAAGTTTGGCCTTTATCAATTTCTACAGTGCAGTCATCTTCCCAGACAACGCTGTGTGTGTGTATGTGTATGTGTGTGTGTTTGTGCATCAGTGCATCAGTTTCTCCACTGGAGTCATCTCCTCCCCACCCCTTGTGTGTGTGAATGGTACCCAAGGCCTCTCGCAGTTTTAAGTAGGCACTCTACCACTAACTTGCAAACCCAAACACTTTAAAAAACAGGCATTGCTGTAATAACACTCAGAGAGTGTAAGTCTCAAAGATTGCAGAGAGTTGAGTCCTACACAGTTTAACAGGCACCAAGATTAGCTGCAGGAATTTTTCTGTGCCCGACTATGGGAGCTTAGACCCAGCAATAGCAGAACTCAACACAAGGGCTTATAAACATTATCTTTTTAGAATCCTATAGAAAATTTATTCATATTAGCTGAATTAGTCCTTGGTTTCTTTTGCTTTTGCAGTATTCTCATGTATGTGTATGGCCCAATTTGTTTACCTGTTAACCAATTAGTAGGCATTTGAATTGTTTCTAAGATTTGGTCATTATTGGTGAGCAGCTGTGAGTATTCATGTTTATAAGTGTGTGGATATGATTTCATTAGTGTGTTTAAATGCTGAGGAGTAGAGAATCTGGTTTGTGTGATAAGTGCATGCCTCACTTTTTAAGAAGTGGCCAAACTCTCTCCAAAGTGGCTGTCTCACCGGCCGGGCGTTGGTGGCACACGCCTTTAATCCCAGCACTCGGGAGGCAGAGGCAGGCGGATCTCTGTGAGTTCGAGACCAGCCTGGTCTACAAGAGCCAGTTCCAGGACAGGTTCCAAAACCACAGAGAAACCCTGTCTCGAAAAACCGAAGGGAAAAAAAAAAAAAAAAAACACAACAAAACAAAGTGGCTGTCTCTCCATCAGCAATATGCTATAGTTTCCATTGAGTTATATCCACCATGGTTTGAGTGATTTTAATTTTCGCCATTTGCTGGGTGTGTAGTGGTTTTAGTTTACTTTTCCTTGATGATCAATAAAACAGCATATTTTATATGCGGGGAAAAAAAAGAATCCTATAGAATTGTTTCTTTTTATCCTGTGGACAAAGAGAAGACTCACACTGGAGCACATGCCCAATTTTCCTTTGTCATTATTTTAGAAAAGTTAGAAGGACAGTATTTTTTTTTTTTTTTTTTACAGATGTCACTTGTCACCCAGAATAGCTTTGACCTGCCATATTCTTGCTTTATCTGCCACATGGCTGGGACCACAGGCCTGTGTCACCATTCCTGACTCACTTTAAACAAGACGACACAAAACACCTTTCAATACAAAGTATTTTGTCAATGAAGAGGCGGAGACATCAGATTTGTGGGGAATAACTCTTTTCTCATTTTTCTTCCTGTTTAAAACCCCTGGCAAAGATCCATGTACCTGGCCTTTCCCGAACACTGTATGAGGAGCAGTGATCACTCAGTGCTCTCTACGCAAACCCCTGTGCAACGCTGTGCCACTGCCAGTCATCAGCGTAGCATGTCTGCCATCCCCTTGTGACTGTGCTGAAGGCACGGCCTGCTGCTCACATGCTCACTTGCACACTCGCATGCACTCAATCTTGCCAATCTCTGGGCTCAGCCTGAAACCTTCTTCTTCCTACATTTTGTCTAGCTAAGTCTTACACGATTCTTCAGGACTCAGCCAATTGTATAAGTCACAACTGGAGACCATAGATGAAAACTTGATGATGCAGACTGTATCTGCAGTTTCCTAAATATTCTTTTTTTTTTTTTTTTTAAGACAAAGTGATCCTGGTTGGCTCTCTGTGTAGAACAGGCTTCTCTCAGACTCACAGACATCTGTCTGCCTCTGCTTCCTAAGTGCTTGGATTAAAGTCAAGCACCATCAAAGGTGGCCCTAAATATTCTTTTTATCTGACTATTCCACTCTGAAGAGTTCTCCAACCAACTGGAAAAGGAAAAATAAGAATTATACCTTCAATTTGGGGAAGAAGGGAAAAACAAAAAGTCTCACCTGCTGCGCAGTTCTCTTAATCGGTGCCAATTTTGAGAGGCATGAGAATATAGAGGATGACAGCTTCTAGGTAACTCCCTCTGGATCACAGAGAGGGCAGCAGACTTTTTGAGGGGCAGTGCCTTCGGAGAACAAGGATTCTTAACCACACCACCCCTAAAAGACCTTAAATTTGAACAGAGAGAAAAGAAGAGAAAAAAATCTCTTCATACACTACATTAACACTCAACAAAGCTTTGTTGTTAAGCTCATGAAGACAGATGCTGACTATGCCCACACAAAAAGCACCACCCACCTACTGAAACATCATACTTTATAATCAAACATTGTATTTCCAACATTAGCCAGGTGTGTTGGCATGCCCATGACCCAGCAATTGAAACGTAACTTCGGCTGTCTTTTTGCCCTATCATGTACCTGGAGTCAATCTTCTCCATTCTCTGCTGAACCCTTTTGATGGAAATTCAACCAGCGGTTGATATGTTCTTTTGTGACTGGATTACTGATGAACCAAAGCCTTTGTCTTCCTCTTATAACTGCAGGAAAGGGAAGAAGGGAGTGAATTGCTTGCACACTCCCAGGGGTCACACTTGTAAATAGCTGTCTGCCAACTCTGAGGTCTCTGCCCTCTACTTCTTAATTCAATACCAGGCATGGAAAGTCTCGTATGGGCCTAGTTAGGGTTGCTAGTGCTGTGGTGAAGCACCATGACCAAAGCAGCTTGAGGAAGAAAGTCAGAACAGAAACTCAAACAGGGCAGAAACCTGGAAACAGGAGCTGATGTAGAGGTCATGGAAGGGCATGGGTTACTGGCTTATTCATCATGACTCTTTTTTTTGTTGTTGTTGTTTTCAAGACAGGGTTTCCCTGTTGTAACAGCCCTGGCTGTCCAGGAACTCACTCTGTAGACCAGGCTGGCCTTGAACTCACAGAGATCTGCCTGACTCCGCCCCCTCCCGAGTGCTGGAATTAAAGGCGTGTGCTGCCATCATTGCTTTCTTATAGAATCTAGGACTACCAGTCTAGGGATGCCCACTCACAATGGGCTAGGGACTCCCTAATCATGAAATACCCCATAGTTGTGCAGTGGTGGTGCACATCTTAATCCCAGCACTCAGGAGACAGACACAGGAGGATCTCTGTGAGTTCGAGGAGTGCGAGTCCCAGGACAGCCAAGGCTACATATAGAAGCATTTCCTTTAAAAAAAAAAAAAAAAAAAAGAGAAAAAAAGTTACGTCTACACCAAGAACAGTGGTGAACACCTTTAAATTCCAGCAACCAGATCTCTGTGACTTCAAGGTCAGTCCAAGACAGTCAAGGCTACACAGGAAAGCCCTGTCTCAAAAAGAAAACAGTTACTCAGGGCCAGTGAGATAGGATAGCTCAGCAAGGGAACTTGTTGCTAACCTGACCGAGTTGATTCACAGAGGGTGGAAGAAGAAAAATGGCTCTTGAAAGTTGTCCTCACTAGGTGGTGGGGCACACCTTAAATACCAGCATTCAGGAGGCAGAAGCAGGTGGATCTCTGCCTCCTGAATGCTGGGATTAACGGCATGTGTCATCACACCTGGCTACACTTTAAATACACTTTAAACTTAAAAAAAAAAAAAAAAAAGGCTGGAGAGATGGCTCAGAGGTTAAGAGGTTAAGAGCATTGCCGGCTTTTCCTAAGGTCCTGAGTTCAATTCCCAGCAACCACATGGTGGCTCACAACCATCTGTAATGGGGTCTGGTGCCCTCTTCTGGCCTGCAGGCATACACACAGACAGACTATTGTATACATAATAAATAAATATTTTTTAAAAAAGCAAGCTATAACAGGCTCAATTCTTCCAGTGTCTTCAATTTTCCTTCACAACTAGATCATTAGCAATCAAGAGTCTTAGTCTTCCCAGATTAATTTTTTGGTTGTCAATGTTACTATAAGAATCTTTATGCAGTTTAAATATTTTTATTTTTAAAAATTACATTTATTTGTTTGTTTGTTTGTGACTGGAGGCTAGGGAACACAAAGGATTTCTGGCAACTCCAAAATCTAAGAGAAAGCTGGGAGGAAGCAGAAATCTTTAATAAATAAATAAAATTTTAAAAAAATCTAAGAGAAAGTATAGAAGAGATCTTCCCTAAACCTTCTGACAGAGGATGCCTCCTTAACTTCATATTTCTGGTCTCCAGAGCTGTGAGGGAACAAGAGTGACATTCTTTGAAATGACCAACTTGGTGGCAACTGGTTACAAAACTGTAGGAAACAAATATAAAAAATAAGAGATAAGACAATACACAGTGGAGGCAAGCAGACAGAGTGAACGTGACGTCTACTGAACGACTGTGATGTACTTATAGTGATACTCTAAAAAGGTAAAATCATCATCATAATTAAGCACAGTTCTGGGGGCTGGAGAGATGGCTCAGTGGTTAAGAGCACTAGCTGCTCTTCCAGAGGTCGTGAGTTCAATTCCCAGCAACCATCTGTAATGAGATCTGGCGCCCTCTTCTGGCGTGTGAGCATACATAGAGGCAGAATGTTGTATACATAATAAATGTTAAAAAAAAAAAAAAGACCACACAATTCAAGGAAAATGAGTAATAAATGAACTGTAAAAGATCATATCCAGCTGTGCGGTGGTGGCGCACGCCTTTAATCCCAGCACTCGGGAGGCAGAGGCAGGCGGATCTGTGAGTTCGAGGCCAGCCTGGTCTATAAGAGCTAGTTCCAAGACAGGAACCAAAAGCTATGGAGAAACCCTGTCTCGAAAATTCAGAAAAAAAAAAAATCATATCCGTGCCATGTGAACTTTTTAGTGATGTTAGGGCTGGAGATGGTTTTTAGTGCTTTCCTGCCATGAAAGAGCTCTAGGTTCAATCAGCAGCAGGAAATAAACTGAGCAGGGTGCCACATAGCTGTAATCCAGAAAAAGGAGGAGCTCTGCAAGCTTTCCTCTTTTTTAAACCTTTATTTATAACTAGGCAGTGGTGGCGCATGCCTACCAACACTCGGGAGGCAGAGGCAGGTGGATCTCTGTGAGTTTGAGGCCAACCTGGTCTTCAGAGCTAGTTCCAGGACAGTTAGGGCTGCACAGAGATAAACCTGTCTATACCCCCCACCCAGAAATAATCACATTTATTTATTCTGTGAATATGAATGCTGTGTGTGCAAGTATGTCCACGTACCACCTGAGTCCCTAGTTTCCTTGGCGGTCACAAGAGGGTATCAGATTCCCTGGAACTGGAGATCTGTAATGAGATCTGGTGCCCTCTTCTGTCCTGCAGGCAGAATACTGTACACATAATAAATAAATAAACAAGTAAATAAATAGAAAAGAACAAGTATTTTTAAGTGCTGAGCCCCAAATCATTGCAAGTTTGAAGCCAAGAGGTAGCAAGACCCTGTCTCAAAACAAATAAACAAACAAATAAGTAAATCTCTGGGGCTGGGCTGGGCTGTGGTGGCACACGCCTTTACTCCCAGGACTCAGGAGTCAGAGGCAGGTATAGTTCTGTGAGCTCCAGGCTAGCCTGGTCTACAAAACAAGTTCCAGGACAATCAAGGCTACACTGAGAAACCATCTCAAAAAAACCAAAATAAGGCACTGAAGGGATGGCTCAGAGGTTAAGAGAACTGGATGCTCTTCCAGAGGTCCTGAGTTCAATTCTCAACAACCATATGGTGGCTTACAACTATCTATCATGAGATCTGGTGCCCTTGGCACACAGGCATACCTGCAGGGAGAACATTGTATGTAAAATAAATCTTTAAAAAAAAAGCCTAAATACATAAATTTGTTTCTAAGTTGTAATATACATGCTGTTAATTACAAAGACAGCCCAAGATAAAACATGATTGCTAGACACTGGCTCTCAGATGCACATGAAGACTGATCTCCTGAGATGATAACAAAGGACAAACTAATCCAGAAATTCCATTACTACCCATACACCAAAGGAAACTGAAACTATGTCTGTATACAAGCTTATACAAAAATGCTTAGGGTCGAGCATGGTGGCACGCATCCTCATTATTAGCACGTGGGAGGCAGAGGCAGGTAGGTCTCTGAACTTAAGACCACTCTGTGATTCTAGGACAGCCAGGACTACATTATACAAAATAAAATAAGTCAGTCGCAGGAGTCCATATATTATGATTTCACTTTGGGGGGGGTGTGTTTGTGTGTGTGTTTTGAAATAGGGTCTCTCTATGTCTCTCTGAATGTCCTGGAACTCACTATGTAGACCAGGCTGTCCTCAAACTCAGAGAAGCGCCTGCTTTTACGTCCAGAGTACCTCAAATAAAGGCATGTGCCACCATATCCCATTTAAATGGTTTCACTTCAATTAAATGTCCAGAAAGGCAAAACTTTATAGTAAGAAACCAAACTGGTAGTTGCCTCAGGGCAAGGTTTCTTAACTATTTCCCACTGTTGACCAATTTCACATATATTTTTTGTGGGTTTTTTGTTTTGTTTTGTGACACGGCTTTTCTGTGTATCTCTGGCTGTCCTGGAACTTGCTCTGTAGACCAGGGTGGCCTCGAACTCACAGAGATCCACCTGCCTCTGCTTCCCGAGTGCTGGGATTAAAGATGTGTGCCACCACTGCCCGGCTAATATTTTAATGTTTTAAAGACCATGATAGTGAGATACACATACACTTAGCTACAGTATTGTACAATTTAAAAAATTAAAAGATCCTATTAAAAAAAAAAAAAGAGGACATTGATATATCAAGCACCTGAGTGAGTTTCAAATATTGCTTCCAGGAAGCCTTCCCAAAAAATCCTACTTGCTCAACACTTGGTAATTACCACACCATCTAAGGGACACGGACCACAATTAAGGTGACCCACTTTAACACCGTCGTCTCAGCAGGGGCTTATTGTCCTTAATGGGGTGGGTACTCAAGGTCATTGGCTAACAGGTGGTGGCAGAACCGCCACCGGCGTTCCGGCCTCTACACACCTTCAGGAACTACACCAAATGAGGACCTGTGGTACAAACGGCTCGGTCACTTGAGATCAGTGTACACAAGAAGCCCCTCGCCCAGGCACACCCCTCAATCGAATCTGGATCTGCCCTGACTAATAAGCTTCGTGAGGGCGGGAGAGTCACCCTGAGGCGCTCTCCAGCAGGGGAAGTAGGATGCAGAGGCCCTGCAAAGACAGCGCGAGCCGAGCGGACTCGGAACAACCTCACGCACGCTCCGGTCGCACTTCCACGCACCCGAAGCCTTGTGGGTAGGCAGCACCTCCTGCATTTGTACAGGAGAAAGAGCCATCACAGGGCCCAGCTCATAGGCACCCGCGCTCTGCCGCCTTTAAAGCAGGGGGACGAGCCATTCGAGGTCTCGGGGCGTAAGGCCTGGCCTCGTACCTGAGGGAGCCGACTCCTCAGCGGACGCCGGGAAAGCTGTAAAGGCGAAGGCCAGAGGCCCAGGGTTTCGCGCCTTGCGCCGGCACCCCGCCCACCGTCTCCACGGCAACGCGGCCCGCACCGGAAGCTGCTCTGTCGTCTTTAGTGCGCGCAGCTTCCCCGGGAACTGAAGCTTCTGGCTTCTCTGTGAGCTCGGCTTCCGATTGGTCTCTTGGTCGGAAGTACGGACGCTTCTTGGCTGCGGGTCTCCAGTAACGCTTCCTGCATGAATTGGCGTGGGACAGACAGGTGTCAGACATGGGCATGGTGGCGCGCACGTCGGTAATCTCCGCATCAGATCGGCCAATTAGTGCTGTATCTTTAAAGACATACTTTGAGAAAAGACTAGGAGATTTCATGTTAAAAACAAGGAAAACTAGCAATTGGTTGGGTGTGTGACGATTAGAACAAGAGGCGGGAGACATGACTCAGAAGTTAAGAGCACTTTTTGCTAATCCAGCGTCCACATGGTGGATTATTCCAAGTCGCTCTCTCTTTTGACCCATATGCAGGGGAAACACTCATACACAAAATAAATATTTTTAAAAAAGTTTAAACTCAAGTAATACTTCCAGCCCCCTTCTTACAAATGGTGACTTTGTAATTCAAAGTATTTAAAACAATTTTTTTGGTGGTAACCATCGTGAGAGGCTGAGGCAGGAGAATCACTGCAGTTTCAAAACAATCGTACCTATTTAGTGAGTTCCAGTATCGCTTGGGCTAGAGTGAGACTCTATATGAATAGCAAGCAAATAAATAATGTTTAGATACAGTTGGCTGAATTGTCAAGATGGCTCAGCAGGTAAAGGCACCTGTCACTAAGCCACGGGAGCGGAGCTCCATCCCCTGGACTTCTGTAGTGGGAGAGAACTCACTCCTTTGACCTCTGACCACAAGCCATGCCCATGCACACAAACAAATAAATAAAAGGCAATAGGAAGTGAGTAAATCTGGCCTGCTAGTGCATGTACTCCCTAGCTACTCAGGAGGCTGAGGCAGGAAAAATTACCAATTTTAAGACTACTTTCGGAAATTTGGATAGAGCTTGTCTCAAAAACGAAATAGCTGGCCAGGTGTGACGGCACATACCTTTAATCCCAAACTGGAGAGGCAACTGGTGAACATAAATTCCAGGCTAGTCTGGTCTACATAGAGAATTCCAGGCAAGCCAAGGCTACAAAGGAAGACTTTGTTCTATAGAGTCAACAAAAGGGCTGTAAAAATGGCTCAGTGGTTAAGAGCACTGACTGCTCTTCCAGAAGACCCAGGTTCAATTCCCAGCAACCACATGGCAGTTTACAACTGTCTGTTTACTCCAGTTCTAGGGGATCCTACAACCATGGCAAAACACTAATGCACATTAAAAAGAAAAAAAAAAAAGCCTGGTGAGCAGTAGTAGTGCACACCTTTAATCCCAGCCCTCTGGGGTCGAGGCAGGAGGATTTCTGTGAGTTTGAGGCCAGCTTGGTCTACAAAGCAAGTTCCAGGACAGACAGAGCTGTTGCACAGAGAAACCCTGTCTTGGAAAACAAAAACAAACAAAAAAGCCAACAAAATAAAGTTATATTTTATAGAATACCAGCCTTTTGGTGATAACTCATCTGAAGTTACATCTTCAAGCATTGTTAAGGTGATTAGACTAATTCAGTCAAAATAGTGGAACCTTTTTTTTTTCTGCCTCAGTGGGGCCCACTGTGGAACCATTTTTTAATTTACTATAAACTAGCCTTACAAGTGTCTTTACATAAATTTTATAAATATATCCAGATTAAGAAATGAGTACATGTTTTCTTTTTTGTTGTTTTGTTGGTTGTTTGGTTGGTTGGTTGGTTTTTGGAGATGGTTTCTCTGTTACTTTGGGGCCTGTCCTGGAACTAGCTCTTGTAGACCAGGCTGGCCTCGAAGTCAGAGATCCACCTGCCTCTGCCTCCTGAGTGCTGGAATTAAAGCTGTGTACCACCACTGCCCGGCTAAGTACGTTTTTTTAATGCCTGGTTTTAATTATGTATATGTGTGCATGTGTCTGGTAGGGAAATGTTCGAGTGTGTGCAGGGAGCCTGGAAATTCAAGGCACTGGATACCCTGGAGCTGGAGTCATAGCTGGTTATGCGCTGCTCAGCATGGGTGCTGGGAATCAAGCATGAGTCATCTGCAAGTGCAGTGAGTGCTGAGCAATCTCTCTAGCCCCTAAGCAGGCTGTCTGGATTTGATCGGATTTGCTGATGTTTCATTCCCATTGTGTGCATTCATCACCCTCGGCTTTGACAAACTCAGGAAAGGAAAAGAAGTATTTCCATGAGAGTTACAGGGAGAAGCTCGAGCGTATGTTACTTTTCTATTGCTGCATTAACACTGTGGGGAGACCACTACCCAGGGCTTTCTTAGAGGCCTTGATGAAAGGATACAGAGAATCTAGTTCTGTGTCCTTGTCCAGGAGCAGACTTGCAAGGCCTGTCTGATGCCTCTTAAGAGGCAAGGTTCTGCCCACATGGCAGCTCACAACTATCTTTAACTCTGTTCCAGGGGATCCGATGTCAATGCACATAAAATAAAGTTAAATAAATTTTAGCTGGGTGGTTGTGGCCCATGTCGTTAATCCCAGCACTTGGGAGGCAGAGGCAGATGGATCTCTGTGAGTTTGAGGCTAGCCAGGTCTACAAGAACTAGTTCCAGGACAGGCACCAAAGCTCCAGAGGACCCAAGTTCAGTTCCTAACACACACATGGTTGCTCAAAACCACTGTGGCTCCAGTTACAGGGGATCTGATACCCTCCTCTGACCTCTGAGGGCACCACACAAATATGTGGTACACATGCAAAATAAAAGGCCATGTAGGGATGGGAGAGACTGCTCAGCAGTTCTTGCAGAGGACTGAGGTTTGCTCCCAGAACCCACATTAACTCCATCTGAAATTCCAGTTCCAGGCATGTGCCATACATACACGAAAGACACTCAAAATACACAGAAAATAAAAACTTTTAAAAATTAAAAAGGAGGGGCTGGAGAGATGGCTCAGTGGTTAAGAGCATTGCCTGCTCTTCCAAAGGTCCTGAGTTCAATTCCCGGCAACTACATGGTGGCTCACAACCATCTGTAATGAGGTCTGGTGCCCTCTTCTGGCCTGCAGACATACACACAGACAGAATATTGTATACATAACAAATAAATAAATAAATATTTAAAAATAATTAAAAAGGAGCCAGGCAGTAGTGGCACTAACCTTTACGCCTAGCACTTGGGAGGCAGAAACAGGCGGACCTCTGCGAGTTTGAGGTTAGCATGGTCTAAAAGAGCTAATTCCAGGACTGGCTCCAGAGCAACACAGAGTAACCCTCTCTCAAAAAACAAAACAAAACACCAACCAAACAAAAAAATTAAAAAGGACATGCATTAAAGCCCCAGTAGCCCCAGCTGACAGCACCTTCAATTCCCATGCACGTGAATAAAGGATCCTTTAAGGGGTCTTAGTGCCTGGCCTTTAAGCCACCATCAGGTGATGCTGAATGAATCAGAACAGCTGTTGGTACCCACCCAATTATAAAGTTGGGAGCCAAATGTGGGCTCAATCCTCTGGTTTTGGGTAGGGCTTTTGTTGTCTTTGTTTTTTCGTGGTTGCTAGGGATTAAACTGAGGACCTTCTTGCACATGTTAAGTTTATACTCTACCTCTGAGCTATATCCTCAGTCCTATTCTTATGTTTTGTTGTTGTTGTTGTTTTTAAGATTTATGTGTACTAGTGGTTTACCTGTATGTAGTGCACTAACAAGCATGCCTAGTGTCTTCAGAGGCCAGGTGTTGCTCCTGGAACTGGAGTTACCTGTAGTGCTAGGAATCCTCAGCAACAGCAGCCTTTAAAAAAGATTTATGTATACCACGTTTTGCCTGCATGCCAGAAGATGGCACTGGATTTCATTATAGATGGTTGTGAGCCACCATGTAGGTTGCTGGGAATTGAACTCAGAGGACATTTAGAAGAGCAGCCAGTGCTCTCAACCTCTCCAGCCCTTATTTATTTTTTAAAAGATTTATTTATTTATTTATTTATTTATTTATTTATTTATTTATTTATTTACTATGTATGAGCTGTACTGAATGCGAGTCCGGGCAAGGGCCTACGAGCCAACATTTGGGAAGCAGATGCCACAAGTTCCAGTCTAGCGAGGACTGGGTAGTAAATNGAGTCCGGGCAAGGGCCTACGAGCCAACATTTGGGAAGCAGATGCCACAAGTTCCAGTCTAGCGAGGACTGGGTAGTAAATTCCAAGTCCTGATGTTTTATTTTTTATTTATTTATTTATTTACTATGTATGCAGTGGTCTGCCTGCATGTATGCCTGCAGACAGAAGTTGGCACCAGATCTTATTATTGGGTGGTTGTGAGCCACATACGGGCTGGGAATTGAACTCAGGACCTCTGGAAGAGCAGTCAATACTCTTAACCACTGAGCTCTCTCTCCAGCCCCAGCCTGAGCTCTTAACTACTGGACCATTTCTCCAAGTCCTGCATTTATTTCATTTTAGTTTTTTTGGGGACAGGATTTCTCTGTTGGCTTTGGTGCCTGTCCTGGAACTAGCTCTTGTAGAGCAGGCTGGCCTCGGACTCAGAGATATGCCCGCCTCTGCCTCCTGAGTGCTGGGATGAAAGGCATGTGTCACCACTACCCAGCTCCTGCCTTTTAGAGACAGGGTCTCACTACGTAGCCCTAGCTGGCCTAGAACTATGTAGAACATGCTATCCTTGAGCTCATAGATTTCCTGTCACCTGAACATTGCAATTACAGGCTTGTGTCACCATGTTCTGCCCTAGCTCATTTTAATGTTATTTCTAATTACCTCTACAAGACCAAGAAGTACACACTTTGATTCCTATTTCTTTTTTTTAATATTATGTATACAATATTCTGTCTGTGTGCATGTCTGCAGCCAGAAGAGGGCACCAGACCTCTTTACAGATGGTTGTGAGCCACCATGTGGTTGCTGGGAATTGAACTCAGGACCTTTGGAAGACAGGCAATGCTCTTAACCACTGAGCCATCTCTCCAGCCCCACTAAGATTTCATTAAGTGACATTTGGTAGCTTTTAGAAAATAATTTATTGGGCTAGGAATGTTGCTCAGTTTTAAAGAGTACTTTCCTAGCACTTACTAGAATGTAAGGTTGATTCCAAATACTGAACAACTCAGGTAGAGTCCTGGCATCTAGCATGCCTGAGCTCTGGGTCTCTAACTCAGCATCTGGGAGTGGGTGTCTTCTGTGCTCCATAGCGAAAGGATTACTCCTATTTCTCTCAGCTTAAAGAATCTAGATCTCAGCCTGGCAGTGGTGGCGCACGCCTTTAACCCAGCACAGGAGGCAGAGGCAGGTGGATCTCAGTTCTGTGAGGCCAGCCTGGTCTACAGAGCGAATTCCAGGACAGCCAGCATTACACAGAGAAACAAGGAGAAAAAAGAAAGAAAAGGGACCACGATTCTCCACAATGTGTCTTTGCATAGACTTTATTTTTTTTTTCTTTGTCGGGTTTGGAGCATGTCTTTAATCCCAGCACTTGGAAGAGGTAGCAGCTAAATTTGAGGCTTGCCTGATCTACAGAGTTACAGGACAGCCAGGGCTGTTACAAAAAGAAACCCTATCCTGAAAAAAAAATCTTTTTCAAAGAATCTTTATGTAAATTAGCTAAGGCTTCCTGACACACACATACACACACCCGCCCCGCGATCTTTACTACTGCTATTCCCACCTGGCAAAACAAGCTAAAGACAGTACACTCCTAACTATCCAGCCTATACTGCAGTGGAGATGCAGGCCTAAATGCAGACGTTCCGGTCTCTCGTCTGCAGTTCTCGAGGCACACACTGGTAATCCAGGCCTTCGGAGGCCAGCGAGGATTACATAGTGAAACCCTGTCACAAAAGATAGCTTGGGAGAGAGACTGTATAAATAACTCCAAAGAGGAAAGATTACTTTTATTGCCATGGCTCACAGAAAGAAGCCAAGTAATTTCCCAAGTAAAATAAATGTTCAAATGCCATGTTGCCCACGTTGGCTTTGAACTGCTGGTCCCAAACTCCGCAAAACTCCGCAAGATTATATGCATAGGCCAACATCATCAACCTCAGTGTTCTTTACAGAACAAAACAAAAACGAAAAAACTAAGTCTCCCTCTACGCCAAAGAAATATCAACTAAGGGCAGTCCCACCGTGCAGAAACAGCTCAGCAGTCAACTGCAGACCAGGCTCACAAGCCGCCTTCCCAGAGCAGCAGTTCTTGGGTTGTTTACTTATATGCATATCTGCATCCTCCGTCAACTTGAGTTTCGGCACTCGGGCAAAGGCTAAACGCCAGATACCGACCACTTAATTTCTCCCAGATACTTAACTCTTCCCTTCCCGTGCAGGGTAAGGCAAGATCCAGATTATTCACTCGAAGATACTTCAATTAATATGTCAATTTCCTTCATGTAGGGTCAAGAATAATTGGGACAAACTTGCTTATTAATGCACCAGCCCTTGAGGCTAATCCTCTTAGTAAGGGTCATGGGGGGGGGGGGTCAGGGCGCTCAGACCTTTACCCTAGCCACGCCAATAGTGAACACAGAACACCGCTAAGTCCTTCTAACAGGCTCCTGCTACCCAAGCCCCAGGTGTGGCCCAGCCTGGTGACCGCCAGCGACCGGACGAAACAGCAGACCCACCCAGGGTACCACGCTCCCGCCGGCGTGGCGCGGGTCCGGGACAGCGCGCTACTGGCTCCGCCCTTCCCGACGCGTGGGAACGCGGCGCGCTTCCTTGAGTTGTCCAC
The DNA here is from genome assembly GCF_014885135.2 of Alexandromys fortis. NCBI lineage: Eukaryota > Metazoa > Chordata > Mammalia > Rodentia > Cricetidae > Alexandromys > Alexandromys fortis. Next base: position 5,816,607 of record NW_026067920.1, read on the forward strand.
AGCGGGCGCCTGAGCGCTGCGGCGCCGACTCCCGCAGCTCCGGTCGTGATCACTTCCCCGCAGCCACCGTGCCTGTCCGGCTATTGTGCCCCCGCCATCCGGCCCACGCAGAGCTCAGAGCGGCGGAGCGCGCGGCCCAATGCGGCTTTTCCGACAGGCACCGCCACAGGCACCCCAGGTCCTGCGCGCTGCGAGGGCGGTGCCTGGGCCCGCGGTGCGCGACGGGGGTTATTAGGGGGAGGGGGCGGAGAGCTGCGCCGGAGGGCCGGGCCGCGGTTACGGCGGCTGAGGAGAGCCAGCCCGAGCGGGTGGGGGGGTGGGGGCGCAAGCGCAGGCCGCAGGCAGAGGCGCCGGGCCTGGAGCGGGCGCGGGGGGACGCGGCGGCCAACACGCGGGGCCGCCCGGCGGCGGGCGCTCCGAACAAGGGTACGGCGAGAGCGGGGCCCCGGCCTGCGGGCGTGGACAGCGCGCTGCCCCGGGAGCGCGGGCGGCAGGGCGCGCGCAGGGGGCGGCGGAGGCGCGAGGCGCGCGGGCGACCGGCGGGCGGGCAGCAGGCGGGCCTGCGCCGGCTGTAGGCGGCCGGCCCGTGGACTTAGTCCCTGCTCCGTCCGGCCCGCCTCCCTCCGTGAGTATCGTCCCCGCCCTTCTTCCAGAGGAGGCCTCTGGCCCGGGGCTTGCGTGAGGGGCCGGGGGTTGATTCAAGGAGCGGAGTTTTCCCCGAGGAGGCCCGCGGCGGCCCTTCTCTCGCCGCGGACGCCCCTCACATGGCCACAGGTGTGGCCGGCTGAGAGAGGTGCGCTCGGGCCGGTTCCCCAACCTCTTACACTGGGGTAATGAGGGGCAGCTGGTGCCATCCATTGACAAGTGACAGGCACTTTCCAGCAGCCTGACTTCCCGGATTGGCAGCCCAACCAGTCCTGCCTCTACTCTCTACTCCGGGAAACTTCACCAGCACCGCCTGGTCGGTTCTCGTGGGTGGCAGCGACTATTTTGGTTTCTCTTTGTATTAACGATAATTAAAGGTTGTACTCTGAGTTGGGCCCCTTCCACTTCTGCTTTCCTTACGCTGTGGATACTTAATACTTAAGGTGGTCCATTTTCCAATTCAGTTCTGGTTCATACCGTGATGTTTGGGGTGGATTTCTTTACACAACTATTTAGATTTTTTTCCCCCTCAAAGTTAAAAGTTTCATAAGCAACTAAGTCTTCTGAATATTTACTCTTCGTTTTGACAGTTTTGTACTGAAATTTATCTTCCCAGGTGCAAAAAAAAAATTGTACACCAAGAAGCCATGGAGAAGAGAAGTGTGGATGAGACAGAAAATGGAGATGTGTTCCTTGACCTAAAGAAATCCCCCCATCGCTATACAAAGGTAAGTCTTGTTACTAATGACTAAGTAATGTGTAACTTTCATTGGTGGTGTTTAAAGTAGTCTTGTTCTGACTCACTGGGGACTAAATACATTTAGTAAAGTATCAGTTTGGTCATTTTTCTGGACATGTGACTACTGGGTTTAAACTGTAGGTTTCAGGTGAAAGCTGTTCCCTCAGACCCTGTGTGACATTTGTAGATAAGTTCTTGTTTGCACCCAGATGTTCTGTAGCAGTTGTGCGATTGGGTGGCATAGGACCAGGCGAGGATTCTGGCTCTGGCGTGCTTCACAGAATCAGTGTCTCTTGTATCGTTTCCTTGAGAATCCAGTCCCTGTAGGAGTGACTTGGTCAGGAATAATTGTGGATTTTTTTTAATCCTTTTTTTTTTCTTTTTGTTACAAATTGGTTATGGACTCACAAAAGCAAGCCTTTAGTCATATTTTGTTACTTAAGAATACATAATGAATCCAGGCGATGGTTGCGCATGCCTTTAATCCCAGCACTTGGAAGGCAGAGGCAGGCGGATCTCTGTGAGTTCGAGACCAGCCTGGTCTACAGAGCTAGTTCCGGGACAGGCTCCAAAGCCACAGAGAAACCCTGTCTCGAAAAACCAAAAAAAAAAAAAAAAAAATACATAATGATTTTAAGCTTCCTATTTTTGTTTTTGGAGACATGGTTTGCCTGTAGTATTCTCTGGCTTCAGCCTTCAGTGTGTGAAGTTAGAGGCGTGCACTACTACAGGTGGTTTCAAATTGGTTGTCTGCTATCTTCCCTAGCTCAGCAACCACGTCAAGGTTTTGTACTTAGTAAAGATAATTGCATCTGTGTCATATTGGCTGCTGAGTGTTTCTGAACAGATTAACAAGTTGCGGTGAACTAACTAGAAGTTCATTTCTGGCTTTCTAAACTGCCTTGGGCTAGAGTATATAAAATGTTCCTAAAGTGGAAAGTCTTGTTTTTTTGACACAGGGTTGTTTCTCTGTGTAACAGCACTAGATGTCCTCAACTAGCTCTAGATGAGGCAGGCCTCGGAGATCTGCTGCCCCAGCCTCCTGAGTGCTGGGATTAAAGGCGTGTCACCACCACCTGGCTCGTGGAAACTCTTAAGACAGCCAGTGACAGGGATTATGCTCTACTTGAGCCCATGTCCATATTTCCTTAGTATGAACAGTGTCCTGAACTCCAGCATGCCGTATTGTCCCTGGCCTTCTAGGGCACTCACGAAAGCTGGGCCTTGGTTATGTACTGTCTTTACTTTTCCCTGATTGGTAAGGTGTCAGACAGTAATTTTCAGCATTAAAGGACGAGAGAATGAATGGATGAAGAAATGAGTGATTAAGTATGCCTGGAAGGGAGTGTTTAATGTGAGTTTGTTTTTTTTTTTTTTTTTTTTGGTTTTTCAAGACAGGGTTTCTCTGTGGCTTTGGAGCCTGTCCTGGAACTAGCTCTCGTAGACCAGGCTGGCCTCGAACTCACAGAGATCCGCCTGCCTCTGCCTCCCGAGTGCTGGGATTAAAGGCATGTGCCACCACCACCCTGCTTAATGTGAGTTCTTGATTGAGTGCTTTCCTATCAGTCAGTTGTAGACCAGGCACCTCTGCCTCCCTGTGCTGGGATTAACATTTGTCAGAAATCTTTTTGGACTGTGCTTCAGATTTTATCTTCCAAATATAAAGGCTCTCATGCTTGAGAAGTACGCCACAACTTAAACTTGTTGCCTAAAATGTTGACAGGTGAATTCTGAGTGTATCAGATGAAGGGAAATGGCTTTGAACTACTTACAAGCTTATGTGATTCTAAATTTCCTAGTTCTTTTTTGGCTTTTTTGAAGTAGTCTCTTCTGTGGAAGACTGACAAATGGTGTTTTTCAGGTGACTGAGATATATAGCTGCTCCCTAAGGTTCAGAGTGGCCTCTGCTTCCTTCCAAGTATAGGAATTCTGGTTAGAGTCACATGGTATCTTCCCACCAACGTTTGAGCCTTTGTGACAGTTAAGTAGGATATTATGAATGGGTTGATCGTGTGTTCCTGTCATTCTGAGGGTTTTAAGTCATTAATATTTAATTTCTGATCTGTTTTGCTAAACCTTATTCCCAAGAACTAGAAGTTTTGCTGTAAATACAGTGGCACACATACTTAACCACAGCTCTCAGAGGCAGAGGCTGGTGGGTGTCTATGAGTTTGAGGCCAGCCTGATCTTCATAGTGAGTTCCACGACAGCCAGAGCATGGTGAGACCTGTCTTGGGAAAAAAAATAAAAAAGAAAAGAAAGAAAGTGAGCCTCAGAGAAAAGTAAGATATTTTTGTTTTGTTAGAGAAGAATAAGATTTAAATTCCAGGTAGAAGTCAAGAATCAGATGATCTGTTTCCTGTACAAAAATCATCCTAATTTATACATATCTTCCACAAACTAACTTAAGTACTAACCTCTAACAGGTGGCATTTCAGTGTTGTGTTTAAGCTAGCATACAAATAAGGATGCCTGTTTTGCCGAAGGCAGAGTTAGGGTGTGAAAAATCATTAACAGTCTTAATATGTCACCTGTCCAGAATATATAGCTAACTGGAAATTCTTGGTTGGTTGGGTTCTGACTGTTGTTTCCTGCCTTTTCCATTTTAACTTAAAAAGTTGGGACTCAGGTTCTTTGACCCCATGAGTGTGCTTCTTGCCCAGCAATGTAGGAACTTTAGCTAGATAAGAAGCCAGTCATTGTATATAGAAATTTGTAGAAGGTGTGCTATAATAGGATGCTGGGCTTGAGGACAACCTACCCAAGAAGTTTGGCTGAGAGTTCCCAGTGGTCCAGCCAGACAGGAGCAAGTCTAATTAGTGACACAGCTTGAGAAAGGGGTGATGTATCTTCTTGTCCATGCAAGCTTTGAAGAAGAAAAGAGGCACTAAAGATTGTTGAGCACCGCTCATGGAGTGGATGACTAGATTACTGCTTTACCTTTAACCTGTGTGACCTTCAGTCACTTCACTTAGCTTTAGCTCCTCTCCTTTTTTTATTATTTGTTTTTGTTTTTTGAGACAGACAGGGTTTCTCTGTGTAGCCCTGGCTGTCCTAGAACTCCCTCCAGAGACCAGGCTGGCCTCAAACACAGATCCACTGCTTCCTGAGTGTGGGGATTAAAGGCATGCACCAACACACCTGGCCATTTAGGCTCTCTTAATCTCATTCTTTTCCTCTAGAAAGTGAAGATAGAATACAGTTGATCTTGCAGGAGCTTTTATGGTGAATAAATGGGAAAGTGCAGGTCCAGTGCCTGCTACACAGCAAATGGTAAAAACGAGATGATAAACAGGCTTACTCAAAGATGACCGACCTATAAATACCAGCTTTAGAATCAAGGCAATGACTTTCTAAGTGGCAGTGAGTAACCTTTTGCTGTTATTTGGCTGAGCAGGGAGCCTGCATAGCCTAATTGCTTCTTTGGAAACCCTCTGTACCTAAGCTGTGCTGCCCACCTTCATCTCCATTCTAACACTGAAGCAGATTGCTCTAAAAATAACTTTAATGTTTTAGGTTTCCTTCTAATATTTATCAACCTGTTTACTTTTTTGCAGTTTTACATTATTTTAATCAGTTATATTGACTACTTAAAAGGCAAGGATTGCTTTTATTACATTGATCAGGCGCACAGGGGAAAGATCTTGAACAAGAAAATCAGGTTTTCTGATTTTTTTCTTTCTGGTAGTGTTTTCATAGTTTAGTATGCATTCTTCACTAGAAAAGTGTCTATGTCCGGTCAACCTGTTTAGGTTAAAGTGATTTCACTCAGTGTGGTGCTAACCTAACCATCTGCAAGAACTATTCTCGGGTCCCTTTTAGTACCTCACTTCATGAATGACATTGGCCTGATTGCCAGCTACAGGTGCTTTTATCCCAGTGCTATTTGTGTGTGTATATAGGTAGTGACACCCATGTGTGCATATGCAGAGGTCAAGTCAGGATGTGAGTCTCTTCTCTATTGCTATCTGCATTATACTGAGATACAGTCCCTCACTGAATCAGAAGCTCACTTTTTGGCAAGCCTGGATGACCAGCAACTTTTGGAGTTCACCTTTCTCCATTCCCCATACTGGGGTATAGCCATACTCTGCTTTTTAGATGGGCGCTGAGGATTTACACTCAGGTTCTTCAGTTTGTTGGGCAACTCCCTTTATCAAGGCATCTCCCCAACTCCCATTACTTTTTGTTTTGTTTTGGTTTTTTGTTTTTATTTATTTGTTTTTTTAATTTTCGAGACAGGGTTTCTTTGTAGTTTTTGGTGCCTGTCCTGGACCTAGCTCTTTTAGACCAGGCTGGCTTTGAACTCACAGAGATCTGCTTGCCTGTCTACCAAGTGCTGGGATTAAAGATGTGCGCCACACTGCCCAGCTGATTTTTGTTTTTTTGAGATGGTTTCTCTGTGTTTAGCTCTGGTTGTCCTAGGCCACCTGCCTCTGCCTCAGCCTCCAAAGTACTGGTATTAAAGGAGTGTGCCACCATGGCTCAGCTGTCAAGTTTTTTTTTTTTTTTTTTTTTTTTTTTTTTTTTTTAAGGGAGACTGACTCAGCTTCCTTGAGTGTGTGGTTCTTGGGCAATTAGTAGCTTGTTTTTGCCTAGTCAGGTTTTAGTGACCTGTACAAAAAGTGAAAAGAAAGTATTAAAGCCTTTAGTATCTGTGGGATGAGTCCAGAGGTTAGGCCCATAGTGTGTAAAGTCTACAAGAGTGCTCACATTCTATTGAAATGCTTGAGAGGACTTTCCAAGGATTTTATATTTGGCTAAAATAAAGTTTTCTTTGAAAATATCTTTAAAAGGGGTCCCTTTCAAGGAATAATTGACATTAAGGACTCTTGATATTATGGTAACTTTAAGAACATCTATCTCTCTTGAGTAACTGACAGAAATACAAAGACAAGGAAAGTGCTCTATATATAGTTAAAGAACAAACTGTTAGTGTAATACTTTCCAGGCTCATTCTTAATTCATCTTTTCTCCCTATGTTACTTAATATTTCATTGTATTCTGTGTATTGTAACTTTGCCCTTTTTATTGCTAAGTATTTCACTGTGTGACTATATAACGTTTTGTGTTCTGCATGTAAGTAGTCTTTCTCTGTCCTGCCTACCAGCTCCTAAATAAGTACACGGAGACTTATTATTTATGAAAGCTCGGCTGACAGCTTAGACTTTTTCTTAACTAGCTCTTATAACTTAGATTAACCCGTATTTTTATTAATCTACGTTCTACCACATGACTTTTACCTCTATCCTATTTTGTGTGTCCAACTCATCTGCATCTGTCTGGTTTCTCCTGCATCCCTGCCCTTTTCTTCCCAGCATCTTCTTTGCCCTAAAAATACTGCCTAGCTATTGGCCATTCAGCTTTTTATTAAACCAGTCCAAGTGTTAAATCCTCACAGTGTACAAAAAGATTATTCCACAGCAGTGTACTCATTAATAGACACAAGTTGCTTTTATTCTTTGTTATTATGAGCTGCCACTATGAGCATCTATACACACAGTACATTTTGGGATGGACTGTTTTATTTGTCTTCTGTATCGATTGAGGAGTGGAATTGCTTGCTGTTAATTGTTTTAACTTTTCTGAGGAATTGTGAATGTATTCCACAGCAGCCACAACACCTTACATTCCTGTCTAGTTTTTCCACATGCTGGCTAAGCAAAAACTTTGAGTTACAACCTCTACCCTTTGATGCATTTTTAGTTAATATTTGTATACATAGAGGTTTCCTATATGTTCCTCGCTTCATTTTCTCTAGTATCTTCTTAGTATATAAAACATTTGTTATACTTAATGAGCCAATATTTGCTGTTGTTAACTGAAGTCTGTATTACATGTGTTTTTTAAAACTAATACCCTACTTGAAGGTTACTTCTTGGTTACCATATTACATCAGTTTTTTTTTTTTTTTTTGATGGTTACTCTTTTTTTTAATTGGTATTTATTGAGCTCTACATTTTTCTCTGCTCCCCTCCCTATCTCTCCCCTATACCCTTCAATCCTCTCAAAAGGTTCCCATGTTCCCAATTTACTCAGGAGATCTTGTCTTTTTATACTTTCTACTTCCCATGTCGATTAGATCTATGTAAGTCTCTCTTAGTGTCCACATTGTTGTCTAAGTTCTCTGGGATTGTGGTTTGTGGGCTGGCTTTCTTTGCTTTATGTTTAAAAACCACCTATGACTGAGTACATGTAATAATTGTCTTTCTGGGTCTGGGTTACCTCACTCAAAATAATGTTTTCTAGCTCTATCCATTTGCCTGCAAAATTCAAGCTGTCGTTATTTTTTCTGCTGTGTAGTACTCCATTGTGTAAATGTACCACATTTTCATTATCCATTCTTCGGTCGAGGGGCATTTAGGTGGTTTCCAGGTTCTGGCTATGACAAACAAAGCTGCTATGAACATAGTTGAGCACGTGTCCTTGTGGCACGATTGAGCATCCTTTGGATATATACCCAAAAGTGGTATTACTGGGTCTTGAGGAAGGTTGTTTCCTAATTTTCTGAGAAATTGCCACACTGACATCCAAAGGGGTTGTACCAGCTTGCATTCCCATCAGCAATGCAGAAGTGTTCTCTTTTCCCCACAACCTCTCCAGCATAAGTTGTCATCAGTGTTTTTGATTGTGGCCATTCTTACAGGTATAAGGTGGAATCTCAGAGTTGTTTTGATTTTCATTTCTCTGAAATGATGTTGAACATTTCCTTAAGTGTCTTTCAGCCATTTTAGATTCCTCTGTTGAGAGTTCTCTGTTTAGGTCTGTACTCCATTTTTTTTTTATTGGATTATGTGATCTTTTGGTGTCCAATTTCTTAAGTTCTTTGTATATTTTGGAGATCAGACCTCTCTGATGTGGGGTTAGTGGAGATCTTTTCCCATTCTGTAGGCTGTCGTTTTGTCTTGTTGACCATGTCCTTTGCTTTACAGAAGCTTTTCAGTTTCAGGAGGTCCCATTTATTGTTTCTCTCAGTGTCTGTGCTGCTGGGGTTATATTTAGGAAGTGGTTCCCTGTGCCAATGCGTTCAAGTGTACTTTCCACTTTCTCTTCTATAAGGTTCATTGTGGCTGGCTTTATGTTGAGGTCTTTAATCCATTTGGACTTGAGTTTTGTGTATGGTAATAGATAAGGGTCTATTTTCATTCTTCTACATGTTGATATCCAGTTATGTCAGCACCACTTGTTAAATATGCTTGATAAATAAATTTGATATTTTTTGCTTCTTTATCAAAGATCAGGTGTTCAAAAATGTGTGGATTGATATCCGGGTATTCTTTTCGGTTCTGTTGGTCCTCCTATCTGTTCTTATGCCAATACCAGGCTGTTTTCAGTACTGTAGTTCTGTAGTAGAGTTTGAAGTCAGGGATTGTGATGCCTCCAGAAGTTCTTTTATTGTACAATACTGTTTTGGCTATCCTGGGTTTTTTGCTTTTCCAAATGAAGTTGAATACCGTTCTTTTGAGGTCTTTCAAGAATTTTGCTGGGCATTGCGTTGAATCTGTGTTGTACGTACCTTTAACCCCAGAACTCAGAGAAAGCAGGGACAAGCCGTTCCTCTGTGAATTTAAGGCCAGCCTTGTCTACAGAATAAGTTCCAGGACCGCCAGGGCTACACAAAGAAACCTTCTTTCAGGGGGGAACAAAAAGATAGAAAGAAAAAATATGTTTTGTAAAATCAAATTCTTAGTAAATTAGGTAAAAGTTGTTTTTAAAAAAATGCTCATTCATGGGGTGGAGAGATGGCTCAGCGGTTAAGAGCATTGCCTGCTATTCCAAAGGTCCTGAGTTCAATTCCCAGCAACCACTTGATGGCTCACAATCACCTGTAATGAGGTCTGGTTCCCTCTTCTGGCCTGCAGGCATATACACAGACAGAATATTGTATATATAATAAATATATATATTTATATAATAAATATTTTTTTTTTAAAAAATGCTCATTGTTAGTGCTAGAAAGAGAGAGGGTTCAGGAACTGACAGCTGCCTATAACTCCTGCTCCAGGAGATGTGATGCCTTCTTCTAGTCTCTTCAGGCCCCCATACGCACATGTATGTACACATAAATAAAAGTAAAATAAATCTTAAGAGAATATCCTCATTCTTTAGAAACGAACACTCCAATGTCTGAGTAAGGGAACATAATTTAATCTACTCACTCTTGAGTGGTTAAAACAAACTAAAGAGAGGGGCTCGAGAGATGGCTCAGTGGTTAAGAGCACTAGCTGCTCTTCCAGAAGTCCTGTGAAGAACTGCCTCTGCTTCCCAAGTGCTGGGATTAAAGCTGTGCACCACCACTGCTCAGTTCCCACCACCCCTAGACAGGGTTTTTTTCTCTGTGTGGCTAGCAGTCCTGACTGTTCTGGAATTTGCTCTGTAGATCAGACTAGCCAACCCTTTTTTTTTTTTTTTTGTTTTTTGTTTTGTTTTGTTTTTTAGTGAAGCATATTGTGAAGATTGAGAAGGCACTCTAGTACGTGGCCTCCATATCTACCTGCAAACATATGTACACTCACATACAAGTGGCCACACATGAATGTACTCTACACACACACACACACACACACACACACACACACACACACACACACACACGTAATAAATGCGTAGGGGCTGGAGGACTAGTTTAGCAGTTAAGAGCATTTGTTGTGCAGTCACGAAGACCAGAGAGTTTCCCAGCACCCACAACAATCTTGGGTACTTTATAAACATCCATAACTCCAGCTCTGAAGGATCTGAAGTTCTTTTCTGGTTTCTGAAGATGCATGGTGCTTGTTCCTGTACAATACATACATGTACATTCTCATACATAAACATGTACGTGCATGCGTACACATGAATAAATGAAAGTTTTTTCTCAAGTACGTGGGTGGTTTTTCTGCTTTTTTTTTCATTCTTGCAAATTATTATAATGTGGAGAGGAAAAACCTATCCTTAGACTAGAGAAAATGGATCAGTGGTTAAGGGCACTGACTGTTCTTCCAGAGGACCCAGGTTTAATTCTCAGCATCTATAAGGCAATTCACAACTGTCTGTACCTCTCTCTAGTTTTAATGATTCTGACACCCTCTTCTCGCCTCTGCAGGCACCAAGCTCATGTGGTGCACAAGCATGCAGGCAAACACCCACATAAAATAATTTTTAAAAGTGACTTAACTGTGTTTCCTTTAAGGCTGCATTTCCATGCCTTTCTCAGCATTCAGTGTTTTTACTTTGTTGTTGGACAGGAAGTATGGGGAAACGTATTTCAGAAACTACTTGTAGCAGTCTTTACTGTTTGATAATTTTGTTTGAGCTTTCTGATTTGGTTGTAGACTTTTTGGAATTTCAAGTCCAAAATTGTAAGAATCATGTGGAAACAACAACTGTGATCCCAGTACTCTTGGAGTAGAGGTTGGAGAATTAGTTCAAGGCTAGTCTTGAGCTTGTCTCATCTCCCTCCCAAAAAATTATGTGAAATGCTTAAAGAAGACACACAGAAGGGAAATAAAGTGGAAGTATGTTGCCTGAGAAATGTGATTCAAAGTCCTCGTGTGATTTCTCTCTTTAGGAGGAGCTCTTGGATATAAAAGAACGTCCCTACTCCAAACAGAGGCCGTCATGCCTCTCTGAAAAATATGACAGGTATGTTAAGAATTGCATTGGGGCTAGAGTTAAGAATTGTTGGGGTGGGGCTGGAGAGATGGCTCAGAGGTTAAGGACACTGACTGCTCTTCCAGAGGTCCTGAGTTCAATTCCCAGCAACCACATGGTGACTCACAACAATCTACAATGAGATCTGGTACCCTCTTTTGGCATGCAGTCATACACGGAGGAAGAACACTTTATTGTATACATAATAAATAAAATCTTTAAAAAAAGAATTGTTGGGGTGCCAGGCGGTGGTGGCACACACATTTAATCCCAGCACTTGGGAGTCAGAGGCAGGTGGATCTCTGAGTTCGAGACCAGCCTATTCTTCAGAGTGAATGCCAGAACAGGCTCCAAAGCTACACAGAGAAACCCTTTCCCCTTTTTCAGGAAAAAAAAAGTGAGAGAGAGAGAGACACACACACACACACACACACACACACACACACACACACACGATGGGGCTAGAGTGATGGCTCAGCAGCAGTTAAGCATCTTTCCTGTTGTTTCCATGGACCTGGGTTGAATTCTTTACACCCACATCAGGATCCTAACCACCTGTAAACTCCAGCTCCAGGGGCATCTCCAACACCCTGGCTGATGTAGACACTTGTATTCATGTGCACGTACATACACAAATGCACACACGGAAATAATATAAATAAGTTAATATAATATAAATAAATTTTAAAATTAAATAAAATTTATTTAAACAAAAATAATTATGTGGGGGGCTGGAGAGATGGCTCAGTGGTTTAGAGCAGCACCGTCTGCTCTTCCAGAGGTCCTGAGTTCAATTCCCAGCAACCACATGGTGGCTTACAACCATCTGTAATGAGATCTGGCGCCCTCCTCTGGCATGTGGGCATACACGGAGGCAGAATGTTGTATACATAATAAATAAATAAATCTTAAAAAAAATAATTAGGTGGTTAGAATGCTGCTGTTATAGTAGGGTTATGACTGAGGGAAGTATTTCAAGAGTTAATAGCATGGCCACACTAACTTGTACTAAAACTAAACTACAGAGTGACTCAGTTACAGTCACAGGGCATATTTAAGCCTAGGAGGAGTCTTAGTTCTAGAGTCCTTTCATGCTTCGGCCAGGGCAGTTTTTTGGGGATGCTAAAGTGGGGCTCTAAGATCTTTATCAAAGAGCCATTCAGATTAGCCTATTGTGCCCTTAAGAAAAGGTAAAGGGCTTTTTTTTTTGTTTGTTTGAAAAAGCTAGAGAAAAATGTTTTGAAAATGTACAGTAACCCTGTATTTTATTTATATGTATTTATATAACTATATTTGCTTGTATGAATTATATAAATATATTTGCTTATCTATATTCATATGAATATATACTTATTTATATCAATGTATATTTGCATGCATATGTGTGTGTGTATGTGTGTATGGTTTTTCAAGACAGGATTTCTTTGTTTAGCCTTGTCTGTTCTGGAATATATTTCTTAAGGTTATCTTAGTTATTTGTTGTTGTTGTTGTGGGGTTTTTGTCTGAGACAAGATCTTTTTACATAGTCCTGGATGTCCTGGAACTCACTGTCGACCAGGCCTTGAGCTCACAGAGATCCACCTCTCTCCACCTTCCAAGTGCGGGGATCAAAGGCATGCACCACCGTGCCTGGCAGTCTTACTAATTTCTTAACTATCGTGTGGTTCTGTATTTCTTTTTCCAACATAAAATTTTTATTGATTAATTTCACATCATGCACCCCAATTACACCCATTTCCCAATCCTCCCAGGTCAGCCCCCATCAACCCTTGTAAGTGACTCGCCCCCCCCCTCCTGAAAAAAAGAAAAGTTCAATTTGTGATGCCCATATACTCACTGGCATGGTTCAGCTCCCAGTGGCCAGCCCCTTAAAGAAAACCGAGTCTCTCCCCATCTCTGCCCCAGCCAGAATGCTACACTTAAGCATTCTTATCATAATTTTTAAGAGTTCTCTTCAATGACTTTTTTCTACGTTGTTACTCTTTGGGGGAGTAGGGAGGTGCCAGTTGTCAAAGACTCCTTTTATACCCCTGTGAGTCTCAACTGTGAGTCTGCAGTCATTAAGGGCCTGTGTTTTTACTTATAAAGTATCACGTTTAATTTTTTTGGTTCATTGTGCCACATACCCTCATCCCCAGTGCTAGGGATGGAACCCAAAGCCTTACTGATGTTAGTTGAATGTTTTTATCACTACACTTCATCTTTAGTCTAGACAGACTTTTAAAACCTATATATGGACTGTTGAATCTAGAGGAATCACCACATTCTCCTGATGGTAATGATACCAGAATAGTGGCCATTTTGATTGGCTAGGATTTTTCATGGGCTTGTTTGTGTTTAAAATGTAAAGTCTTTGCATACTTGATATTTTATTATTAAAACTTTTTTCTTTGTATAAAACAAAATTATCCTGAACAAGTATATTAGCTTTCATGCTAAATTGAGTATTGTGCCTAGTGACAATACTAAAGGTAAGAGAGGGAAGAGCAGCTTCTGTCACCTCTCTTCTCATTTGAGAGTGAGCATTTGTTGGACTCTTCACAGAGACCCTGGAAGGTAGGTAATATCTCCCTGTTGTGAGGGGTGGGTGATGTTGACTCACTCTTTCAAGCAGCTTTCATGGCTAAGGGTGTAAAGCAGGTAGAGCATAGTGGGGCTGAAGGGGAAAAAAAAAAAAAACAAATTTAGGAGCTGTCCTACTTGAAAAAAACTGAGACTACATATAGAGATTATAGCTCAGTGTGGTGGCGTGTGCTTTAATCCTAGCACTCAGGGTTGGGGGCAGGAGGATCTTTGTAAATCTGAAGCCAGCCTGCTCTACATAGCAAGTTCCAGTCCCACTAGGGCTATATAGTGAGACTCTTTCTCAAAATAACAACAAACCTAAACTAAGAAAATTCTAGAATACTTTCTAGCAGGTACTTTTGGTAAAGAGTTGGAGCTGTCTCTGCAGCATTGGAGAAAATCTTGGTGTGAAACAGTTATGTATTTGCAGATAGGGCCCATGGTTTATGGACTTAGTTTCATTTGTGTAGACTCCTGTTCAAGTACCAGTTGGTGCTAGGAATTATTGAAGTAATAACTGTTTGTTTTCATCTTGAATAGGGTAATCATTCTGAAGGAAATTTCCTTGTAACCTGGAGTTTAGAAATTGGGACCTATTAGAATTAACCTGCAGACACTAACTAATGCTATCCTTTAACCTGTAGTGATGGTGTCTGGGACCCTGAGAAGTGGCATGCCTCTCTCTACCCTGCTTCAGGGAGGAGCTCACCAGTGGAAAGTCTGAAGAAAGAGCCAGAATCAGACCGTCCTTCCCTGGTGCGCAGAATAGCAGGCAAGTGTGCAGATGTTTATAAATAATACTGTGATTTGGGGAACATGGTCCTGGCTGTTGGTTTCATTTTTCACCCCTCACCTGAGACAGGGTTTCTCTGTGTTACAGCTCTGGCTGTTCTGAAGCTCACTCTGTAGACCAGGCTGGCCTCAAACTCAGAGATATCCTCCAGCCTCTACCTCCTGAGTGCTGGGATTAAAGGTGTGCACCACCACCTCCCTGCATGCTGGTTTCATTCTTAGTCCCCAGAATTTTACTTATTGAAATGTCATGAGAAAATTGATTTAAGAGTTGTATTTTTCATAATAAGCAGAGTAAAATCATAGTAATAGTCTTCTTATAAGAGTGGCGTGTTAGGCTATGTGCTTTTGAATTATAAAGTACCACTGTCTTTGCTGGTGTGATTAACAACTCGATATATGTGGAGTTGCCTAGGAGGCTAGCCCCAAGACACTTCCAGGAATTAGTTAGCCTCTGTTCATGCCTGTGTTGGATTGTCTTCATTAGGTTAACTGATAGGGAGAACCCATTTTAACTGTGGGTGTGACCATTCTCTATTGAGATCCTGTACTATATAAAATGGAGAAAGTGAGCAGAGTTTATCATTTATTCATCCATGTCTGCTTCTTGGTTATGTATTAAATGTGACCAACTGTTTGAAGCTATTGCTTCCTTGACTTCCTTGCCATTATGAGCTATATCATTGAACTACGAACCAGAATAAACCTTTCTCCCTTAAGTTTTTCAGTGCTTTTTAGCACAGCACCAGGAAAGGAAACTAAGGCAGTTGAGGCTATAACTTACATGGTCACCTTGTATTCGTGAAGGCCTTTGTTTAATTCCTAGCACTGAATGAATTAGACATCGTAGTGCAAGCCCTAATCCCAGCACTCAGGAAGTAGAAGCAAGAGATCAGAAGTTTGAAAGCATCTTCAACTATGTAATAAATTAGAGACTGATCTCCATGAAATCCTCTCTCACTGTTGTTGAAGGCTGGTGGTTCACGAATTTGGGCTTTTTGAGATGGAGTTTATCTCTGTAGGTCTAGCTGTCCTGGAATTTGCTCTGCACATCAGGCAGAAAGTCACAAAGATCCACCTTCCTCTGCCTCCTGGTGCTGGATTAAAGGCAAGTGCCACCACTGCCATTTTGGGTGCCATTGTAGATGGAAGTTTCTGTCCTGCCTGGTCCCAAAGAAGCACACAGAGGCTTCTATTAATTCTAAACTGTTTGGCCTGTTAGCTCTCAGGCTTATTGTTAACTAGCTCTTAATCTTAAATTAATCTATAATTCTAGTCTGTTTAGCCATGTGGCTTGGTACTTTTTCTCAGTAAGGCATTTTCATCTTGCTTCCTCTGCATCTGACTTGCGACTGCTTCTCTGCCTTGCTCTTTCCAGAATTCTTTTAGTCTGGTCGCCCATCTATCCTTCCTCCTTGGCTACCGGCCAATCAGAATTTTATTAAACCAATACGAGTAACAAATCTTTACCCTATGTGCTTCTATGGTTCATGTCTTTAATCCCAGTACTCCAGAGGTAGAAGCAGGTGAATCTTTGTGACTTCAACATAGAGGCACTGTCTGAAAAATAATTCAGATAAGATGAAAAGCTGTTCCTGGTTAAAAATAAAGACTAAGACAGGTTTTTCATATTTGAACTCAACTTCAGTTTCTATTTTTCTGTTTGTGACATGTTTTTCTTTTTGAAATAGCATTTACATATAAGAACCCTTATATACAATATACCTTTGATGTTCTCACATGTATATCTGTATGAAACCATTACCACAATCAATAATAAGTGTCCTTGTCACCTATAAGTGCTCTCATGTCCGAATGTCTCCTTCCTAACCCCTTCTCACTCCCCGCAAGAGAACTGCCCTTCCTTCACTAGGCGAGTTTACACTGCTAAAATTGTACTAGAATCATCACAGTATGTTCTCACATGAAGTTGCATTCTAGAACAAAGGCTACTCTGTAGCCCAGGCTGGGCTCAAGCTTGAGTTATCCCTCTGCCTCAGTCTCTCATGAACCATACCTGGCTTTATCCATATTGTTGCATGTATAGTTAATTTCTTTTTAATGCTTTTAGTATTTAATTATATGAATCTGTCATTGTGTCCATTTATCTGTTAATAGTAATTTGAGTTGTTTCTAACCAAAGGTGATGTGATCATTTATGTGTAAGTATCAGTATGGACATGGGAATTTTTATCTCTTGGGTGGATACTTAGAAGTATAATGGCTGT
Source organism: Alexandromys fortis (assembly GCF_014885135.2). NCBI lineage: Eukaryota > Metazoa > Chordata > Mammalia > Rodentia > Cricetidae > Alexandromys > Alexandromys fortis. The sequence goes on from NW_026067920.1 coordinate 5,833,210, forward strand.
TATGTATATTTAATATTTCCAGAAACTATCAAACTTTAATAAAAAGTTTAATAGATTTATTATTTTTGTGTTTTGTCTACCGTATGTAATGTGTACCATGTGCAATGCTTAGTGTCTAAGCAGGTCAGAAGAAAACTTTTATGTTTTTAAATTTCTTTCTAGATTTGTTTTGCTTTATATATATGAGTGTTTTGTTTGCATGTGTATAGTGCCCAAGAAAGCCAGAAGAAGGCATCATCAGATTCTTTGGAACTGGAGTTACAGATGGTCATGAACCAGTATGTGGGTACTGGGAACTGACCCTGGATCCTTCCTCTTCAAGAGCAACAAGTCCTCCTAACCGCTGACACATCTCCTACCCCCCCCTCAGACTCCTTTTTTTCCAAGTGGTTAGACATTTGATATTCCTATTTGCAGTGGTTTCAGGTTCTTCTTGCTCCACATCTTGGCAGCACTTGGAATGGTTAGCCTTCTTAATTGTAGCCATCTAGTGGCTATAATAGTACTATATAGTACTATTGTATATACTATATAGTACTGTATAGTACTATTCCATAACATTTGTATTACTGATGATTAATAAACACTGTATGCTTATTAAAGATTATGCTGTCCATGTGCTGAAGTGTCTGTTCAGGTCTTTATCCTTTTTTGTTGATTTAGTTTTTTGAGACAGGTCTCACTGTGTAGCCAAGACTAACCTCAGTTAAACTCAGCAGTCCCCACTTTAACCTACCAAGTGTTAATATTATAGGTATTCTACACTATACCCGGCTCACTGGTCTAGTATTTATTTTTAAGATTTATTTAAGGACCTGGGTGGTGGTGGTGCACCCCATTAATCCCAGCACTTTTGAAGCAGAGACAGATGGATTTCTGTGAGGTTGAGGCCAGCTTGGTCTACAGAACAAGTTCCAGGATAGGCTCCAAAGCTACAGAGAGACCCTGTCTCAAAAAAAAAAAAAAAAAAAAAAAAAAAAAAAGCCAGTTGGTGATGGTACCTGCCTTTAATCCCAACACTTGGGAGGCCCAGGCATATGGATCTCAGTGAGTTTGTGGCCAACCTTGTTTACAGAGCAAGTTCCAAGACAGCCAGGACTATTACACAGAGAAATCCTGTCTCAAAAGGAGGAAAAAAACTTGTTTGTGTTTTATCTGTATATTCATTTGGATACCAGAGAAAGGTATCTCAGATCCCATGGACTGCAGTTAGAGATGGTTGTGAGTTGTTATAGGGGTGCTAGGAATTGAACTCAGGACTTCTGGAGATCAGCCTTAATTGAGCAGCCCTTCCAGCCCCTTGATTCATTTTTTAGTTTTTTATTTATTACTGTGTTTTTATATGCTGTGGATTCAGGTCTTTCCTGAGAAATGTGCTTTGTTTGAATGTTTACTCCCAGTCTTAGATACCTAAACAGTGTCTTCAAAGAACAGTACTAATCTCAGAGCAAACCTTGCTTAACAGGCTGCCTTAATGGATGACACTTGTTGCTGGGCCTCAAAAAACATTTTGCCTAATTGTAGGAGCCTGCTCCTACACTTAACCACAGCAAAGATGTTCTCTTTCACTTTAGGTTTCACTCTTGATGCATTTAAATTAAATATTGAATATGAAATCCAGTTTAAAGTTATCTGTTTTGAAACAGTGTCTTATTCTAACTCAGGCTGGGTGTGAACTCAGGAATTCTCCTGCTTCAGCATCACAAGTGCTGGGGTTACAGGCTGAATGTAAAGTGTGGGGTTTTTTTGTTTGTTTGTTTGGTTTGGTTTTATAAGACAATTTTTTGTGTGGCCTTGGCTGTCTTGAAACTCACACTCAGTAGACGAGACTGACCTTGAACTCATAGTATGTGCCACTACCATCTGGCTGTTTACTATTTTTTAGGCATTTTATTTTTTTCAAATACTGACATGACATTTTATTAATGGACAATAGATTAGCTAAAAATTGTATACATAAAAATCTTCGTTTTAGTCTCTGGGGAAAAAAAAAGTCTTAGTCATAGTCAACAGGAAAAAAAAGCCAGTTGGTAAAGACAGACTGATCTCTGTGAGAGTTCAAGGCCAGCCTGGTCTACAAAGTGAGTTCCAGGGCTGGCTCCATAGCTCCTGCCCCAAAATAAACAAACAAACAAACAAACATCTTAGTCTTCGGCTGGAGGGAGTACTGGCTGCTCTTCCAGAGGACTTGGGTTCAATTCCTAGCACCTACATGGCATCTTATAACAGTCTGTAATTCCAGTTTCGGGGGATCTCAGCTCTTCACACAGACATACATACACACAAAAAAACATGAATGCACATGAATTAAAAAATAAATTATTTAAAAAATCTTAGTCATAGTAAGTCATAGAAAGTCATTATGAAATAGATCTTTTTCTGAGGAGAAAAAAGGACTAAATATTTTTTAAAAATTTTAAGTTTAATGTAAAAAAATAATTATAAAGGGCTAGTGAGATGACTCAACAGACACCTGCTGCTAAGCCTAACAATCTGAGTTCAGTCCTTAATGACCAAGTTTTAAAAATCCAGTGACTATGTACTTGTTACTTTGAATCTGTTGATAAGCCCAGTTTTAGAATTGTCTCCTTTCTGACATTTTCTGTCCTCCTGCCAGCTGTGGACACGGTTTCTAGAGATGTTGGTTTGCTTACCTTTTTTTATGGCATCTTTTCAGATCCACGAGAGCGTGTGAAAGAAGATGACTTAGATGTTGTTCTCAGCCCACAGAGACGAAGCTTTGGAGGTGGCTGCCATGTGACAGCTGCTGTTAGCTCCCGTCGCTCTGGAAGTCCCTTGGAGAAAGACAGTGATGGACTTCGCTTGCTTGGTGGACGAAGAATTGGCAGTGGGAGGATAATCTCTGCCCGGGCTTTTGAGAAGGACCACCGTCTCAGTGAGAAGGACCTACGGGACTTGAGAGACAGAGACAGAGAGAGGGACTACAAGGACAAGCGTTTCAGGGTGTGTCCTCTGGCCCTGTTAGTTCTCAAGTGCTTGAAATTTGATGCTCACCTCTTTATACTGTATTATTCTTCTTTTCATGATGGTACAGAATCAAAACCAGGGCCACACATTTGTGACTGGTGCCCTAGCTCTGAGTTGCATCCTCCCAGCCCAGCCAGTTACTTGGAGAAACTAGGGTTCACAGCCCACTCCTGTGCTAGTCAAGGAGAAATCGGGGGCAGTACAAGAGTGGTAACGTCCTTCAATTTCCCATCACAGCATCTGCACTGCAGTTTCTAATATTAATTCTTTTAAGACTGACTACAATGCTTCTACTAGCATTTTACAGTTTTTCATTCTTGTTTTTTGGTTTTTTGTTTTGTTTTATTTTTTAATTTTTCAGAGGGAGTTTGGAGATAGTAAACGTGTCTTTGGTGAGCGTAGAAGAAATGATTCGTACACTGAGGAAGAACCAGAATGGTTTTCGGCTGGACCCACAAGTCAGTCTGAAACCATTGAACTGACTGGCTTCGATGATAAGATACTAGAGGAAGATCATAAAGGGAGAAAAAGAACAAGGCGACGGACTGCCTCTGTGAAGGAAGGTCAGTAGGAACTGTGAACTGTTTTAAAATAATATGTGGTGATTACTGCTTTAATTGCACATCTATCTATGGGTGCTAGTTAATAGCAAGTTTTTAGTGTTTCAGTTCCATTTTATTTTGTTTTTGTGACAGGGTCTGTAAAGACAAGAAGTGTTTTGACAGTATGTGTGACTTTTGCATGTGTACTTATATCTAAAGGCACAGAGTGAGACTGGAGTGTGTACTTCAGTAGATGCTTTCTGTCCTGGTTTTATTTTCAGGCATAGTGGAATGTAATGGAGGGGTTGCTGAAGAGGACGAGGTTGAAGTCATCCTGGCCCAGGAGCCCTCTGCTGATCAGGAAGTCCCAAGGGATGTTGTCCTACCTGAGCAGTCCCCAGGAGAATTTGACTTTAATGAGTTCTTTAACCTTGACAAGGTGCCATGCTTGGCTTCGGTGAGTGTAACAGCACATTCGCAAATAGACATGGAGGGGTTACAGAGAAATCTTAGTAGATAAAACCCTTGCTATGCAAGTGTGAGGACTAAATGAAATTGAAATTTCTAGAACCCAAGTAAACGTTGGTGCAATGTGGTGGCCCTCCTGTAAACCTAGCACACAGGAAGTTGAAACAAGCTGACTAACAGAGCTAGCTGTGTTTCTCAGCTATGAGTTCAAATGAGATACCCTGGCTCAGTTTATAAAGTAGGAGTAATTAAGGAAGATGCTGGACATCAACCTCCACTTGCACATGTGCATATGCACCCAAACACATGTGTGCACCTATACACAGGAACATCTTTATATACATACTACATACACGTAAAATAAAAATAAACATGTATGAGCCAGGCAGTGGTAGCACCCGCCTTTAATCCAGCACTCAGGAGGCAGAGGCAGGCAGATCTCTGAGCTTAAGGACAGCCTGGTCTACAAAGTGAGTTCTAAGACAGCCAGGGCTACACAGAGAAACCCTGTCTTGAAAAATAAAAATAAAAAAAATTTTTTTAATTAACATGTATGGAATTTGGGTGCACACATGTAATTTTAGTACCTGGGAGGCTGAGACAAGAGGAGTTTAAGTCTGAGGTTAACTGGAGCTACATAGTCATTTCAAGGCCAGCCTGACTGCATGGTGAAACCTGCCTCAACTTTTTTTTTATTTTCTTAGTTCAAAAAAAGAAAAAATGCCTGGCCTAGGTGCATGCCTTTAATTCTAGCACTCGGATGGCAGAGGCAGGCAGATCCCTGTCAGTTCGAGGTCAGCCTGGTCCACAGAGAAAGCTCCAGTGTTACACAGAGAAACCCTGTCTTGAAAAACAACAACAACAACAACAAAAAGAATGAAAGAAAGAAAAACAACATAATATGAAACAGCTAATTATGGTTAAATTTGACTTAGTGTTTTTTCTCTCTCTTTTTTTCCAGGGAAGGGTATCTTTTGTTTTGTTTTGAGACAGTGACTCACTATGTAGCCTTAGCTGGCCTGAAACACAAGAGATTCACGTATCTTTGCTTCACGAGTGCCAACATTAAAGGCATGTACCACCACTCCCCAAATGTGTATATATATATATATATTGAGAAGACGTAGTTAGGGGGCTGGAGAGATGGCTCAGCGGTTAAGAGCACTGAGTGCTCTTCCAGAGGTCCTGAGTTCAATTCCCAGCACCCACATGGTGGCTCACAACCATATATAATAAGATCTGGTGCCCTCTTCTGGCCAGCAAGCAGACAGACAGAGAAGACGCAGTTAAAAAAACAAAAAACAAAAAACAAACCTCTACTAGGTACAGCTGAAATATCATAGCTCCCAGCTCCTTCATCTGCTGGTAGTTGAAAGGATATAGTGAAGGATGTCCCAATTCAGAAGTCAGCTGTGTCTATTTCCTGTACAGGATGAGGTTCTGCTGTCCGAGTCCCTGCTTTGTCATGTCTTAAAAATGACCAAACTTTTAGTCCAAAAGGATTTGGACTCAAGCACCTTGTTTTTTTGAGATGAGTATCTCTACAAATGTGTCTAAGAGCAAGTTTGTTTCTACTCTTGATTATAAAATTTAACAACACAAATTTAGCGGCTGTAGAGAAGACTCAGTGATTGAGAGCAGCACTGTCTGCTCTTGTAGAGGACCTGGGTTTGATTCCCAGTATTCACATGGCACCCATAACTGTCTCTTAACCCCAGTTCCAGGATATTTAATGCACTCATACATGGTGCAAAGACATACACACAGGCAAAACATCCATAATGTATTAAATAATAAAATAAAATTTTAAAAAGAGCTGCACAGTGGTGTTACATGTCTTTAATACCAGCACTCAGGAGGCAGAGGCAGGCAGATCTATGTGAGTTTGAGGACCGCCAGGGATACTATAGAGAAACCCTCTCTCAAAAAACCATAACAAAAGTTGGCAGTGGTGAACAGTGCCTTTAATCCTAGCCCTTGTGTGTGTGTGTGTGTTGGGGGTGGCAGCAGAGGCCTCCGAGTTCAAAGCCAGTCTGGTCTACAGAGTGAGTTCCGGTACAGCTAGGCCTACATAGAGAAACCCTATCTCAAGAAAAGAAAAAAGAAAACAAGAAAAAGGAAGCAAAGTCTATAACTGAGCAAAACAGAAATTACTTTTCTCGCCTGGTGATGGTGGTACACATCTTTCATTCCAGCATTTGGGAGGCAGAGGCAGACAAATCTCTGATATCTAGGCCAACCTGGTCTACAAAGTGAATTCCAGGACAGCTGGGCTACACGGAAAAACCCTGTGTGGGGCAGGGGGAGAAAGTGTTTTCTCAGTATTTACTTAATTTTTTTAGAAAATGCCCAGATACTTTATGTCCTTTATTTTTGTCTTTGACTTTTCCTGTTTAGTAAGATTATGTTAGAAACATTAAAATGCAAAGTCATCATTTTTTGTAAATTAAAACTTTTTGAGTAGATTAAGTAATTTACCTTTAAAATGTATTACTTTTAGTAAGGGTGAGTGCACACGTGTGATACAGTGCGTATGTGGAGGTCAGAGGCCAGCTTTTTAGAGTTGGTTCTCCTATCTTATGTGGATTCAGGTCATCAGGCTTGTACCATAGGTGCGTTTACCTGCTGAGCCATGTCAACAGTCCTAGAGTTTCTCATTTTTAAACACTGAAATAGTAACTACCTTTCAGGGTGTTTGTTTGTTTGGGGTTTTAGTGGATTTTGAGGTTTTGTTTTAATAAAATTCCTGCTTACACTAAATTGTATTTTGCCTGCACTCACTTGTTCCACTGAGATATATCATGATACTTTTATATCCACTTTCTACACTTCAACTGGAGTTGTCATTCTCCTGTGTGTTTTTCTTCTTGATGCTTACTTTTTGAGACAGAGCGTCAGTGTGTGACCCAAGCTGACCTCAACCCCTCCAAGTGTTTGGATTACCTGTGTTGCACCTCCCTTGGCTGGAATAATGATCTTTTTTCTTTTTTTCCCCGATCTTTTCTTTTTTTGTTTGTTTTTTGAGACAGGGTTTCACTGTGTAGCCCTGGCCATACTAAAACTCACTCTGACTACCTCTGCCTCCCAAATTCTTAGACTAGAGATGTGTGCCCACCTACTGGCTATAGTGATCATTTCTTAGCTCTACATTTTTATATCTTGGCTTCTTGAATTTGTCAGCGTTGAATATCATAATATTCCTTTCAATCCCGAGACCACCAGTTTGGAGCCAGGGATTTTCTTTAATCATTTCTTCATAAACAATCTCACTGAAGCCATCAACATGGTGTCACAGTACTTCACTCTGGTACTTATTGTGGTTTTGAAACTGAATCTCCTAAGATACCTTTTTTAATGGGGCAAACGGTAGAGAACTCTTAAGTAACATAGAGACTATGCTGTGTACGCTTAGGAGGTCTGTGTCTTTTTGTTTTGTTTCTGATTATTGTTTATTTGTTTTAATGCTCAAATTTGAGTTGCTCAGGAAAGATCCGAAAGGGGCTCCTAAGTTCTGAAAGTGATTTTGGGTCAGCGGTGTCAAAGGAAGTTTCAGAGTCTTTGTCTTAACATTGAACCTCCATGTCCTTTTCACCTGGAGACTGTTCACCTTAACCCCTCTGTCTCTCTTGTCAGATGATAGAAGATGTTCTGGGAGAAGGGTCAGTCTCTGCCAGCCGCTTCAGTAGATGGTTCTCTAACCCAAGCCGGTCAGGGAGCAGATCTAGTAGCCTTGGATCTACACCACATGAAGAGCTTGAGAGACTCGCAGGTAAGAGAGCTTCACATTCTAGCCTTGTATGTGAATTAAGCCTCCCCTGGCCTGGATCATTTTGTCCTTTACTCAGTGGTCCACTAGGGTTAAAGGAGTTTTGGATACTGAAAACCCTTCAGTTACTGCTCTTTTTATGTTGTTGAAGGGAAGTATGTATGTTCAATACCAACTGTGGGTATGTTTATTTACAAAATCAGGTCTGGAACAAGCCGTCCTCTCTCCTGGACAGAACTCGGGGAATTATTTTGCTCCTATTCCATCGGAAGACCATGCTGAAAATAAAGTGGACATCTTAGAAATGCTGCAGAAAGCCAAAGTGGATTTAAAACCTCTTCTCTCTAGCCTTTCTGCAAACAAAGAAAAGCTTAAGGAGAGCTGTAAGTGTTTGTTGTTTAGCTATGTAAAGTTCCCATTCTTAAGCAGTGGTTCTAATGTACTGCTTCTCATCAATTCAGAAGCATGGTGGGGATTAGTTGAGGTTTTTCGAAAAGACTCGGGCGTGTTGCCACACAACCTTGTATCTTTAAGCCCTGGCTGGCCTTAGAACTTGCTTTGTAAGCCAGGTTGGCCTATAATTCACAGAGAAGCTCTGGCCTCTGTCTCTACAGTGCTGGTATTAAAGGTATACACTATACCCAGCCTCCCTCCGATTTTTACTTAGGGTCCAGTGGTAACAACCCAGGACTGTTTCTGTCCTCCCAAGCATAGCTTGCCTATTCCTCACTACTGTGCCTCCATTTACCATGTTCTCACTTAGGCAACAAGTCCTTAGCATCAGTTAGCGCTGTGAGACCACAGCACAGGTTAGTTGCTGTTAAGCTGTCTGGGTTCTTACCCTGGTAGCAAAGTCTGGAGAGAGTTATTATAAGGTATCTTTCTGCCTGACACATAGGGTCTTGTCAAATTTTTTTGGTTTTGTTTGTTCTTTTTTGTTTGTTTGAGGGGGATGGGGGTTCTCTGTGTCTTTTTGGCTGTCCTGAAACTCACTATGTAAGATCTTACCAAGTTTTGAAAACTCATACTCCATAGTTCTGCCCTCCCAGTTTCTAGCATTTGAATATTTTTGGTGTAGTTTATTCTGTTTCTTTTATTTTTTTTTTTTTATTATTATGTGAATGTGTGTCTGTGTATGTGCCCAAGGGAATGAGAGAGGTACAGGTTCTTTGGAACTGGAGTTCCAGTAAGTTCAGTTGTGAGCTGTCTGGTGTGAATGCTGGTAAGTGAACTCAGGTCCTGTAAGAACAAATATGTGTTCTTAACCACTGAGCCATTTTTTTCCAGGTGTGTACCCCTATCCGTTCGTTTTTTTGAGTCAGGGTCTTTTTAGTCCTTGCTGTCCTGGAACTCCGTATGTACAGTGTACCTTTGATCTGTCTGCCTATGCCTCCTTAGTGCTTGGATTAAAGGTGTGTGCCACCTTGCCCATCCGTGTCTTTCTGTGTACATAATTATAGCCTTATTCCTATTAAAATACTATGATTTTAAGTGTTCAGTTTGTCTGTTTCCATTGGCAGCCTTTTTGATAGCCTCACTTCAGTTATGAAATAATTGTCATGACAGCCAATGAGAATTCCTACCAAATACCCCTTTGCTTGGTGTAACCAGAGCTTTCTCAACTTCTCAGCACATTCAGGGGTTGTACTTTCAGTGGAAGAGGTAGAAGCAGGGCTCAAAGGCTTGAAGGTGGACCAGCAAATGAAGAATTCAACTCCCTTCATGGCGGAACATTTAGAAGAGACACTGAGTGCTGTAACTAGCAATCGACAGCTCAAGAAAGATGGAGATATGACTGCATTCAACAAACTAGTGAGCACCATGAAGGCAAGTGGGACTTTGCCTACTCAGCCCAAAGTCAGTGTAAGTATTCAGAAAACCTCACCCAGTCAGTCTCTTCTTTTCCTGTTTCGGTATGACCTCCCACTGCAATAATAAATGGTATTTTGAGTAGATTGTAAATTTCTTTAGAAGTTGTTTGGTCTTTGATGTTTATTTGTTCCTTGATTATGGATATGCTATTTGTTAGTAGAAAAAAGCATATCTGTGGATAATGTATATGTCTGGTACAATAGGATGATTGAATAATTCAGTTTAACTCATTTCTGCATAACTTTATGAAGTCCTTTCCTAAGAAAGAAAAGTAACTGAGTTGTGGATGTAGCCCAGTGGGAGAAACACAACCTAATATGTAGGATCACCATTGCAAAAGAGAAACTGTCCCTCGAGCTGAACTGAACATAGTGATGTACGTCTGTAATCCTAGTATCTGAGAGGATCAGGAGCTCAGGGACAGCCAGGGCCAGTGATGATCAAGTCAGGTATGCTGACACATGCTTTAACCCCAGCACTCAGGAAAAGGGAGGTATATCTCTTGAGTTCAAAGCCAGTCTCAGCTACATAGTGACACCCTGTCTCAAAAGTAAATAAATATGCTAGGCCACCTTTAATCTCAGCACACAGGCAATATGAAAAAAAAAAAACTGTCAAAAAAACCAAAGGGAAAAAAATGTAAAGATATATAGATATATAGATATATACACACACACACACACATATATGTATGTATGTAAAGATGCTATGTTTTTAGAGGTGCTCGATGGGAAATTTTCTAGTTATTCAGCTGTTAATACGAGATTTTTCTGTTTGTTCTGCTTTTCAAGATAAGGTTTCTCTGTGTAGCTCCGACTCTCCTGGAACTTGCTCTGTAGACCAGGCTGGCCTCAAACTTAGAGTTCTACCTGTCTCTGCCTCCCAAGTGCTGGAATTAAAGACATAAGCCACAAACGCCCTACAAGATTTTTTTTTATTTATTTATTTATTATGTGTACAACATTCTGCTTCACACACACCAGAAGAGGGCACCAGATCTCATTACAGATGGTTGTGAGCCATCTTGTGGTTGCTGGGAATAGAACTCATGACCTCTGGAAGAGGTAGTCAGTGCTCTTAACCACTGAGCCATCTCTCCAGCCCCGCCCTACAAGATTTTATAGTAAAATTTTCTAAAGATTTATTTAATTTTTTTATATATTAGCATTTTTTCTATGTGCTGCCTGCATGCCTGGTACACACAGAGTCCATCCAGAAAAGGGTGTCAGACCCTCCTGGCACTGGAGTTTCAGATGATTGTGAATCACTATGTGGGTTCTGGGAACTGAACCCAGGTCCTCTGGAAGGGCCGCCAAGTGTGCTTAACCACTGAGCAATCTCTCCAGCCCCCTAATATAAAATCTTTATTTTCGCACTTTGTATTCCCTGTATCTATCTGGATTACCTGTGTTCTTGATTAAACAGTCACACAGATTTATTGACATGCCAGAAATGGAGGTGAGCATGATAGGGTAGGCTGGTGGTCCCATCACTACTTGGAAAGTGATTATAGGATAATCACAAACTCAAAGGGTCTAGAAAGACCCTGTCTCCTTTTTTAAAAGTACATATCAAATATCATAGCAGTGTTTAAAGCGTGAGTTTCAGCCATCGTCTTCATCTTACACTCTTCCTTTATGATACTAAGTAACGGAGACAGGGTAGATCTGAAGAACAAAGTCTAGTCTTAGTTACTATGTTATATCAGATCTGCCAAATTGAATTTACCTCTTTTTCTTCAATCCTTTTTGCCTAGCAACTACAAGTAGCTAAATGATTGATTAACTGTGATGATGGTAGCTGGTAGCACGCACACCTTTAATCCCAGCGCTTAGGCAGAGGCAGGTGAATCTCTGTTAGTTCAAGTTCCAGGAAAGCCAGAACTGTTACACAGAAAAACCTTGTTTCAACCCCCCCCCCCCCAAACTCTGAAACATTAACAGTTCTGGCCAAATTTGGAATGTTATTCATTATTTTTGTTTTAGTTTTGTGACTCAGCATCATAGCATCATGTTCAGGCTTCTCATGCTTTCTAGACAAAGGCTGTGCCTCTTGCCTATCTCCTGGCTATGTTTCATGCAGCCTAAGCTTCTCAAACTCCTGTTTGTTCCGCCTCAACCACCAGACTGCTAGAAAGAATAGTGTGCATCACTGTCATGCCCAGCCTGTTGTGCTGCTGTTTTTAGTTGTTGTCTAGTTGGTTTTGGTTTTGGTGGGGTTTTTTTTTTTCTGTTTGTTTTGTTTTTTTGAGACAAGGTTTCTCTGTATAACTTTGGAGCTTGTTGAGGAACTCTGTCAGACTTGGACTCAAAGATCTGCCTGCCTCTGCCTCCTGAATACTGGCTTTCTGGTCGATTTTTAAAGTTTTATTTATTTTTGTTTTAAGTGTATGATTATTTATCTGTGTGTATATATGTGCATGTCTTATGTCTATGGATTTTAGAATATGTGTGATCCCCTGGAACTAGAGTAATAGATGGTTGTGAGCCATCATATGAGTGCTGGCCATAAAGCCCAGGTTTGTACCTTTGGAAGAACAGCCAGTGCTCTTAACCACTGAACCATCTCTCCAGCTCCTTGTTTGTTATTTTTTTTAATATTTATTCATTTATTTGTTATGTATACAATATTCTGTCTGAGTATATGCCTGCAGGCCAAAAGAGGGCACCAGACCTCATTACAGATGGTTGTGAGCCACCATGTGTTTGCCAGGAATTTAACTCAGGACCTTTGGAAGAGCAGGCAATGCTCTTAACCACTGAGCCATCTCTCCAGCCCCCTCCAGCTCCTTGTTTTTAATATTCTCTTTCATCAGTAAATCTTATTTTTTTTAAATATTTATTTACTTATTAAGTATACAATATTCTGTCTGCATATATGCCAGCAGGCAAGAAGAGGGCATCAGATCTCATTACAGATGGTTGTGAGCCACCACCATGTGGTTGCTAGGAATTGAACTCAGGACCTTTGGAAGGGCAGGCAATGCTCTTAACCGCTGAGCCATCTCTCCAGCCCCAGTAAATCTTCTTATTGATAATGATCAGTAAAGGTTTCTTCAAAGATGGGCTAGTGCTGGCTTAGAGAATCTTTCCTAATACCTCTTCATGTACATGGGAGGGATTTGTTGAGACACGTGCGATGAGAGTAGGAGTGAGTTGGTGAAATCAGTTCTCTGTGACTTGAGCATCATTTTGCTGTTAACTGACAACTCCCTTTGGGAATATTTGCTGTTTTTTTATGTGGTCCCCAGTAAAATTTGTCTTAAAGTTATAACCAGTTTTCTTCCTTTCTTTTTTAGCGAAACCTTGAAAGTCACTTGTTGGCTCCGGCTGAAATTCCAGGCCAGCCTGTCCCTAAAAACATCCTACAGGTATGTTACAGTCTTAGACTAATCCTTCAGAGTGACCTTTGTGTGGCAGTCAGGGATGTACTATTGCTACCTAACGTCATTTGCTATGTTGCTAATCCAAGTGGGTGGGCTGTGGTGCTTTAAATGGTTCTGGTTTGCCAGTTTGCAGTTTCTGTGGAATTTGAGAACCTGATCTGTTTTTCTAGCACTAACTTTTTTTTTAAAAATATTTATTTATTATGTATACAATAGTCTGTCTACATGTATGCCTGCAGGCCAAAAGAGGGCACCAGACCTCATTACAGATGGTTGTGAGCCACCATGTGGTTGCTGGGAATTGAACTCAGGACCTTTGGAAGAGCAGGCAATGCTCTTAACCACTGAGCCATCTCTCCAGACCCTTCTAGCACTAACTTAAGGCAAATGTTGGTAGCTGAAACATTTGGGGAAATGTCTTACATGTACAGATGCCAGCTCCTCAATGGTGCATGAGAGACATTGACTAGCTTCTAAAAATGGATTCCTGTTTCAAAACTTTGGACTAGAAAGAAGGTTTGTTCACAGGGATCTGGCATTTCTGCCTATAGGAACTCCTTGGTCAACCGGTTCAGAGACCTGCTTCTTCCAATCTTCTCAGTGGCCTTATGGGGAGCTTGGAACCTACTGCATCTTTATTGAGCCAAAGAGCACCCTCTCCTCCTATGTCACAGGTGTTTCAAACTCGAGCAGCGTCAGCAGACTATCTTCATCCAAGGATACCATCACCAATTGGTAACTAGTTCCTTACTGCTGGGGATTGAACCCTGTGCCTCATATCTACCAGTTAAGCACTCCACCATTGACTAGGTTCCCATCTCAGTACCTGCTCTTAATGCATGTCTGTCTTCCCCTCGTGTCCAAGAAGGTTAGACTTCTTCCCTGGACTTGGCAGTCTATGGAAGGGTATGCTTAAAGAAATCTGAAAGGAAATGAGTCCTTCCTTTCAGTTTATGTAGAAAGTGTGCAGTCAAAGTGGAAGATAGTGTTTTGAGTTTTTTGTTTGTTTGTTTGTTTGTTTTTTTGAGCTCCCCTTTATAATCAATATGTTCATAGTAAACAAGTATAGCTCTTTAGTTTTCTTGTTAAGAGAATTCAGCTGAAAAGTTAATTTGGATTCTTAGGTCTGTCTTTGATAAAGAACTTGAGGAAAGCCAGGAAGTGATGATACACTCCTTTAATCTCAGCACTTGGGATGATGAAGCAAGAGGATTTCAAGTTTTAAGGCCACGCTGGCCTACATAGTTTGAAGCTACATGAAGGTGCCAGTCACAGAGTAATGACTTTCTGGACGAGCAGTTGAAGTTGGTTCACAGTGAACTGTGAAATCCTGTGTTGCTTCAGTATGTGCCTAAAAGAAGCACTTCCAGAAAGCTGTGTTAGTGTCTCTGCCATCAAACCACTGGGGACTGCCGGCACCTTGCCTTTGCCAATCAGATACCTTAATATTTGCTTGCAATCATATAGAGTCGTGTGGGAACTGACCCTCAGAGCTCTGGACTCTACTTTAGTGCCAGCTAACTTGTCAAGCATGGCCAGATTGCTGAAGAGAAAATTTGTTAGCCGGAGAGCTCCTAGCTCTGAAAAGGTCAAAGGTGACAGCTTAATGGGAAGAAGGTTACACCAGCAGTTGAGGCCAGAATAACTCTGCTTAAGGTCCACATATACACTGTGGGAGGAGAGACGAAGGGGGATGTTTTATCGGGCCAAAGAAGCAACACTTCCCCGTTAAGCAAGCACAACAGGGTGGGGGTGCTTACGTAGTCCTTGGCACTAATGCTTGACAGTTATTGATTCTGGAAATTTTCTGGCAGGTTTCCCATCAGGACCCCAGCAGCTACTTGGAGATCCATTCCAAGGCATGCGCAAGCCCATGAGCCCTGTCACAGCCCAGGTCAGGCTGAGCTCTTTCTCAGACCTAGTCTCTTTGCCTTTTCACACTTGCTGTTGCTTGTAGGGTGGAGATTGATATGCAATAATGAAATACATAGTTTGTTCTGCAATGATACTTCAAGTTCATTCATAGGAGAAAATTGCTGAGTACTATATAAATTAAAAAAATTTTTTTAGATTTATGTATATGAATACTTTGTTTGTTTGTGTATCACATGTGTGCTCATTGCCCAGAGAGTTTTCAAGAAGTCATCAAATCCCCTGAAACTAGAGTTATGATATTTGTGTACTGCCATTTGGGTGCTGGGAATTGAACCTCCGGATACTCAGCAATAGCAATAAATGTTCTTAACCACTGAGCCATCTCTCACCCCACTATTTAAATTTTAAAAATATTTAGTGGACAGAAGCATAACTTAAATATTTGTCATATTGTTTTCTTAGCTACCCTTTAAACCATGAGACAGACCTTTGTGGAAAATTGAACTTCCTCATTTTTTCATTCATTGTCCCCTGCCATTCTGTTGAGCAGATGAGCCAGCTAGAATTGCAGCAGGCTGCCTTGGAGGGGCTGGCCCTCCCACATGACCTTGCAGTACAGCCAGCATCCTTCTATCAGCCTGGTTATAACAAACCACAAGTGGATAGAACCAGAGATGGACTGAGAAACAGGTAAACTTCTAATGCTACTTATGCAGATTTGGGTACTGATTTATAAGTAGCCTTCTGAGATTGGTAAATCATATATATGGTTGTATATGCTGATCTAATGTAAGATGGGCATTCCATCCCACTGCAGATTCTGTTTATAGAGAAAATTCAGTTGAATTGTACGGAATCCTGCTATGTGCCCTGTGTTGATATTATCAGTTTGCCCCCCTCTGAAGTGCCCACTGTCTAGCCTCTAAAAATAAGCACTACCTTAATTTTCTTATTCTATACATATATTTTTTAAAGATTTATTTTTATTTATTATGGATACAGTGTTCTATCTGCATGGATGCCACCAGACCAGAAGAGGGCACCAGATCTCATTACAGATGGTTGTGAGCCACCATGTGGTTGCTGGGAATTGAACTCAGGACCTCGGGAAGAGCAGGCAGTGCTCTTAACCTCTGAGCCATCTCTCCAGCCCCCTTATTCTATATATTTTATATCTTAATTTTAATTGATTTTTTTTGAGTTTCGGTTAGCTAATTCATCATGATAGTCTCATAATTTGATATTATAATTTAATTTGCTACAAGTAAATATATTTTAAAATTTACAATGCTTCTACTGGTTAATTTCTTTTGTTTTTACTGTGCCAGTGATTGAACTCAGGGCCTTGGATATACCAGACTCTTTCACACCCCCACCACTAGCCCTTGTTTCTGTTTTATTTTGTTGCTTTTTAGGTGGAGTCTGCCTTTGCATTTACCCCGCTGTTCAGACCCAAATAATCACACAGAAACTATATTGATATTTTAATATATTAATAGTTTAATATTAATAAACACTGCTTGAATTATTAACGCAGGTTCTTATTAAATAACTCTTACATATTAAATTAACCCATTTTTATTAATTTGTGTATCACCACAAGGCTGTGGCCTACCGGTAAAGGTTCTGGCTGCCAGCTGATGTCTGTCTCCTTCAGCAGCTACATGGTGTCTCCTTGATTCTGCCTACTTTCTCTCTATATCTCTGTTCGGATTTCCCACCTGGCTTTACTAAGCCGTTGGCCAAAACAGCTTCTTTAATAACCCCTGGTAAAAAAAACATATTCATAGCATACGGAGAGGAATCCCACATCATTGCTTAGTTTTGTTTTTTGGGTTTTGTCGTTTTTGTTTTTCGAGACAGGGTTTCTCTGTGTAACAACTCTGTCTGTCCTTGAATTCACTTCATAGACCAAGCTGATCTCGAACTTAGAGAAATCCTCATGCCTCTGCCTCCTGAGTGCTGGGATTAAAGGCTCCAGGACAGCCAGGATGACTACACAGAGGAATCCTGTCTCAAAACGCCCTCTGGAAAAAGGAAAAAAAGAAAACAAAACATAAAAGGTGTAAATGATAAATAGTGTGAAACCCTCATGTACACTTAAGATACATTGCCTAGTTTATGAACACTGATTGGAAAGATTATTGATTCAGGATCCCATCATTGCCTGGGATTCAGAGGGTTTCAGTCACTAATAATTGGTATAAGTGCAGGGCGTACACATAGTCTATTCCTCAACCTATTTCTATGCCTACCCTGTTTCCCATTTTCCTCCAGGCTAAGGGAGAATAAGTAGAACAGCTGGGGATAGTGCCTCCCAGCAGAGGCAGGAGAACGTCTGTATTCAAGGCCAGCATGTTCTACATAGTGAGTTTCAGAGTAGACAGGACTATGTAGAGGAAAAAAAAAAAAAAAAAACTTTTTCCACTGGCCGGTGATGGTGCATGCCTTTAATCCCAGTACTCAGGAGGTAGTGAAAAATGGATCTCTGAGTTCAAGGCCTGCCTGGTCTACTGAGTGAGTTTCAGGACAGGCTCCAAAGCTATATAGAAACCTTGTCTAGAAACCAAAAAATGGAATTAAGTTGGATAAGTGAAAGGTGTGCTAAGTTCCTGGACTGTTACTGAATTACATGGTTTTAGACTTGGCATTAAGTAGTTGAGAACTGACACTGTTAATGGATCTGTTCCCAGGCAACAGCGAGTCTCAAAGTCACCAGCACCCATGCACCGAGGAAATTCCTCTTCCCCAGCTCCTGCTGCGTCCATCACAAGCATGGTCAGTGACTTTTGGTAACTGAATGGCTCTAAGATTTCTGCATCTGGTTATCTGTTATGCCAGTGTACTCCCTGTGTCTCTGAATGCCTTCCACAGGATTACTGACTTTCTATGCCTATCTATTTATTATGTCTTCCCTCCCCTAATTTATTATTCTACTGAAGTCCCTGCATTGAAAAGTATGCTCTAGGAGATAGACAAACTTGTGCCAGGATACAGTAAGATATCACTGCTTAAAATAAAGCTGGGCCAGGCCTGGTAACATACACTTAATGGCATCACTTGGGAGGCAGAGAGGCAAATGGATCTCTGAATGGAAGGCTAACCTGTGCCTAGTGAGAGCCTTTCTAAGACAAACTAGTATAGCTGGTATAGGGAAGGAAGCTGGTAAAGGACAGAGGTGAGGCAGGAGATCAGAAGAGTGACTTGTTCAGTGAGCATGCTGGCAGGTCCACAGATTGTGTTCTGTTCTATCGTGGGTGTGTTATTTGAGGTGCTAGTCTAGCTTTACCACTGCCTTTTTTTTTTTAATAGTTTTTAATTTCATCTCTACAGACCTTTATCATCCTATCAAAGCTGATAGACAAGGGGGAAAAACAATTGTTTTGTGGTTCAGGACTCCATATGGGTCTCTGCACTAAGCACCTCAAAGCTCTTGTTTTAGAGAGATTCTGGAAGCTTTGTTTGTCAGTTAGATCTTGTCTCCTGCCTTTCAACTTTTGGGCACATGCATAATAAAATCATTAAAAAAATAAACAACAGGAACAAGAACAAAGGACCCTCAATGGTAAGTGAGGAAAGCTTTAAGATAATTGGATTTTCTTACACACAATATTTTTAAAAGAAAAATACCAGGAACAAGGAGTATCATATGTTCTGAGGTTGTCTTTGAAGCATCCTTTCTGTGTTTACTAAGGTACAGTTCCAGCTATCCCCCTCTCTTCTTCCCCATCCTATCCCAGGCTTGATAAGCATGAGAAGAGAGACATTTTTACAGGTGAACAAGGGTTGAAGCTCTTTGGATAGTGACTATTTGCCTCTTTGTGTTTTCTTCCAATGTCTATAGACCAGAGCATTAGAGTTGCTAGAGTTCCCTCTGCCTACATAGACAAAATGGGGACTCTTCCCTCTGTGGAATGGCTTCACCGGTGAAGCCAGGCCCAAGGTGGGTGCTGCATACATAGTGGTCAGGTACTTCCAAGCATTTGCAAGACCCTAGGTTTAAATCCCAGTATTGAAAACCAAAAAATCCTGGCTTAATATTACAGAAAGGCACTTGAGTATGCTAATTCTGCCTCTCTTCTCTGCAGCTTTCTCCTTCCTTCACCCCTACCTCAGTGATTCGGAAGATGTATGAAAGCAGAGAGAAAAGCAAGGAGGAAATAACACCTGGAACAGTGGTTCCTGGAGATGCTAAAGAAGATACTCAGAAGGCCAGTGAAGGTACTGCTCACCTGTGTCAGAACGTAGGCATGCATGACTGCAATGTCAGGGAGATGGGTTGGGTGAGCTCACAGTCAAACTTGTTCACTTGATATTCTGTCCAGCTGGGATAACAGGTGTACTCTAGCTTAGGATTCCTATTAGTCTACCAGGTTGAATGATAGATTCATAGCATATTAATACAGTTCAGTTCTTATTAACATTTTTATATGCTTTGCCTCGAGGTATGTCTCCACAAGAGAGCATCAGATCTTCTGGGCCCAGAGTTATAGGTGGTTATGAGCATCCATGTAGGTGCTGGAAATAAACTTAGGTCTTCAAGAGCATCCAGACCTTTTAACTGCTGATCTGTATCTCTAACCCCAGCTCTTCCATATGAACCAAAGATACTATTTGCTCCACCATTGGTGTAGAGCAAGACACTTAACTAAATTGGGCTGTTTTTGTGGTCTGGTTTTACTAATAGCTGTCCTTCGGCTGAAGGGAGTATAGAATAGACACAGGCTTCCTTTTTTTGTTACAGGTTTTTGGTTGATTGGTTGTTTCATTTGAGACAGAATCTCACTGTGTAGTCCTAACCTCACAAAGTCCTGCGATCTCAGGAACTACCTCCTAAGCCTGGCAACTTGTGCCATTTGTTTTTATATGTCAAAGAAGTTCTTTTGTGTTGTATCAAAAATTCGTTATGCACTGGGAATGTAGCTCAGTGTTAGAACACTTGCTTAGTATGTATGTGCAAGACCATGGGTTCATGTCTAACACCCTTCAAGAAAGGAAAATGAAAAAGCAAAACAAAAATTCCAGCATGGAATTGGAAGGCATTAAAACGGCATCTACAGGCCGGAGATACGGCTGAGAGCACTGGTTGGTTTTATAGGACCTGGGTTCAATTCCCAGCACCCATGTGGCTTCTCACAACCATGTTTCACTTCAGCCCTGTCGTATCCAGCACCTTCACATGACGCAGACATACATACAGGCAGAACACCTATCCATACATGGAAAATAAAAAAATTAAAACAAATTTTAGCATCTAGTCCTAGCTCAAGGCCTTAACTACTCTATGACCCTAACTCAACTCTCCTAGGCTTTTGGAGAGTTGCAGGTATGTATGTCTACATTTAAGGCAAATGGCGTTCCATGAAATCATCTAAACTGAAGAGGAATCAAATAAAAATTGCCAGCTTTTTAAAAAAGTTTGCTAGTCTGTTGGGGATTGAAATAAATTGGAAACTGATGT
This sequence comes from Alexandromys fortis, assembly GCF_014885135.2. Classification (NCBI taxonomy): domain Eukaryota; kingdom Metazoa; phylum Chordata; class Mammalia; order Rodentia; family Cricetidae; genus Alexandromys; species Alexandromys fortis. Next base: position 5,853,567 of record NW_026067920.1, read on the forward strand.
CAGTACCAAAATGTTCTATGACTGAATCCTTACAGAGAACCTGCTGTCATCTAATCCCATGCCCAATAATGATCAAGACTCTTCTCCTTCGACAAATCCTAAACTCTCGACATCACAGTGGTCTTCGTGCTCCACTCCACTGTCCCAGAACAACCGTTATACCAAAGAGCAAGATTACCGACCTAAAGCAGCCGGGAGAAAAACACCCACCTTAGCACCCCCAGGTCCAGGAACACCTTTTCTTCGCCCTCCCCACCAAGTTCCCCTGGTCCCTCATGTTCCTATTGTTCGGCCTACTCACCAGCTTCACCCAGGGTTAGTCCAAAGGTTGATAGCCCAAGGAATACATCCACAGCATCTTCCAAGTTTGCTCCAAGCTGGTGAGTTTCTGACTGGGTGCGGGTGGTCAGTAATGTTGCATCATGGTAGGTGGGTATACATAGGGGTCTGCTCCCTTTAGATCATTAAGATTAGGGAGCCTGGCTTTGGCGCTCATTTAAAATTGTCTCTTGTGTGTACACTTGTGTGACCTGACACGTGTGGAGGCAGAGGGAGGTGGATCTCTGAGTTTAAGGCCAGCCTGGTATATAGAGCTAATTTTAGGACAGCCAAGGCTACACAGAAACCCTGTCTTGAAAAATAAAATGAAGTGGCCTTTTGTAATTTTTCAGTACCCTAAAAAAAATTAGTGTGCCACAATACCCAACACTCTTTTAAGTTTCCAAATCAGCAAAAATTTGTGGTAAAACTTGAAAGTTTTAGGTACATTTGACACAACTTCTCAGAAGTTTCTTTTTCTCTCTACCAGGTGTGCTTCCCCCTGGGATAGACGTGGCTCCTTTACAGGGGATATCTGGCCCACTTCTGGGACAACCCTTGTACCCTTTCTCTGCTGCTAGTCACCCTCTCCTAAACCCTCGCCCTGGAACCCCTCTGCACCTGGCAATGATGCAGCAGCAGCTGCAGCGCTCAGGTAAGGTTCAGCAATGAGCCAGGCTAGCTGCCCACACTGACGTTTCTGAGATACTTCCAATAGCAGTTACTTATCACCAACTCCTCGTCCCTTAGCTGGTTCTAGTAGGTACGGGTGTCCCTAGAGAAACGGGGGAAGGGGACTGATCATGCCATCTATGGCTGCGAGGACCATGGAAGCTAGGAATGCTTTGGCGTTCACTTCACCCCTTTGAAGGCTGATAATTCTGACGTAGTCAGGTCAGCCTTGGTGGGTTTATAGCACTGGTTTCGGAGTGCATTAGCTCTCCTATATAAAGTCATCTAGCATTCTGCATTTTTTTTAGGGAACCCTGCAGTAAATCCTTTGGTAGACACCCCACCCCTGAAAGTAACAGGAAACTATTGCAGCAAAGTAGGCCATAAAGTACTATCAGTAGTATTTGGGAGTATCCAAGGGCCCTCTTTTTTTTTTTTAAGATTTATTTTTATTTTATTATGTATACAACATTCCTTCCATGTATGCTTGCATGCCAGAAGAGGGCACCAGATCTCATTACAGATGGCTGTGAGCCACCATGTGGTTGCTGGGAATTGAACTCAGGACCTCTGGAAGAGCAGTCAGTGCTCTTAACCTCTGAGCCATCTCTCCAGTCCCAAGGGCCCTCTTATTAGATCTGTAAATATAGAAATGGGTGGAATGTGAGCAGTTTCCTTGTACAGCACCAGGTGACACTCTTCTCTCCATAGTTCTGCATCCTCCAGGCTCTGGTTCCCAGGCAGCAGCTATCAATGTTCAGACTCCTAATGTGCCCAGCAGATCAGGCCTGCCCCACATGCACTCCCAGATGGAGCATCGTACCAGCCAAAGGAGCAGCTCCCCTGTGGGCCTTGCAAAATGGTTTGGCTCAGATGTGCTACAGCAGCCTCTGCCCTCTATGCCCACCAAAGTCATCAGTGTAGATGAACTGGAGTACAGACAGTGAGCGGGACAGACAAGCTTACCCATCTGGACCTATGGTAGCATCCTGGCCATGATGCTCATTCCCTATCTTTATGGGCTTTTACATTGGAGCACATTGTGAAGGGACCCACATACCTACCGTGATCTACATTATGAGGTTGTCAACCAATCAAATGGAGCTTACATGGTCCAAATACAAGGGACACAATATTATCAATCCTTGAAATCTTTCTTTTATAAAATATGTGAATGAAGTGTTGGTGTCTTCTAGAGGTGACACCTAAGGGTTCTGAAAAAAAAAATGTATAGACCCTTATGTACAGACCTGTGTATAAACTTTTGTACATACGTATAGGATAGCTTTTTTGAACTTATACAGCTGTACATAAAGTAGCTATTAGTTAGGCCTGTGTCAACTGTTTGGAATTTTTTTCACTTGTATATTTGGGACTTTTGATTTATTAAAAGTTGCATATGCCACGTGTGTGAACAAAATGACTGGTTCTGTGTTTATTTCCTCCATGAGTCACTTGTTTCTAACACTTCAGTGCCACATCCTTAGTAGTTTCTCTTTCACATTCTGACTTACAAGTTCTATACTTTTCCTGCATGTAAAGTTCCCATCGCATTAGTTTAAGTTGGGCTAAACCTCAAGGATATCAATATTTACCCTTTTCAAAATCAAATTGACCACATGAAAATCTGTTGGGGAAATCATGTATGTGATAGTTTCTCTGAAACTTACTATTCCACCTTGTTAATTCAGTTTAACTCAATTTTGACCTGTTAATGTCTGGTCTTTCCCTTGCCTCTGCTTTGTTAGCACCTCCTATACTGTATCTAGTCTTTCCACACAAAATTTTTACTTAGAATCTAAAGTATTATATAAATTGTAGGAAAAGCCTTCTGAAGGATAGTGTTATCCTGATGGTTTTTCAGTCCTAAACTTTTTTTTTTAAAGATTTATGTATTATTATGTATACAATTATGCCTACAGGTCAGAAGAGGGCACCAGATCTCAGTACAGATGGTTGTGAGCCACTATGTGGTTGCTGAGAATTGAACTCAGGACCCCTGGAGGAGCAGTCAGTGCTCTTAACCTCTGAGCCATGTCGCCAGCCCTAAACTTAGGATATAGACTGTGGCTCTCAACTCTGTTAGATTTTGTCTAATACAACCTGTGGCTCCCAAGTCTTGAGTCTCAGTGATACTGATTATAATCCTTCAATTGCCTACTCTCAGAGGACAAGAAAGTGGTTGCCTTTCAACAAAACCTGGCTGTGAATTAAGTATGAGGGCAATCTGCTACTTCTAAATTAGGTACCCTCACCGACTGAGAAACTCGGTGTGTAGACAGACATGTGAGCCAGGAGTGCTGGGGTGAGGTAAGGAAGAACTGTCCACAGGGAATTACTCTGCAGGCTAAAGCTGCTGGAACAGATGAGACAAATGAAGGCACAGACTAACTGGCACGGTAAAAGCCCACAGGGAACAAGCAAGATTCAAAGTATAAAGAAGTGAGATAGACAGCCGTTAACACTATATTAACGCCCTGCGGTGGTGGCGCACGCCTTTAATCCCAGCACTTGGGAGGCAGAGGCAGGCGGATCTCTGTGAGTTCGAGACCAGCCTGGTCTACAAGAGCTAGTTCCAGGACAGGCTCCAAAACCACAGAGAAACCCTGTCTCAAAAAAAAAAAAAAAAAAACTATATTAACTGGAGAAAAGTGGGAGAATCGTAAGAATTCAAAATCAGCTCTTAGGTAGTGAGGTTCAAGGCCAGTTTTGCCCACCTGAAATGTAGTCTCAAAAAATGGAGAAAAAAGTCTTCTAGCAGGTAAGAACCTTAGAGAAAAGTAGGCAGAAATGCATGGGGCAAAAGAGATCAGATATCTTAGCCAGAAGTATGCCTCATACATGTAACCCAATTACTCTATAAGGTTGAAATGAGGGATTATCTGCAGCTCAAGGTAGACATCCAGAGATTCCAGTTGGGGAAAAGAGTCTTTGGAGCAACAGTGTGGTCATCTGGCATGCATAACTGACTTTAGAAGCATTTGAGACTAGGAAGATGTGGAAGGTTTAAGAGAAGCTGAAAGTGTGAGAGAAGCACACTAACCTACCTTCAGGCCTGGAGGGATGGCTCAGACAGTTGAGGACCATTATCTGCTCCTCCAGGGGATTCAGGTTCCATTTCAAACACCCACATGATGGCTCTCGTCCGCAACTAACTCCAGTTCGGGGCATAGGACACCCTCCTCTGGCTTCTGCAGTCACCAGGCACACATGTGGTGCACAGACATACACAAAGGCAAAATACCCATTACATATTAAAAGATGAAAACCAGGATTGAGAGGGCAAGTGAGGTGAGGAGAGTAACAGTTGTTTCCCAAAATCAGCTGAGGAACAAGGGGTCCTTGGGAAGGCAGCAGGGATCAGAAGTGGCCAGGCCTTGCCCCTCTATTAACGTGTCCATTGACAAAGAGTTAGGCTAGTCAGGCTACTCAAAGACGGATACTAGCCTCTTTGAGACAGAGATCACTTACAGGAATAAATACAGTTCTTGGGCTGGAGAGATGGCTCAGTGGTTAAGAGCACTAGCTGTTCTTCCAGAGGTTGTGAGTTCAATTCCCAGCACCCACATGGTGGCTCACAACCATCTGTAATGAGATCTGGCGCCCTCTTCTGGCATGGAAGCAGAATGTTGTATACATAATAAATAAATCTTTAAAAAAAAAAGTTCTTCAGTTCTAGTCCCTTCAACAATTTAATGAAACAAACTGATTGATAGTCTTAGAGCTACATAATAAGAGCCTGTCTCAAACAAAATCACTGTATTCCCTGCATGATGTTCAACTCTAGGCTCTAGCATTTTTTGATTTTGGGTAGCCAGCTGCCCAAAAAGGCCACCAAGCTGTAGTGAGTAGGGTAGGTGAGAGACCTAATGAAGGCATGACTTCTATGAAAATGCCCTTTCAATGATTACCCTAGCACTTACGTCTTAAATGGTGCTTTCGCAGCCTAACTAAAAAATGGTGCAGAATAGTGGGTCTGCTTAGCTATACTAAAGCCAGGAAAACTAAATGGGAAATTAAACCCATGTCATGAGTTTAACTCACACCTCCAGTCTCTTGAGACCTCAGGAGAAAGGTCTTTGGCTCTAAGAATGCACCTCACTGGGTGTGTAGATTATATACATTTAATCTCTGCATTTAGGATGCAGAGGCAGGAAGGAGGCTTTCTCTAAATTTGAGGTCAGCCAGTTACATAAACCTTCTCTCTCTCTCTCTCTCTCTCTCTCTCTCTCTCCCTCCCTCCCTCCCTCCCTCTCTCTCTCTCTCTCTCTCTCTCTCTCTCTCTCACTCTCTCTCTTTCTCCCCTCTAGAGACAAGGTTTCTCTGTGTAGCCCTGTGTATCCTTGAACTCAACTCTGTAGATCAGGTTGGCTTCAAACTCACAGAAACTGCCTCTGCCTCCCAAGTGCTGGGATTAAAGGCAAGTAACACCAAACCACTGCTGGCTGAGACTTTCAAATCTGGAAGAAAAAAAAAAAAAAAAGTACACCTCTCCAGCAGACTGAGGCAGTAAAGCCTGAGAGTTTAACCTGAGACCCTATTTGGTTTAGGTCATGCCTATCTTGTGATAATGTACTTGGTAGCCTAGTTTCTGAACTACACATACTACACAAAAAAACCCTAGCTAAGCCAGGCAGTGGTGGTGCACGCCTTTAATCCCAGTACTCGGGAGGCAGAGGCAGGCGGATCTCCGTGAGTTTGAGGCCAGCCTGGTCTACAAGAGCTAGTTCCAGGACAGGCACCAAAAATTAGAGAAACCCTGTCTCGAAAAACCAAAAAAAAAAAAAAAAAAAAAAAAAAAAAAACCTAGCTACCCCAGAACCCCTTTCAAACCCTCACCTGAATCAAGATACACATGTTCCCATCTTTGAACAATGATACGGATTTGCCCATAGCTAGTAACTGACTCCTACTGTTTATGAATAGAGGGCTGGGCTGGTCTAATCTGTTTCTGGGTGCATATGCAGTAATGCAACTAAACTGTCTTCTAAATAACTATTAGAGAAAATCTAATACACTTATTCATGATTGGTCATACAGATGGCTAGAATCAGATATAATTTGGGAAGTGACATACACAATAGGAAAAATTGAATATACAACCTATAAATGAAATGGAGAACCCCAAAGCCAGATATGGTGGCATTTGCCTTGAATTTTGCACTTTGTCAGGTAGAAGCAGTAGGATAGTGTCTGTGAGTTTAAGACCAGCCTGGTCTACAAAGCTAGTTTCAGAACAGTCAAGGACTGCAGAGACCTTGTCTCAAAACAAACTAGATAGAGAACCCCAAACCCTCCTTTTTTTAAACTTTTATTAAAAATTTCTACCTCCTCCCATTTCTCTCCCACAGTCCTTTTTTTTTTTTTTTCAAGACACCCTGAGAGCCTAGGCTGTAGCCTTGGGTCCTTGAGTACTCCTCACAGTGTATCCCTCGATAATCTACACTACTGCTTTGCTCCAAACGGAGTTACCTTGAAGTGCAAATCCCTGGAAGGCCTTGGTTTCAATTCTTTGGATAAGAGGCCAAGAACCTGGCAACACCTGACCCAGATGCTAGCCATGGGCAGCACTTTCCCAGCCAGTGTCCTGACACTAGCTACCTCTTCTCTTCAGACCATCAAGTCTAAGACCCAAAGAGGGGAAAGGTAAGCTCATGTTTGTTTTGGGGGATGGAGACAGCATTTCTCCATAAAGCCAGCTTTAACTATGCAAGTCATTAAGCATGACCTCAAATTGCTAACCCTTCTGCTTCTATCCAAACAGAACATTGTAGGCATTTGCCACACCAGCCTAAAGGACAACTTCTCAAGGTGTGTGGGGCTGGCAACTGGGGGAGGGGTAACTGAGGCCTCGCATAGGATTGGGACTGTCCTCTCGTCAGCATCCTGAACATGTTTAAGCAAAGTGAATCTTGCTTTGCTTGAGGAATCTCTCACTGGAGGACAAACCTAGCTAGAAATCCCCTAGCCCTGAAAGTCAATTCTTTCTTGTTGTGTTTGGTAGGCTTTTGGTTATACCCATCAGTGACTGTCCAGTGACAGACACCAGTTTGTGTTCTGAAGAGTGACTGGCCTGGGACAGGTGAGCCGACCTGCACCAGAGGACAGTGCTGAACCCAAAGAAAGGGAAGAGTCCACTCTAGGGCAGCAGGAGGGCAAGCCTGAGCAAAGGGGAGTTCGTGGGAGGCCACACCTCCCACAGCAAATCTGACAATGACAGACAGCCAATGGGCCCACCAGAGTTTTTATACAGTTCAAGATATGTGACACCAAGGTAAGAAAGGCAATGTTGCTGAGATGCTGGTACACACTGGCAAGCCCAGCACTTGGGAGATGGAAATTGATGGATAAAGAATTCTAGGTGAGCCTCAGCTACAGAGTTCAAGGCCAGCCTGAAATAAATGGGACCCTACCCCCACCCCCACCAAAGACAAATGATGTTCTACTTTGGAGTCTTCATCTCCACTCCTGTACCCCAATCCAATGGCTGCTAAATACAGAAGGTTGAGAAGGGTACTTGGTGCTAAGGAACATTGCTGTGGCTGGCCAGCAGAAGGGGAAGGCAGGTTCACTTCTTCACAATCTGAATGACGTCCTCGTCTTCCAATGTATGGTCTTTACCCACTTTCTGAGGATTATGCTTCACAGAGAGACCCCAGACCAAAGCACTGTAGCAAAAGGAATAAAGGCAGTCAGTGGCAGTAACAACCAGCTTTAGCTCTAGTTGCCTAGGCTCCAGTCTTAGCAGACTGAGCATCCTAGCTCTTAAGACACAGACCTACAACAGACAAAAGCCTTCTTCCAAACTGGGACACTCAAAGCTACTTCCACAGTAGTGTCGCACACTGGGACTTCATACACCAAGACAATGCTTTCAGAACTGCTCTCATTCCATAGTCAACTGAAGGCAAAACAGCGGAGCTGGACCAAGAGTGGTGGCGTACTTCGCAGGCAAATCTGAGTGCATTCAAGCCCAGCCTGGTCTACAGAGTGAGTTCTAGGACAGCTAGGACTACACAGAGAAACCCTGTCTTGAAAAACAAAACAAAACAAAACAAAAGAGATGGCTGAGCAGTTAGGTGCACTCCAGAAGACCCAGGGAAGCTTCCAGCACCCCCAGTTTCTAACCAATAATGCTGGGCTTACAGGCAATTGGGGCCAAGCAGTTTTTATGTGAGAGCAGGGGATTTGAACCCAGGTCTTCTTGCTTTCAGTGCACGCATTCATATCCACTAAGCCACTGGCCATGCCCTAAAATCATTATCTGCCAAATGGAAGGTGAGTGAGGGAGGGCAAAGCAGGAAACTGAGTCCCAGCAAACACTCCTGAGCTAAACTAAAGAGGCTTCTGGAACTCTCTTGCTCCAGTTAGGTAGGCTTGGCTTTAAGGAGACACTGAGAAGGGGCTGGCTCAGAGGTTAGAAGTATATGCTGCTCTTTCAGAGAACCCAAGCTTGATTCCTTGTAATTCCAAGTGATCTGATAATGCCTTCTAGGCTCTGCACACATGTGGTACACATACATACTAAGGTATATACACACACACATGAAATAAAAATAAACATCAAGAGGGAAGGCGGTCATGTTGGCAAAAGCCTATAATCCCAGTTGTCAGGAAGCAGAGGCCAGCCAGGGATACATAGTACATACAAATTATTTAAAAAAAAAAGGGGGGGGGGTCCCTTCAAGAAATCCCTTCAGCGGCATCTTTGTTACCTGGTTTCTGTAATCCTCCTCTAAGAATTACTACTACTATTAGTGAAACTGGTAACTCACAGGGAAGTACCACATGTCATGATACTTACTATTTAAATTCTTTGATAAGATTTTTGTGAATCTTCATGCAGAAATCTTCCACCGTGGTCCTGGAGTATGGCAGCACCACCGGGGAGGTGTAATCTGGTAGCTGGCCTTTGGGCTTGGTGTAACTGCAACAGAGGAAAGACAGGCTGCTATGTGTTGAATATACACGACCCTCTACCACCTCTGCCAACAGGCCAGGTGACCTCCAATCTCCTCAATAGGAAGCAGGCTACTTCCACCTCTGAAACAGACACATTCTGTTAAGGAGCCCCGACGCCACCATTGGGACTCACATTCTCACTAGTTTCAGATAGTCCCAGATCTTCTCCAACAGGTCGTCAAAATTCCAGCGGTGATGGGCAGAAATGGGCACACAGTGAGGCACCTTATAGATAATATCCAATTCCTCAATGGAGATCTGATCAATCTTATTCAATACATAGATACAGGGGATATAAACTCTACAGAGGAGAAGAAGAAAAGTTATTAACTTGGAGCTGCTGATAAAACAGCCTGAATACTTAGCACTCCCCCACCTGAGGCCCTGTCAGAGGCCTCAAAAGCCATCAGCACCGTCCATTTACAGGAAGTAGCAGGCAAAGCACCTTCCAGCAAACCTGAACCCAGGATGATCCTAGAACTCACTAAGGTGCAAGGAGAGAACAAACTTCACAAAGTGTCCTCCGACCTCTAAGTAGGGACCATGACACGCACTCAAGAATACCGCCCCCCCCCCACAGACACAGACACAGACACACACCACTACAAACATAAACCCACAGTATGCATGATGCTGAGCAGACAGGAGCCCTGGCTCTCCCAGAGGACTTAGTAGTTCCCAGCACCCACACTGCATCTGTAGTCCAGTGGGTGGACACCCTCTTCTGGCCTGCTTGGGCACTTGCACACTGGTGCAGACACATACACATAAAAGTAAAAGTCCAAAATCTGAATTATAGATTGTAAAATAACAAAAAACTCAGGCCCCAGTTTCAAACATAATGTCAGTCCTTGGAATTAATTTTTTTCTTTGTTTCTAAAGAAGACAAAACATAGTGGCACATGCCTGCCATCCTAGCACTGGAAGGCAGAGGAAGGGGCATCACCAAAAGTTAAGGGGAAGCTTAATGATCAACTCAGAGTTCCAGGACAGATAGTGAGCTACTGTCTCAACCCTTCCACCCCCACCCCCACCCCCCCCCAAAAAAAGTTTAGTGTTTAAAAAGTGTTGTGAGCTGGAGCTATAACTCATGATTCAGTCTCCCCTACCATGCACAAAGTCCAGCACTGGCTGAAAGGAACATAGAAATTACAGGTATATATGCTGAGTACTGGTGGTGGTAACACACCTTTAGTTTCAGCAGAGACAGGTGGATCTCTAAGGTACATAGAGAAACCCTGTGTCAAAGAAAAAAAAAACAAAAACAAAAAAAAAAAGAAGAAAGGGAGGGAGGAAGAAGGGAAGGAAGGAATCATGGGTTTATCTTTGGGTAGCTTTTTGGAGCCTATCTTGGAACTCTGTAGACCAGGCTGGCCTCGAACTGAGATCCGCCTGCCTCTGCCTCCCAAGTGCTGGGATTAAAGGCGTGCGCCACCGCTGTCTGGCTTTAAGTAGAGCATTTAGCACTATTATAGTCCTAGTGTCCAATCAGTGCAACAGTTAAGATCACCAGTAGTCACGCAAGCTGCAGCTTCTCAGACTCAGGTGATTCACTCGTAAACTGTCCAACTGCACTCATTTGTTTCCATTTGACTTAAATTCTTCGAATAAAAAAAAAATAAAAAGATTCTGTGTTAATGTTAGGAATAACTTCAACAAAGTGGTTTAAATTACTCAAGTGCTAAGCACTTGGGAGGCAGAGGCAGGTGGATCTCTGTGAGTTCGAGACCAGCCTGGTCTACAGAGCTAGTTCCAGGACAGGCTCCAAAAACCACAGAGAAACCCTGTCTCGAAAAACCAAAAAAAAAAAAAATTACTCAAGTGCTAACAGTAACAGTGTTTCATAAAACAAGTGTTCAGCCACATACAGTTAGGATGCATGGAAGAGACACATCTTGGTGCTCTGATTTGTGCAAGGTGGCCTATATGATGGCTCAAGTAGTCGTAACTGGAGAGAGTGGACTGACCCGACCAACTACTGCTGACAGAAGAGCTTAAGTAAGCAGCAAGTAACCAGAGCAGGGAATAACACCATCTTTAATCAAACTGCAGAGCAAGGAAGAAGTCAAAAATGAACTTCAACCCGCATGTGCTACTCAGTCCCTACCTAACCACTGTCAGTCTCCCAGTCACAACACACCAAGCACCTGTTTCCTTCGACCACATCAATGAGGTCATCCGCTGTGGCATCACTCCGCAACGTCACATCAGCATTGTGAATTTTGTACTCAGCCAGAATGCTCTTCACTGTTTCAGCATCTAGTTCACTCTGAGGGCACTGGATGGAGAGAAAAAAGGACCAGTCAGGGAGGATGGGGACCATGTACTCTTCTTCATTGGGAGACAGGGGTCCTACTATGTAGCTCTGCCTGTCCTGGAACTCAAAGAGATCAACCTGTCTCTGTGTGGGTGCTGGAATTAAAGTCAGGTGCCATCATATCCAGTCTCTCTGTACTTTTCTCTTTTTGACTGCTTTCAAACAAAGGATGATCTAGATCCTCCTAAGTATAACTAACTCCCAAGTGCTTGGATCACAGACATGCAATACCAGGCTCTGTCAATGTGGTACTGTGAACTAAACAAGGCTTTGTGCATGCTAGGCAAGCATCCTACCTACTGAGCTACATCCCAGCCCTGTGCCTGAAAACTTCTAGCCAAAATGTAAACTCACTACATTGCCCTGACAAGAGTAACTAACTTACAGTAGACCTACAAAGCTTTCTAAACTCAGGCAGGTGTAAAATGTGCTGTGTCCTGCACACAGCCCAGTCCCCATAATTCATACACTCAAGTCTTATGTTACAATCATCGATGACACCATCTTTAAGAAGATAATTAGAACAGGATATTAAGGTAAAGTCCTAATTCAATATCAATCTAGCAATCACCTTTGTCCATCAAGCCACCAAATAGCTATGAACAAATTATAGCACACTAATTCAAAGAACTCTCAAGGTCAGGTATCATGGCAAAATAAACAGGAAGATCTTTCAGAAAAGAGAGCTTAAACCTATTTTAATCTGAACTCAGGAAATTCTAAGACCTTAATTCACTGACCAAAACAGCAGCAACTGATAAAGCTGCTCGCCCCCATTCTGTCAGAAAGACTGTCTTTATTGGATCTCCGACAGTCTAATTTTCTCCGGTTTTCCTTCTCCCACTTTATCTTAAACCGTTTTCTTTCTTACCAAGGTAGTCTCGAACTCACAGAGAAGTGCCTGCCTCAGCCTCCAACATGCTGGGATTAAAGGCGTGCGCTGTGCGCCACCACTGTCCACCATACACATAATTTTAAAAAAGAAAATGCAGTTTTCAGGGTAAGATGCTCAGTAGGGAAAGGGGCCTGCTGCCATTCTGAGGACCCACATGGCTGAGAGAACGGACTTCTGCAGCCTCTCCTCCGACCTCCAACCGCCACAAAACACCTGGTGTGTGTTGCCCACCCCACCCCACCTCACCACTCCTACCTGACCCTCTCCTCTTTTTTATTTTTTTAAAGAAGTCATTGCTTAGCTTGTCCTTTAAGGACAGAATCAGCAGGCAGTGAAAGGCAGGACTTTTTGAGTTCGAGGTCAATGTGGTCTCCACAGAGACTTCCAGGGCAGCTACAGCTTCATAGTGTGATGCTGCCCAAAGAACCCTCCTCTGGCCTCTGCACCAGGCACAAAGCAGGGCACTAATGTATCATGCAGGCAAGGCAGCCATATGCATAAAATAATGGGAAAAAAAAACCTTCTCTTTGTTTTTTGTTTTTCAAGACAGGGTTTCTCTGTGAAGCCTTGACTGTCCTAGAACTTAAGAGATCTGCCTTCCTCTGCCTCCTGGGTGCTGGCATTAAAGGTGAGCCACGAAGCTGGGAAAAGCCTTTTGTTTTTGAGACAGGCCCACAACTGCTTTGTCTCAACTTCCAAACTGCTGAGCTGACAGGAAGATGACAGCACTCTCCAGGCCGTCAGCTCTTAACAGCAGCACCGGAATAACCTCTTAGACCAATTCAACACACAAGTCAAGTCTGCTGTAAAGCATGTGTCTGTTATTCTAACATTTAACAAGTGGAAGAAAGAGGATCAGAAGTTTTATATAAGGCCAGCCTGGTATATAAAAGACCTTGTCTCAAAACACTAAAAATTATAAAAGTTAAACATGGGGCTAGAGAGATGGCCCAGTAGTTAAGAGCATTTGCTGCTCTTATAGAAGCCCCAGTTTCAGCCCCCAGCTCCCACATAGCAGCTCACAACTGTCTGTAATTTCAGGTATTTGATACCCTCTTTCAGTCTTTTCAGTGCTGTGGAATATTAGTGTAAGATGTGTTACATCTGTCTATGCTCTGGAACATTTATTTAATGATGCAAAAATGAGTTGCCTTCTTTTAATGTTGCATTTGTTTAACACTGTGAAGCTGTATTACGCTGCTTATCTAAAACACCTGATTGCCCTAATAAAGAGCTGAACAGCCAATAGTAAGGCAGGAGAAAGGACAGGAGGGCTGGCAAGCAGAGAGAATAAATAGAAGGAGAAATCTGGTCTGAAAGGACAGATCAGAGAAGCAAGAGAAGGGAGAGGACTTCAGGGCCAGCCACCCAGTTACACAAATAGACAAGGAATAAGAAAGAAAGAAAAGATATACAGAACAGTAACACAGAGAACAGTAAAACAGAGAACAATAAAAGCCCAGAGGCAAAAAGTAGACGAGATAATTTAAGAAAAGCTGAAACTAAACTAAGGGCGGACATTCACAAGTTATTCTTAAGTCTCCATATGTGATTATTTGGGGCTGGGTGGTGGGCCCCCCAAAAGAGCAAAGAATAAAAACAACAAAAGCGGGCTGGAGAGATGGCTCAGAGGTTAAGAGCACTGCCTGCTCTTCCAAAGGTCTTGAGTTCAATTCCCAGCAACCACATGGTGGCTCACAACCATCTGTAATGGGGTCTGGTGCCCTCTTCTGGCCTGCAGGCATACACACAGACAGAATATTGTATACATAATAAGTAAATAAATATTAAAAAAAAGACAACAACAAAAGCATTTTAGGCACCACACATACATGATATGCACATATGCAGGCAAAACACTTGAAACAAAAATGAAAAAAAAAAAAAAAACTTCAGAGAAACCAAAAACAAAACAAAAGGCAGTCAAGGTCATTCCACAGGTCAGAATATTATGCAAGGTGCTCATTTCTAGCTTGTTCATTCTGCTGCTTTCATGTTTCAATCTCAGGAACTTACACTTGGTTCTCCTCTCCAACACACAGCCTTCCCCAAGATATTCACTGGCTGCCGTTCTCATGTCACCTCAGCCAGTGTTTCTGTGAACTTAGAAAGGTAACCCTGTGGGTCATAGTAGCCGAAGTCTTTAATCCAGCACTCAGGAGGCAGAGGCAGGCGGATCTTAAGTTCTAGACCAGCCTGGTCTACAGAGTGAGTTCCAGGACAGGCAGGGTTGTTAGTCTGGGGCTGTAATTAAGCGGGTAGAATGTTTACCTAGGATGCACAAAGCCCTGGATTCAATCCCGAGAAACCCCAGAAACCAAGCATGCTGGGAAACATCTGTCCTCCCAGCTCTCAGGAGGCAGAAGCAGGAGTATAAGAAGTTCAAGATTATTCCCAGCTACATTGTAAATTTGAGGCCACCCTGAGATACATGAAACACAGTCGGGGGAGGTGGGGAACACACAGCTTCCTCACCTTTCCCTGCTTTATTAATCTAACACACTGCATCTTTCTCATTAATTGTTCATTTACCCAAAAATGAGGGTTCTCGACTACTCCATGCCTTCCTGGCGCCACCTCCAGAGCGTAAGCTAATGCTTGGTCTCTGGTCAGGGCTGTATAAGTAAATGATAAACGAGAGCACAGGGCCCTGGGAGCTACTTCATGGGAATATTGTTCCAAATGCTTGAAAAAGTCAGTCTGAGGATGACTCCTGTCTAGACCTTGTTTTTCTTATCTTTTAATACAAGGTCACTGAATTATCTCAATGAGAACAGGAAAAGAGGAGAACAGTTTCAAGTTATCAATTTCTGCACATGTGAATCCCCTTTCACGCCAACCCTCCAGTCGGTTCTCTACCCATGTCATCTTCCCCACTTACAGTGGCTGTGAGATTAATGCCTCCCTTGTCTTTCTTCTTAAAGCCAATGTTGGGGGGCTTGCTGTTCAAGCGAATCCCAAAGCCTTCCAACTCATTTTCAATTATCTTCTTATGTCCCAAGGGTTTTAGGACATCCAGAACAATCAAGATCAAATTACATGTTCGGGCCACTGGGGGTAAAAATGACACCCTAAGTTGAATGCAAACAGCCTTTACCAACCCAAAAACTCAAATTGAGGTGTTTTCTATCTAACCCCAGACTGAGATTTTTTTTCTTGCTCTTATATACAGATAAAATGTGAAAGTTACCAAAGATTTATACTAGCTATCAATCCGTAGTGCATGATTTAAAGTTGTCAAACCATCCCCCGAAAAGTGGCCCGTCTTTAACATAAGTAAGACAGTCACACTAAAGATATCAGCTGAGGGATAAACTACCAAGAAACTTAGAAATGTTTTTAAAATACAAACTCATTTAAAATAATAAACCTTAAAATCCACACTCTAAAATAAAATCCAGACTACATTATCTGTATTACATGAGCACAGTCATGTATTTGGTTTGGTTTTGATTTGGTGTTAAGTGTTTGCCCAAATATCCCACAAAGGCCAGAAGATCCCCTGAAATTGGAGAGAGAGGGTTGTAAGTTACCATGTGGGTGTTCAGAATCAAACTTGGATCCTCTATTAGGCCAGTCAGTGCTCGTAACCACTGAATCATCTCTCCAGTTCTCAAGTAACATACATTTAATCTGCCTTATCAAACTACACTTTACAAAAACAAACTGTATCTGTTTAGCAGATGATTTAATGATATCAGCACACTCGTCAAGATACAGTGTCAAGATGGTCAAGACAGGTGTGGTGGTGGACACTTGCAATCCCAGCATGAAGATCAGGACAACTAGACTATGAGAGTCCCTGTCAAAAATAAGTCAGTCAGGGGCTGGAGAGATGGCTCAGAGGTTAAGAGCACTGACTGCTCTTCCAGAGGTCCTGAGTTCAATTCCCAGCAACCACATAGTAGCTCACAGCCATCTGTAATGAGGTCTGGTGCCCTCTTCTGGCATACAAGCATACATGGAATGTTATATACATAATAAATAAATCTTTAAAAAAAAAAAAGTCAGTCAAAACATACAGAACATTCAAATCACCCTGGAAAGTTACACCAGTTTTAGACCACTTCCTTGCCAAGCACTTTCTAGCATCGTGGGAAGTTTTACTTTTTAAAATTCCACATAAATAGAGTAAAATAAAAATGTCCTCTTTTCTGCTTAAATCTTTTCTCCTAGCACTTCTTAATATTCAAGCACATTGTGTTTGTTATCAGTAAACTTGTGTCTTATAACTGAGTAGTAAACTATTACCTGCTAGTCACCTATGGAGGAATATATATATATTATTTTCAATTTGAGAGCATAATTTGAGTCTATATAAACAATCATATATTTGGAAGGCAGAGGCAATCAGATCTCTGTGAGTTCAAGGCCAACCTGGTTTACAAAGCAAATTCTGGAGCACTTAGAGCTGTTACGCTGAGAAACCCTGGGGTGGGGAGGGGGAGAATGCTCATGCCTAAGTCTGTTGTTATGTTTTCATTTTTCCTAGATAGACACCAGTGAAACTGTTGCACATCACAAATAAAAGTGACCGAGTGTTTCTAAGTTTATATTCCCACTAGCGGAGTACCTCACACCCTTCCCGCAGGCAGTGGTGTTACTAACCAGTATTTAATGACTGCTCTCCGTGGTGGCAATGACCAACAATGCTGAATCTTTCTGTGTACTCACTGGTCATTCACACCATCCCCTCTCTCATCCTCTTTACTTCCCTCCACCTCTCTTCTGACCAATGTAAGCTCCTCCCTGACATACTGGACTGACAGCTCTAAAACAGCAAATCAAAATCAATATTCCCTTCTTCTAATGTGACATAATCTGTTACAGCACTAAACGCATCATAAATCTAAGTCTGGGGCTGGTGAGATGGCTCAGCGGTTAAGAGCATTGCCTGCTCTTCCAAAGGTCCTGAGTTCAATTCCCAGCAACCACATGGTGGCTCACAACCATCTGTAATGAGGTCTAGTGCCCTCTTCTGGCCTGCAGGCATACACACAGACAGAATATTGTATACATAATAAATAAATATTTAAAAAAAAAAAGAATCCCCAAATTAAAAAAAAAAAAAAAAATCTAAGTCTGGGCCAGAGAGATGACTCAATGGTTGAGAACACATGCTGCTCTTGCCAAGGACCTAGATTTGGTTCCTGGCATTCAGAACCATCCATAATCCCAGTTCCAAGGGATCCAATGTGCTCTCTTCAGACCTCCATGGTCACTGAGCTACACACACAGACAAAACACACACAAAAATAAAAATGAACAAAACTAAGGAGGTATGGATTTATAAAACATCAAGGCTGGGGGGATAGTTCAGTAGGTAAAGTACTTGTATCAGGACCTGAGTTTGATCCCAGAATTCATGCACAAAAAAACAAAAAACAAAACAGCAAGAAACAAAACCAGGCTAGGCATGGTGGCAGGCACTTGTATACTCCAGTTCAAGAGGATACAACCACCTCCCCAGCCTCCTCAGGGACCAGGCAGACATGTGGGGCACATACACACAATGCAGGCTAAGCACTACTTATGAACAAAACATATAAAATAAACCTAAAAAGGTTTTAAAGGCAAATTAGAATCTATCAAAATTAAAGATTTCTACTGAACAAAAAAAAAAACCCACACTGGAAAAAAATTAATAAAGATGACATCTGAAATGTCCAGAACTTACAGAGGTGAAGAACTAGACCATTGCTATCCAACAGAAGTTACCTGTAGTCTCTGCAGACGGCAGCCCCAGACCACTCACCTGCAATGACTTGACGACCTCTGCCTTTCCCATCCTTGGCACCTTCAATAATACCTGGGAGATCCAATAGCTGCAAGATTAAGAACAGGGAAAAGGAACTGGTTATAAGTGTGAATGGATCAATCATACTGACAAGTATCCTCTTTTGAACACCACTATTTCTCTGGTCTCCAAAATTTATGAGACCCAAATCCAACCTTTCATTGTGCTGGGAGCAGAGATCCTTGTGCTCACAGGTATCACTAGGGAGACCAGGAATGTTAAACACGCAGGGCTGTCTGTTTGGAAAAGATGTTTTCTGCCTAGAAGGCTGGGGAAAGAGGTGGCTAAGAGCCTGGGGGTCTTTGCACTATCTGTAGGGCCAGGTCATACCAAACTCCCACAAGTAGGACCAGAGGTGGCTGATAGCCCAGACAACCAGATCACACCAGATCTTCCCCTAGGCCCTTAAGATAATACAGGCAGCCTATCTCCAGAATCCATCTTTGAGAAGACTTTTGATGTAATATGCTTCCGTGTGCACAGGGAACTACGTTACATCAGAAAATGTTTTTCCAAATGGTACTGTTTAATTACGCTTAATATAAATCACTCAGTGTGAAACTCTAGATGTTTGAACCAGAAGCTCAGTGGTTATAAGCACTGGCTGCTTTTTCAGAGGTTGTGAGTTCAGTTCCTATCACCCACATGGTGGCAGTTCACAAACGTCTATATTTGTAGTCTCAGAGGAACCAATGCCCCCTTCTGATGTGCAAAAGTACATGCAGACAAAACATCCACATACATAAAATATATAATAAATCTTTAAATTAAAAAAAAAGTTTGAAACCAGCTCTTAAGTGTTGAACTGAAATTTCTTCTTCTTTTACCAAAACAGGGTTTCTCTGTGTAGCATTGGCTATACACATTGTAGACCAGGCTGGCCTCTAACTCCCTGTCTCTGTGTCCCAAGTACTGGGGTTAAAGGTGTGCACCACCACAGGTTAGATTTCCTTTTTGCTTCATTTGAATCCTTACTTTCCCAGGCTTGGTGGTCACAGAGACATCCCCCCACCCCACCCCCATATTTGAGATCCCAGAGTATTATGGAATCCCAGTTGTTCCTGAAATCAGTAAGTACCTGAGATGACCTTGAACTTCTGGACCTTCCATACCTCCACCCACTTTCTAAGTTCTGAAATTGCAAGTACCAAAACACCCATTTTATCCGATCCAATCTTCCTCACTAGTAAGTGATGCGAGAATGCTATTTCCCTTAGCATATACTAAAGGTCAGCTACAGGCTACTTCCCACTGCAAGCTGATTATCTAGACTAGCTGAATGGGAAGCTGTTTTCTAGTAAAAGACCCTGCCTTGACATATAAGGGGGAGAATGAATGGCGAAGATACCTGTCCTCCATACACACATGCCCACAAACAAGTGTATATACATACACATCACACCATGCATACACATGCAAACTACATAAAATACTACATGACTAGGTAAAATAAGAGTAAGCAAGCACACATTACATCATCTTGACCATGACATCCTTTTGCACCTTGTCTTATGATTTTGAATCTGTTCAACAAATCGCACTACAATCCCAGCACACAAGAGGCAAAGGCAAAGCAGGCCACTGAGCTTGTGGCCAGCTTAGCCTACCTAGAAAACCACATCCCCAAAGAAAAAGGAAACAAGGTGAGGGCTTATGTAAAAAACATAAGGAGACAACAAAAGGAATTTTCTAATGGTCAAAGCTGGTAAAACCTAAGTAATAATAGTACTGAATTTTGGGGGTGGGTTAAGACAGGGTTTCTCTGTGTAGCCCTGACTATCCTGGAAATCACTCTGTAGACCAGGCTGGCTTCAAACTCAGAGATCTGCCTCCTCTGCCTCCCAAAGTGTTAGGATTTAAGGCATGCACCACCATTTACCAGCTAATAGTACTGAATTATAACACATAAAATAAAATATCCATAATCCTACATTGTTATAAATTATTGTATAAGTAAAAGAAGGGCAGCTCTTTCATACAGAAATCCAATTAACAAATGTAATGGAAAGAACTGAATGTCACCATTAGGCAAAGTGATATAACAGCAACAATTGTTGCAAAAACAGACACCACAATGAGTAGACAAAAGTTTAAGGAATGTGCTTGATTGCACAGGAGATACAAACACTGTAACAATACAGAGACGGTTAGGCAGTTAGAGAACTCCTCTTGCAGAGGACACTGGTTCATTTTCCAGCACCCCCATGGTGGCTTGAAACCATCTATAACTCCACTTCCAGGGACTCCAACAACCTCTTATGACTCTTCAGGCAACAGACATGCAAATGGTACGCACGCACACAAGCAGGAAAACACATGAAAAAGATAAATAATTTTAATAATAAAATGAAAGCATGAGAATCAGAATTGGAATGTGGATTTTCTCAGAGTATCTTCCCTGAACTAGTAACTAGATTTGTAAAGAAAACATCTCTGTTCAGAAGCTCTGCAAACACCATCTATCACTTGTCCTCTTTTTTTTCTTATGGTTGTTTCAGACAGGGTCACTTGCTGTTCTTATAAGGTAAAAGAGACAACTGGAGCAGGAAACCAACCAATCACTGAGCACCCTGACTCTGAACCCAGAGTCAGTAAAAAAAGAAAAAAGAAAAAAAACCACGCTGGATCTGAGACCCGGGCCAGGGAAAGAAACATCTTTATCACTGAACCCAGGACTAAAGACACACGCCCTGACTCTGAAACTAGTGTCAACCACACTTTGTCCCCAGAATCAGAGCCACTGAAATAAATATGTATGCCCTGGTCCTAAGATTGGAGTCAAAAGCTAAAAAGGACCAGTGAAAGAAACACAGTTTGGCCATAAAGTCAGAGCTATCTCTGCCCTGACCAACTAAGCTAAGCAATCCCTGAGCAGGTTAAAACTAACCAATCCCTCTTCTCTCTGGGAAAACTCTGCCCCCTAAGAAGTCTCTCTGCCCCCTTCAGTTAGGGGCCAACACTCTCCTGGACTCCTTCCCAAATAAATCTCTTTCCCAAAACAGTCTTGGATGACCTTCATTCTCTAGGCAGACTAGAAGAACCATTCTTATGGGACTGACTGAGCTGGAAAACCTTGTTGAGAAGCTTCCCTAAAGGGCCTGAGCAAGGCGGAAGAGAACAGAAGAACCTTGCTAGGACGCTCCTTAAGGGGGCTGAGCAAGGCCGATCAGAAAAAAGTAACAACTTTTCAACAGATCAGGAGGAGATTGCTACAGTTCTACAGGGGCTTCCCCTTTAGCAGAGTGTTAGCAAAGAAGAAACATCTTTGGCTGGAGAAGAAGCAGATAGCTCTGCTAGGACACTCCCTTAAGTGAACAGAGCAGAGCTCAGCTGTACTGGCTCTGCAGGAGAGCAGGATCCCAATATCCTGCAGGGAGACCATCCCCCACTGCACCCTATCTTCAGGTAGCCTGGCTTCCCAATTGTCAGGACACCTTCCCTCCAGGGCTGAGCCATAATAGGACATATTACGGCTCCAGCCTCCAGAGCTGTCGTCCTATTGGGGCTCTACCCCTCCAGAGCTGTCATATTGGGGCTCTAAGTATAGCCTGGCTTCCCTGTAAGTCAGGATATCTCTGCAACACTACAACTGTAACACAATCCCCTACAGTCCTGGAACTCACTCTGTAGACCAGACTGGCCTGGAACTCACAGAGATCCACCTGCCTCTGGCTGAGTGCTAGGATTAAGTGTGAGCGACCAGCTGCAAACACCATCTTAATGAACTCACATAAATTAACATCAAAACAGTTAGAACTCCCACTACAGATGCAAAGACAAATCTTAAGCTCAAAATCAGGTTGAGGGGCTGGAGAGATGGCTCAGAAGTTAAGAGCATTGCCCATTCTTCCAAAGGTCCTGAGTTCAATTCCCAGCAACCACAGGGTGGCTCACAACCATCTGTAATGAGGCCTGGTGCCCTCTTCTGGCCTGCAGGCATACACACAGACAGAATATTGTATACATAATAATAATAATAATAATAATAATAATAATAATAATAATAATAATAATCGAAAGGCCGGGCTGTAGTGGCACACGCCTTTAATCCCAGCACTTGGGAGGCAGAGGCAGGCGGATCTCTGTGAGTTCGAGGTCAGCCTGGTCTACAAGATCTAGTTCCAGGACAGGAACCAAAAAGCTACGGAGAAACCATCTCGAAAATCCAAAAAAACAAAAAACAAAACAAAACAAAACAAAAAACAAAACCAGGTTGATCTGCATAGAAGGAATATGTCTGAAAACAAAAAATAGTGATGGGGACTTGATTGGCTACAGACCTTTTTGATTCAAAAAAAAAAAAAAAAAGCAAGAGAACCTGCATTCAGATCCCCAGAATCCACATGAAAACAAGGCAAAGAGGTATGCATGTATAACATCAGGACGGTGGGGGTGGAAATTCCCAGAGCTCAATAGACAAGGGCTCGTCTAGCAAAACCAACCAGATTCAGGTTCAGTGAGAAACCGTCTCAAAAAGTTAAAGCAGAAAGCAATAAAGGAAGACATTCTGCTATCAATCTCTGATCTCTACATGCACACACAAGTAAGTGCACACACATATAAACACAGAGCAGTATATACATCACATAATGTCAACATCACTAACATTACAAGCCCCATGATAAGGATGAAGACACAACATAATTGCTGCAGTATTCCTGCAAAACTAATAAGACCCTTTCTCAAAAAGACTCACTTCCAGCCTGGTAGTGGTGGTGCACGCCTGGAATCCCAGCACTCAGGACACAGAGGCAGGCAGATCTCTGAGTTCCAGGCCAGCCTGGTCTACAGAGAAACCTGGCCAAGACAAAAAAAAAAAAAAAAAATTAAGATTAAGGGAAGCAAGTCAGCAATATAAGAGAATTGTGTGTAATACTTTTTAACTTTAAAATTATTTTTAAAATAAAAAAATTAATATAAAATAGGAAAGGGCTAGAGAGATGTCTCAGAAGTCAAGAGCACTGGCTGCTCTTCCAGGTTGAGTTCAATTCCCAGCAAACACATGATGTCTCACAACATCTGTAATGAATCTGTGCCGTCTTCTGGCCTGCAGGAATACATGCAGACAGAACACTATAATAAACAAACAAACAAATAAATCTTAAAAAAAAAAAAAAAAGAGGGAGAAAAAAACGCTCTAAGGGTTAGAGGACAACTTGCAAGAGTCAATTCTCTCCTTCTACTATGTGGGTCCTAGGGATCAAATGCAAGACATCAGCCTTGGAGGCAAGCGCCTTAACCATCTCAGTTACATAAAATTCTTACCATGTAAACTAATTTGCAGTGGCAAAAACTGACTAGTGATCACTCACTAATGGAAGAGGCAAGCAAAGAAGGGGCGTAAGAAAACTCTGAAAAGTCACATGACAGATGTCCTTCAATATGTGTATAAGATTGGCGGGAAAATCAGCCTCCCAAAACACATACGCACCCATCTATCTGTGGATACAAAGATCAAGAGGTGCTCTAATCCTTTATATAAAAATGACAGGCTGGAGAGATGGTTCAGTGGCTGCTCTTCCAGCATTCCTGAGTTCAAGTCCCAGCACTTAGATGGCTTCTCACAATCAACTATATAACCTTAGTCTCATGGAATCCAATGTCTTCTGGTGTGCAGACAAAACACATAATAATGCTGGGCGGTGGTGGCGCACGCCTTTAAGCCCAGCACTTTGGAGGCAAGGGCAGGTGGGATCTCTATGAGTTCAGGCCAGCCTGGTCTACAGAGTGAGTTCCAGGACAGCCTCCAAAGCTACACAGAGAAACCCTGTCTCAAACAAATAGAACACACACACACACACACACACACACACACACACACACACACACACAAATAAATCTTTGGCAGAGTGGTGTTGTGGGAGTTCCTTCCGCTCCTTTAGCCAATAGCCACTGAGATGCCAGCCCACTGGGGCATGGTCTCTCTCCCTTTAAAAAAGGGGCCACTTCCCTCTGCTCTTGCTCTGGCTTCCGGCTCCATTCCTGATTGCGCAGAGGGCTGTTGTCTGGGACGGTGATCTGAAAGTTTTTCCCCCTTAAAATAAATAACCTCTCTAATAATCTAATTCCAAACTGGTGTGGGATTGTTTGTGACTTACGCCTTCAGAGAGGAAGGCAGAGGCAGGCAAGATCTCTTGAGTTCAAGGCCAGTCTAGTCTATAAAGCATGTTATAGGATAGCCAGGGCTACACAATAAAAACCTGTCTTGAAAAACAACAACAAAAAGAGAAAAACAACAGCAAAATAAGATAGTTGTATATAACCTATATGTATCCTTCCACATACCAGTAAACAATCGATAGGTTACACTTAATACTAATAACAAGTAAATACTATATAAACAATATATACACCAATTTCTTTCCTAGATATACTCAATCCATGGTCGAATCCTTGAATGTAGAACCTATAAATACAAAGGGCTGACTACATACGGTCCCTATGCTGATTGTAGTGGCAGTTTCGTGTGTGTGCGTGCGTGCGTGCGTGCGTGTGTGTGTGTGAGAGAGAGAGAGAGAGAGAGAGAGAGAGAGAGAGAGAGAGAGAGAAACTCTCAAATTAGGGTGAGATATTCTATGCTGCGCTGGCTAGTCTCTTGGCAACAAAACACAAGTTAGAGTTATCTGAAAGGAGGGCATCTGAACTGAGAAAATCAGGCTATCAGTGAGCCTGTAGGACATTCTCTTCTTTAGTAATTAATAGGGGAGAGCCCAGCCCATTGTAGGTGGTTCCATCCCTGGGCTGGCGGTCCTAGCTTCTGTAAGAAAACAGGCTGAGAAAGCCAAGGGGAGCAAAACAGTAGGCAGCACCCTCCATGACCTCTGTATCAGCTCCTGCCTCCAGAATCCTGCCCTGTCCTGTCCTGTCCTGACTTCTTTCGAAGATGAAGAGTGATATGGAAGTGCAAGCCAAATAAAGTCTTTCCTTCCCAACTTGCCTTTTGGTCATGGAGTTTTATCACAAAAATAGAAAAACATATGCTAAGTTCAAGATACCCCGCCAACCAAGAGTGGCGTCAAACACTTATAATTCTAGCATCTCACAGGCTAAAGCAAGGACAAACCTGGAGTTCAAGCCAGCCTTGACTATATAAGATCTTTTCTCAAAAGACTCATTTCTGGGGCTGCAGAAATAGTTCAGTGGTTAAGAACACTGGGTGCTCCTCTACAGGACCTGAGTACAATTCCTAGCATCCACATGGCAGCTCAGGACTGTCTGTTCCAGGGGATTTATGCACCAGTCATGCACATGGTGCACATAGTATATGCACATAGGCAAAATACCCGTACACATAAAATCTTAAAAATTCACTTCCAAAAGTCACTTTGTACTTTGTCTCAGAAGTTCTTCCCCCATTATCAGATTTTAGAAGTAGTCCCGTTTTTTATTTAATGTATCTTCATAGGCCCTTCATTATACTACACTACTGTTAAACCATTTAATGTAGCCACTGTTAAGAGATGAGGGGCCAGTTGGGCAGTGATGGCAAACACCTTTAATTCCAGCACTCAAGAGGCGGTGGATCTCTGCGTTCAAGGCCAGCCTGGTCTAAAATAAAAAGTGAGTTCCAGGACAGGTTCCAAAGCTACATAGAGAAACCCTGTCTTGAAAAACCAAGAGGCCTGACACACTGTGGATCACTAATAAAGAGCTCCTGAAATGCATGAAAAAAATGGATTTCTTTCCTTTCTTGGACCGCGAATCTTACTCACCTGGATCTTGGCACCTTTATATCTGATGACACCAGGCACAGTGGTCAAAGTAGTGAATTCATACGCTGCCACTTCAGAATACACTCCTGCTAGATTGCTTAGCAGAGTTGACTTCCCCACAGATGGGAAACCCACAAACCCAATTCGAGCATCACCTGTCTTAGCCACATCAAAACCTGAAATATTAACAAACATCAGAAGACAGCAGTTATCCTTGGATGCATTACCACCCACCTAAGTCCTTACACATTTTTGTTAGTGTTTCTCTAACTTTCTGAGGCTTACTTCTGAAACAGAACTCAAGCATAAAATTTACAATTCAGTTTAATGCAGTACTTAATTAAAACAAGGTAATCCTTTATTACTTAAATTATAATTATTATATTATAATTAAATTATAATAATTATTAAATTATTTTTATATAATATTTAAATAATGAAGGTTAGCCAGGTATGGTGATGTATACCTATAATCCCAGTGGTTGGGAGGTAAAAAGCAGGAGGATCCCAAGTTTGGAGGCCAGGCTGGAATATCTGAGGTCATCTCTCAAAACCACAATATGCTGTGGCTGGAGCACTAACTGCTCTTGCAGAGGCCCAGACTCAATCCTCAGCACTCACAAGGCAGCCCTCAATGATCTGTAACTCCAGTCCCAGAGGATCCAATGGATCTGATATGCTTTTCTGGCCTCCGGGGACACTTCACACACAGAGTACATAGATATATACATTTAGGCAAAACACCCAACCACTCACCCAACAAATAACACAGGAATTAGAGATGGCTCTTTGCTGCTCTTGTAAAAACCCTGGCTTGGTTCTTAACACGCACATCAAGCAGCTTTAAGTGCAGTTCCAAGAGATTTGATTCTTTCTTATGGCCTCTGAAAGCACTGGTGCACATACATACAAATAACCACACAGACAGACAGACAGACAGACAGACACACACTTTTTGTTTTGTTTTGTTTTTTTGAGATAGGATCTTACTATACACATCTTGCTATTCTGGAAGTCACAGAGATCTATCTGCCTCTCCTTCCAATCCTGGGATCAAAGGTGTGCACCACTATGCCAAGCACATATATAAATTTAAAGTATCATCTGGGTAGTGGTGGTGCATGCTTTTAATCCCTGAACTCAGGAGGCAGAGGTAGGCAGATCCCTGTGAATGAGGCCAGTATGGTCTATAGAGTGAGTTCCAGGACAGTCAAGGCTAACAGAGAAACCCTGTTTAGAAAAAAAACAAAAACAAACAAAAATTTAAAATATCAAAATAAATAAAGTCAGGCATAGTGATACATAGTGTTAATCCCAGCAATTCAGAGGCTGAAGCAAGGTGGCACTCTGAAAGGTCAATTCCAACTTGGCCTACATAGAGACCCTGTCTCAAACAAAACACACACACACACACACACACACACACACACACACACACACAAACAGGGTGTGGACTTGGAGCTCTGCGTTTAACTCTGGTTTGAATTTTATCTTATATCTGAGAATAGTGTGATCATGTTTTTTGATAAGGATATACTTAAGTAGTCTAGGTTACACTGGAACTTGCAATCCTCCTGCCTCTAGTCCCAAGTACTGTGTTACCAGCTTTTGGGATTTTGTGTGTCTATGCCTGTGTTCTTAAGCCTGTGATGTGTAAGCCAGAGGTTGACATCAGATGTTATTCTGGACCAATTTTTACTTTACCTGTTAAGACCTGGAACTCACCTTCAGCTAGACTGTTGGCCAGAAAACCCCAGGAACCCTACCTCTACCTTTCTAGCACTGGGAGAAGAGCTTTTTCCATGGGATTGGGATCTGAACTCAGGTCCTCACACCTGCACAGCAAGCACTGAACCAACTAAGGCCTTCCCTGTATTTTAACAATGGCTGCAACTAAGTTCAGAGCTGTTGGTGAGTCTTTCTAGCAAGTATGCAAAATATACCGCATTCCTTTGCGTCCTAATCACAGCTCTCTCCAATTTACTATTTCTGCTTTCATAGTCCAGCCTCTTTGCACCAACTTGTTACTTCAACCTCACTAAAGCAGCAGGTGTATCCATTTCAATAAATCTATTTTTGGGGGCATGAGATATAAATAAAACTACTGTTTACTTGCATTATATTCAGTTTTCTCTGAAACCAGAAAACTAAAATAAAAAATATATAATTCAGGATTTAAGGCTTAAGGACTTGACACGTAGTTCAGCGGTAGAAGACCTGCCCAACATGCACAAGGCCCCTAGGATCAAATCTCAGTACTGCAATAATATATAAATAAACAAAACTTTAGGCTTCAGAGCTGGGAACAGTAATAAAACATCTGCCTAGCATGTATGAGGTACTGGGTTTGATCCCCAGTACTAACAAAATATGTCAAGCTTAGAAAATACAAATAGACTTTAATAATTTGTTTGTTGTTGTTGTTGTTGCTGTTGTTTTTTGAGACAGGGTTTCTCTGTGTAGCCCTGGCTGCCCTAGAACTTGTGTTGTAGACTAAGCTGGTCTTGAACTCACAGAGATACACCAAGCTCTGCCTGGGATTAAAGGCTTGCACCACAAACTGCCCTGCTGAAAGTATTAATTACATACACAAAATAAATTTTAAATGTTTAAAAATAATGGGGCTAATGATTTAGAAGTCAGTGTGCCTGTCACACAAGCATGAGGACCTGACTGTGGATTCTCAGCACCCATGTAAAAAAGCCTAGCAACAGCTACACACACCTGTGACCCCTAACAACAGCTACACACACCTGTGACACCTAGCAACAGCTATACACACCTGTAACCCATTGCTGGCTTACAGGCAGCTCTTCAGAGCTTGACAAATAGTCTACCTGAACTGGTGAGTTCCAGAATCAGTAAGATCTACCTCAATTGGAGAAAAAAAAAAAAAAAGGCAAATAAGTAAAAATAAAGTAGCCAGACATGGTGGTGGCCTTTAATTCCAGCAACTGGGAGGTAGAGCCCAGCAGATCTCTGTGAGTTCTAGGCCAACCTGGTCTACAGAGAGGAGTTCCAGGACAGTCAGAGCTGTTACAGAGAAACCCAAAGCATTGGGTTTACACAAAAACAAAAAGCATTCACAGAAGCCAGGTGTACTGGTGCATGTTTTTAATTCCAGCACTTGGGAGGCAGAGGCAGGTGGATCTCTGTGAGTTTGAGGCCAGCCTTGTCTACATAGTGAGTTCCAGGACAGCCAAGAGCTATACTGTGAGACTCTATCTCAAAAGAAACATAAATAATTCACAGGCATATGAATACATACATATACACACACCTCTGACATATTAGTTTAATAGAAACTACACACACACACACACACACACACACACACAAACAATAGATGGAATCACAAACCTTCTCCTGGCCCACCACCACCACCACCTTTCGGAGTGATGAGCTCTCTTCGAAGCTTGGCAAGGCGAGCCTTAAGCAGCCCAAGGTGATGCGCTGTAGCCTTGTTCTTTTGAGTCCGAGCCATCTAATAAGGGAAGAATCACAGCCATAAACCTGCAGCACTTCAGAAAAGAAAGCATCCCGAATCTTCCCAAAAGCTGAGAGCATGCATAATCTTTTATTTTTCGAGGTCCTACTAATGTCAGTGTGCCCATTTCATTTCATTTATTTGTGGATTTTTGGGATAGTCTCTCTATGTAGTCCTGAGGGTCCTGGAACTCCCTATGTAAACCAGGTTGGCATTGAATTTACAGTTTCACCTGTCTCTACCTCTCCCTCCTAAGCACTGCCTAAATATTTTTTTAAAAAGAAAAATCCAAGACTGACTAATGCCAGCAGTCTGGAGGCAGAAGTGGCTCTCTCTGTCTGTCTCCCTCTATCTCTCATTCAAGGCCAGTCCCGTCTACGTAGTTCCAGAACGACCAGGGCTTCCGTAGAGAGATCTTGTCTCCAAAAAGAGTGAGGGGAGGCGAAAACCCAGATTCAACTAGAAAAAGAGAGCCCACGTGATAGCACCACGTCACTCCAATTCCTATCCACAAATGGAACTAACACCCACCTACAGGATTCGTTTCTATTGGACCCGGTCTAAAACAGGATTACCATTTTACAAACTTTAAAAAGCCCTGAACTTCGTCGGGTGGTGGTGGTGCATGCCTTTAATCCCAGAACTCTGGAGGCAGAAGGAGATTTTAATCCCAGAACTCAGGAGGCAGAAGCAGGAGAACTCTGTGAGTTCGAGGCCAGCCTGGTCTTCAAAGAGTGCTCCAGGTAAGGCTCCAAAGCTAAACAGAGAAACCCTATCTCAAAAACAAAACAAATCAAAAAGCCCTGAACTTCTCAGGCATCACACACTATCCGGGTAGAATCGATTTAGTTTTAATTTTTTTTTTCTTTTTTACCGCCACCATCCATGACGTGCAAAAGGGGGGATCATCGGGATTAGAGTGGCGGGTAGGCAAGACTTTATGTGATCACGTCACGGAGTCTGGAAGAGATCGGCGTAAAAGCAAGAAAAACAGAAATAGCAAGACATACGCTGAATACCGGATAGGGTACCGGCCAAGGAGTAGGTGTGGGGCCAGGAGGTGGAAGAGGGAGCCCCTAATGTTAGCTGAGGGGCCCAGGCCCACAGGCGCTCAGGGAGGGGGCAAGGAGCCGAGGCGGTGCGAGCTTGGGCTGAGGGAGCGGGAGGGAGTTGGTGGCAGGCACTGGGGCGACGCCGTCGACGGTACAGAGGAGCAGCGGCACCGCCTGGGAAGGGAGGCGCCCAGCGCGCCCTTTACCTCGGCTTCGATCTCCGCGATCTTCGCTAAGGTCCCGCTCATGGTGACCACAGGTCGAGGCGGCGCTGGCCTTCACACCACCTAAACCCCTTCACACGCCGACCGCGCCACAGGCCACCGCCGCAGTGCGCAAGCGCGGGACTTGCTGCTTCTCGCGAAGCGGTTCCGCGAGAGAGAGCTCCGCGCCGAGACTCTTGGTGCCCGACACTCTCCGCCTTCCCCGCCGACTCCGCCCCGTTCCGCCAGCCCGAGCGGAGTCATAGAGCCCGCGGCCGTGGTGACCAGAGCGGTCGCTCGGGCTGGACTCCAGGAGCGCGCCGAGGGTCGCGCGCAGCTCGGCCCCACCCCGCCGGATCTGCGCTCGCCCGATCTGCCGGTGCGGAGCGTGCGGGCCGCCAAAGACCCAGACCCGGCGCCCGGCTAAGTGGTCTTCAGATACCTTGGCTTCCTAGGTTGTCGAGAGCCCAATCTTCAACCTCTCGGGGGGGAAAAAAATATTAACAACAACAACAACAAAAGAGTTTGAGGAATCCTTTGTTTGCCGGACATCCTGAACAGAGAGGGTGGCACTCGATGAGCCACGGTTAATGCGTGGATTGAATGAGGAACTCCAGAGAGAATCGTTACTTATAACAGCTGTAACACTGAAAATACTGGAAATTATGTTAGCACTCATTAGAAGGGAATAGATAAATAAAAAGGCACCTGTATCCTGTAAAATATAATTACAGCCGCTGAAATGTGCACGTGTAGTCTGCCTGGAAGACTGTCCCGGGTTTGCTAGATGGACGGACAGACAACTGCGTCCTGTAGTGATGCCCTCCATGCTGCTTGTTAGAAGTTCACTTAGGCGTAGTTAGACGAGTACGGGAACATTCTGTTTCAGGTGCCCAGGATGGAACCTAGAATCCTGTGTTCAAGGCAAGCACTTGAGTACCACACACCAGGCTAAAAAGTACATTCTTGGAAAAGAAAATAAAAGAATCAATCCTAAAGCAAGATTCTTGTTTCCTGTAATGCCAGCCACTCAGGAAGCTTAAGCCTGGAGGGTTCCTTGGACCCAGAAGTTGAACACAAACCTGTAAAGGAAAGTGCTTAGCCTCCTATCAGCGGGATGAGACAAAGGGAGCCTTTTGCCTTGTTATTATTTACTTGGGCTGGGTTTTTTTGGGGGGAAGGGGTGACTTTCATTTTCTTTTTATGAGACAGTGTCTCATTGTGTAGTTTTGGATGACCTAGAACTCATGTTGACCAGGCTGGCCTGGAACTCACCCAGATCCTGTCTCTGGCCTGCTGGGACTGTAGGAGTATACCACCATTCCTGACCCACCTTTCACTTTTGATTCGATTCTTTTTTTTCTTTTTAGCTAATTTTGCTTGGTTCTATTTGTCTCTAAATTTTTTCCCCAAGACAGGGTTTCTCCATAGCTTTGGAGCCTGTCCTGGAATTTACTCTGTAGACCAGGCTGGTCTTGAACTAACAGAACTATGACTCCAGAGGGCTGGGATTAAAGGCATGTGCCACCACTGACCGGTTTCTAAATTTTTTTGAAAATTAGATATTTTACTTAGAGCATGTCATGTCTCGGAGATTCTTTTTATATACAATTTATTTTGTTTTATGTGCATTGTTGTGAGGGTGTCAGATCCCCTGGAACTGAAATCACAGGTATGAGCTGCCATGTGGGTGCTGGGAATTGCACCTGGGTCCTCTGGAAGAACACCCCGTGCTCTTAACCTTACTGAGCCATCTCTCCAACCCTGTGTCTAGAGCTTGGTGCTCATGTGGAGGTCATAAGACAGCATGGGTGTCAGGGATCAGCTTGGATCCTCAGGCTTGGCAGGAGGCACTCAGCCAACTCACCGGCCCTCCACATAGTTCTGTGTTTCCATTTTATCCAGACTGATTCAAATTACTGCGCAATAATACAATTTAAATTTTAAAAACCTTCTCTCCCTCAAGTGTTTTGTGGCAAAGTAGCCAGCTTGCCCAGGATTGTTGTGCTTTTCTGAAAGCAGCTTGCTCCGTGTGAGTGAGTTCCTGTTGATAGATTAATCCACTGGGAATTAACAGACCAGACTTAGCCCGTACAGATGGCCTCCACCCAGCCAGAGCAAGGTTTATTTATATAAGTTTGTAAATAAAAACTATTCCAGCTTGCCAGGGATAACGATGAGAAATTGTAACTGGCTGAAGGGAGGGGACAGGGGAAAGAAAAGCTTTTACAGAAAGTTCCCGAAAGACTCAGGGGTTTGCTTCTTCTCTTTAACCTCAGCCTTTTCATAAATAAATTAAGGAATAATGAGGTAACTCGATCCAGCACCATTAGTAATGGAGAAGGGAAGACTAGGCAAGGAAGTCCAGCTGGAGTGGGGCATGATCAAAAACTGCATCTTAAAAGACAGATAAAATCAAATCAGCGGCCCTTACCAACCTGGAGTGCTCGCTCGTGGAATTAATTGGATGACAATTTCAAGGCATCACTGCTCTGGGAAGAGGGTGCTCCTTAACAAATCTGTCACATAAGGTCTGCAGCTAAGTTAACCATTTTGTTATCCATAGTGTTCCAAAGGGTAATGTTCGTCTTCAGAGTGTTGGTGGCCACTGTATTCATCCAATAATCGTTTACTGAGCTCTGATGGTACCTGGCACTGTGACAGGTCTGGGACAACAGAGAGTATGATACGGGTTATTAAGTATGCATATCAGGAGCAAGTCTAGGCCCTTAAATTCAGCTCTTTACAGCCATAGCCCAGGTCCCCTTAGTATCAGCTGCTGGTGACAGGGAGATCCTGTTTTCCAGAGAACAAGAATAAGCCGGTTGAGCCGACTGTGGTGGCTCACACCTGTAATTCCAGCACTTGGGAGGCTGACACAGATTGCTGTGGGTTTGGGGCTAGTTAGGATACACGGTGAGTTCCAGAATAGATTAGCTCAAAAAAATAAGTAAAACACTAATGTCAGATGTGGTACACATCTGTAATTTCAAAACTTGGGAGGTGGAGGGAGGAGAATGGGGAGTTCAAGGGCTGCCTATGCTACATGGGTCCTCATCTCAGAAGAAAAAAAACCTAAAGCAGAAGCCTCCTTCCTCTCTTGCCAGATTTTACCCATTGTAAACGAACTGCAGTGTTTTAGATGTCTCCGCTTTCTTGAGCACTTGTGGGTTTTGAATGATTTGAGAAACAGGGTCTTGTGTGCAGTCCAGGCGTAGCACAGGCTTTCATGCTCAACAATGTTTTCTCTGACCATGCCATTTCACCAGGCCTATCTGATTAGCCTCATAGTTGTCTGATCCTTATGGTCTCTGAGAAACATTCCTTGGTAGTCAAGGCTGGGTAGGGGATCTAATCTTTGGTTTCCCCAGTAGCATGTTTTATGTTCCTTTTTTTTTTTTCTTAAAAAAACAAAAACAAAAAAACAAAATGGGGGCGGTGTGGAGCAAGGTTTGGTTCCCAGCCCTGCATGATGGCTCATAATACTGTAACTCCAATCCCAAGGGATGACCAATGCTCTCTTCTGGCCCTAAGGAGACCAGACATGCATGAGACACAAAGACACGCACACAGGCAGAACGCTCATGTACCTGAAATTAAATAAATTGAACTTTAAACATCTATGTATGCCTGTGTGTGTGTATAAGCAAAGACAGGCTCGTGGAGGTCAGAGGACAGCTCCTTCTCCTCCCACTATGAGACCAGGCTAGAACTCCTGTCATCAGGTTTGAGCAGAAAGCGCTTTTGTCAAATGAACCATCTGCCAGTCTTTCAATGGGGTTGGGGTGGAGGGGTGGCAAGGTCTCATGTAGCCCAGGCTGACCTTTGTTAGATTTTGAAGCACAGAGTACAGAGACAAAAGGCAGGAAAGAGCCCAGAGTCTGACCTCCTCAGATAAGACTGTGTTTATTAGCACACACAGTGAGGGACAAGAGCCTTCTCTGGTGGGTTCTACTAAGAGGAGGAGCATATTTGGAGTTTATCTGGAGACTAAGGGAATGAGGAAGCACGCAGCTATAGGGGGCTACTGTGGATCTGAGCTGTCTGTTCAATCTCAGCAAGCATTCCCCTCCAGGTTGGGGCTGACCAATAACGGCTGAGCAAGGCCAGCTATAATATCATAGGAATCCTGTTTTTACAAGCAAGGCACTCTGTCAACTTTCAAATTGGTATGTGACTAAGAGTGCTGACCAACAGGCATGTGCCATCATGCCTGGGTTTATGTACTCGTTCCACTGAGTACAGGGTTTTGTGTGTGCTAGGCAAGCACTGTATTTTTCCTTTTCCTTTTTTTCCAGACAGGGTCTTGCTACATGACCCAGGGTTTCAAACACTCCATATTCCTCCCTCCATGTTCCCCAGTGCTGGGACTGCAGGCATGGGCACTAAACAAAAAACATTTAGCTGGGTGTGGTGACACACACCTTTAGTCCTAGCACTCAGGGCAGAGGCAGGTGGATCTCTGAGTTCAGGGCTAGTTTATATCAGGCTGATTTATATAGTGAGTTCCAGAACAGCCAGAACTATGAAGACAGACCCTGTCCCTCCCACCAAAACTAAACCAAATAAACAAAATTAAAGAGCCTACAGAATGGCTCAACGAACAAAGGCTCTTGATTCCTAACAATGTGAGTTTGGTCCCCCATAGTCACGTAAAGTAGAAGGCGAGAACTGACCCCACTAAGTTGTCTTCTAACCTCCGCACTCAGGCTACAGCATGTTCAACACCCCATACACAATATTTCTTTAATGCTGGTGAGAGCACAGAGAGACAACTCAGCGGTTAAGAGCACTGGTTGCTTTTCCAGAGGACATGAGTTCATATGGCAGCTCACAACTGTCTAACTCCATTTCCAGGAGGATCTGATGCCCTCTTCTAACCTCTGCAGGCACTTCATGTGGTGAACAGACATACATGCAAGCAAGTAACCATCCATCCAAATGAAGAGAATTTTAAGTTGTTTTTAAGTATTTACTTATTATGTATACAATATTCTGTCTGTGTGTATGTCTGCAGGCCAGAAGAGGGCACCAGACCTCATTCCAGATAGTTGTGAGCCACCATGTGGTTGCCGGGAATTGAACTCAGGATCTTTGGAAGAGCAGGCAATGCCCTTAACCACTGAGCCATCTCTCCAGCTCCCTTATTTTAAGTTTTTAAGCATGGTCTGGAGAGATGGTTCAGCAGCTCATACTGCTCTTGCAGAGGACCCAATTCAGTTCCCAGCATAGCATCAGTCAGGTTACAACCCACTGTAACTCCAGCTCCAGAAGACCCAACACTTCTGGCCTCAAGTACACATCCACCTGGCAGTTTACAAAACTTCTGAAAGAATGTGTGGCAAAGGTAGGCATTGGACTAATGAATGTAGGTCAATGAGGACTATTCAAGGTAATCCTTTGCCATTGGAGAAACTCCATGAGGGTCCTCTCCCAGGCCCCTATGCCAAATCCAGTTCAATTGTTTCCTGTCATCATAGAGGATCCTCCTTCACAGAGCAATTAAAGAACCTAATGCTATTGTCAAAAACCATACTGCTCTGCATAAAAGAACAGTTATAAGACTGGGCAAAAAAATTAGGAGAAACCATAAAGCTAGTATTTTGGCAAACTTCTATAAATGAACAAAGACCAAAATTAAAAATATAAAAATGATGTAATTGAAGGTCTGGTAGACACAGATGCAGATGTAACAATAATTTCATTAGAAACTTGGCATACAAATTAGCCTCTTCAGGAGGTAAATATTCAGTTTTGAGGGATCAAAACTTTATCTCAGAAAAAGCAGAGCACGATATGGATTGAATATATAGGGCCATAAGGACAGAAAGGAATATTAGAACTATATGAGGATAACATAGCGATGAATTTGTGGGGGAATTGTGATTTGTTATAGCAATAGAATACTCAGATTAACATTCCACCAATCTTAGAAACAAACCATAAATTGATGAATGTTTCTGGGAGCCAAGTGGTGGTACTTCACACCTTTAATCCCAGCACTCAGGAAGCAGAGGCAGGCAGATCTCTGTGAGTTTGAGGCCAGCCTGGTCTACAAGAGCTAGTTCCAGGACAGGTTCCAAAACTACAAGGAAACCCTATCTCAAAAAAACAAAGCAAAACAAAAAAACCCCATATGTTTCTGGGGAAAATGTTACATGATGTTATAAAGGACAGTTATGGACCATTCAGGTTGTAAAAGAAAAGGGCACAGCAGCTGCTGATATTTCAAAGGCACCAACAGCTCTAGAGGTTGACAGACAAACCTCTATGGGTTAAGCAATGGTCTTTAACAATAGAGAAACTGCTTTAGAACAGCTGGTACAGGAGCAGCTAGATGCTCAGCATATTGAAGAATCAACAAACCCTTGAAATTCTCCTGTATTTGTTATTAAAAAGAAATCTGGAAAATGGAGAATGGCAACAGATCTAAGTACTGTTAATAAGGTGATTTAGCCAATGTACTCTCTACAGTCTGGCATTTCTCTGCCTTCTCTATTATCTAAAGGATGGCCTCTTGTAGTTATTGATTTAAAGATTTTTTTTCTTGTTCTTTTTATTTCTTTTTTAAAGACAAGCTTTCTCTGTGTAAATTTGGAGCCTGTCCTGGCAATGGCCCTGTAGATTGGGCTCGCCTCAAACTCAGAGAGATCTGCTTATCTCTGCCTCCTGAGTGTTGGGATTAAAGGTGTGTGCCACCACTACCTGGTTAAAAGATTGTTTCTTCACTATACCTTTACAAGAAAAAGCTAGAGAAAAATTTGCCTTCACAGTGCCTATTTATAAAAATTCTCAACCTGATAAAAGATATCAATAGAAGGTTCTCCCACAGGGAATGTTAAATAGCCACACCTGTGCCAATATTTTGTAGGTCGGCCACTGGAAATGATACACAAGCAATTTCCTGAATCTATAGTTTTCCATTACATGGATGGCATCTTCCTATCTGATAAAATATAGATACTTCAGAATGAATGTTTTAAAATATAAAGGAAAATTTGCCTTGTTGAGAAGTACACGTTGCTCCTGAAAAAAAAATACAAATAGGAGATTTTATTAATTACTTATGTTATGAAATAGGTTTATTAAAAAAATTAGAGCCCAAAAGGTGCAAATTAGGAGAGATGGATTGCAGACACTTAATGACTTCCGAAGATTGCTAGGAGACATTTCCCATCTATAGCACTCCATTGGGATAGGTCATGATGACCTCTTTAATTTAAACAAAACCACTGATGGTGACAAGGACTTAAATAGTCCCAGTGAATTATTAGTTGAAGCTGAGAGAGAATTGGCTTTGATTGAAGAGAAATTACAGAAGGCCCATGTGGACCATGTGGATCTGAAACTGCATAATTGTCACACTGCCTTCCAAACATTCCCCTACAGGGATTTTAATTCAGAGGGAAGATATTATCTTAGAATGGAACTTTTCCCCACATGAACTGAGTAAAAAAATTAAAACTTACGTGGAAGGGTCTTGGAGATAATGCTAAACAGCTTTTTGCATATTATAACATAAAACATATTACAGGTATACCACACAATCCTAAAATGCAGGAAGTTAGAGAAAGATCAAATCGAACTCTATATGATATATTAAATAAACCGAAAGGGATAATGAAGACCCCAGAAATAGATCACATAATTCTTTATTAACTTTGAATTTTCTAAATACAAATGAGAAAGGAACAACAGCTGTGGAGAGACACTGGATAGTAGAAAAAAACTACAGAATTAAATTAGCTGACATACTCTAAAGATGTACAAATCATAGAATGAAACTAGGACATGTGTCACGTTGGGGAAGGAGTTTTGCTTTTGTTTCTATAGGAGAAGAAAAGCTATGGATACCACCAAAATTGATAAGATTTGATTTAAACAAGAGACACCTCTTAATTACAATAATGATAACTCACTAAGAATTATCATTAAGAACTGTGACCATTTAATCTGAACTAACCTATAAAACTAACAAACACTTTTCATTTGATCAGATATAACTTGCCAAAAGAGAATCTCCCCAAAATTAGGGTTGGGGAAGGGTTTTGTTTCTGTCTTTTCAGGAGAATAAAAGTATCCAGCTAAGGGATCTGAAGCCCACTGGACAAATGAGACATCTGAAGAAAAGGACAAATCATCCAGAAAAAAAAAATGCCTCAAGTAAAAGAGTAAACTGACATATAATGTAAGTGTTGTTCTGTAGTCCCAGTTCTAGTAAAGATTAAAGTTGGCTTTAGAGTTGGGAATGTGGCTCTCTCCTTCTTGAAATCCAATATCTCTGTCTCATATCAGAAGAGCCACCTGATATAAGAAAGAAGAAAAACAAAAATTTAAGGACTATTTTATTGCCATTAACCTCATAATCCTTTCGTTTTATATTGACTCTTAAATGCTTTTCTTAAGGAATAAATTGTAGGCAGGATCTGCTTGTTCATTTCCTGGTTGCCCAGACATGAAATAATCACACAGAAATTATATTGATTAAAACACTGCTTGGCCTATTAGCTTATGTATATTTCTAGCTAGCTCTTACATCCTAAATTAACTCATCTCTATTAATCTGTGCATCACCACAAGGTCATGGCCTATTGGCAAAGTTCCAGTGGGCTCCAGAGGGCATCTTTCTCTTTCAGCAGCTACATGGCTGCTCTCTGACTCCACCCACTGTCTCTTCCTCTATCTGCTTGGAATTGGCACCTTGCCATATTCTGTGCTGCAATAGGGCAAAAGCAGATTATTGAACAATGGTATTCACAGCATACAGAGGAGAATCCCACTTCACCTCCCCTTTTCTGTCTAAATAAAAAGTAAGGTGTTGGGACCTAAAGGAGTCCTGGCCTTCCTACTCACCTCCCCTATTGGTGACCTTTCCTGCCCTTGCTGTTCTGGGTTTCTGAGAAAACTGCAAGTTCTGTGCTCTCAGAGTTGTTTACCAATCCTGCTTCCTGAGTATGCATTGCCTTGGCCCTAACCCCAGGATCCAGCGATGAGGTCTCCATCCTGTTGGCATACCTGTCTGGGTTAGGTATAAAACCCCCTTGGTGATGTACAATAAAAGCTTCTGATTCTGCAACATCCAGAGTGCGTGTTTCATTGATCCTGACTTCCTTCGCTCGGACTCGGCATCCAGGCTGCGCTGGCACAGCAAAAGGTTTTATTAATTATTTTTTTTTAATTTATTTATTTATTATGTATACAACATTCTGCCTCAATGTATGCCCGCACGCCAGATGAGGGCACCAGATCTCATTACATGGTTGTGAGCCACCATGTGGTTGCTGGGAATTGAACTCAGGACCTCTGGAAGAGCAACCAGTGCTCTTAACCTCTGAGCCATCTCTCCAGCCCTGGCAAAAGGTTTTAAATTTAACATAGTAAATTACATAAAACAATACAGTTATTAGGCAAGAATTATAGTTACAGTATTTATATCTAATGTATATTTTATCATAACTAAGGAAAACTATATCTATTCTTCAACTCCATCAAAGAACCCAGAACAATATAATATTACTTAAGTAAACAGGAAGTGTGCTGGGTGGTGGTGGCGGTGCACATCTTTAAACGCACACTTAGGATGTAATGCAAGTTCTTAGAAGTTATTACCAGCTGTTTATCATAATAAGAAAATGTAGGTTAGTAATTAGTCACCTTATTACAATTAAACTTTTACTCACATTATGTATGTTTTCAAGGTCAAAAAGTTATATTTTAAATAGACAGGCCATCTTCAAACACTTCAGAGTTCTATATAATATGGCATTTAAGATGTTTTAATAATATAGGTTCTTGGGTTGGAGAGATGGCTCAGAGGTTAAGAGCATTGCCTGCTCTTCCAAAGGTCCTGAGTTTAATTCCCAGCAACCACATGGTGGCTCACAACCATCTGTAATGAGGTCTGGTGCCCTCTTCTGGCCTGCAGGTGTACACACAGACAGAATATTGTATACATAATAAACAAACAAATAAATAAATAAATAAATAAATAAATTTTAAAAAAATAATATAGGTTCCTTTTTTATGACAATGAGACATGTCTGCTCCTGGCAACACCAATCTACTTCAGAGAAGATAATGGGCATCAAAGAAGCTCCACATGGAGTTTACTTTCTTTGTGGCAAAAGTAAGCCACTGGACAAGAAAGTGTTCTTGCCTCCATTACTGATGGCATGCTGTCCTAAGTGGACAAGCAGGACACAAAAGAGAGTGACTAATAAACCTTGTCAAGACATGTTGTGAGAAGCGGAGCAGCAGGGCTGCATCCCTGGCACCTGGCCGCCCACATGGCTAGCTTATGCCCCAAAATAATTACACGGAAACTAATAATTACACGGAAACTGTATTCTTTTAAACACTGCCTGGCCCATTATCTGTAGCCTCTTATTGGCTAGCTCTTACATATTGACCTAACCCATTTCTAATAATCTGTGTAGAGCATGAGCTGGCTTACCAGGGAAGATCTTAACCTGCGTCTGTCTGGAGTGGGAGAATCATGGCGACTCACTGACTCAGCTTCTTTCTCCCAGCATTCTGTTCTGTCTACTCCGCCTACCTAATTTTCTGTCCTATGAGGGCCAAGGCAGTTTCTTTATTAG
This sequence comes from Alexandromys fortis, assembly GCF_014885135.2. Classification (NCBI taxonomy): domain Eukaryota; kingdom Metazoa; phylum Chordata; class Mammalia; order Rodentia; family Cricetidae; genus Alexandromys; species Alexandromys fortis. The sequence goes on from NW_026067920.1 coordinate 5,894,580, forward strand.
TTAACCAATGAAAGCAACAGATAAGATACAAGTCCCAACTCCATCATTTCCCCTTTTTCTGTTTAAACAAAAAAGAAAGGCTTTAACTTTAACATAGTAAAATGACATATAACAAAACAGTTATTAAGCAAGAATCACAGTTACAATATTTATATCTACTTTATCTTTTATCATAACTAAGGAAATCTATACCTAACCATTCTTCAACTCCATCAAAGACTCCAGAAGAATATAATATTACCTAAGCAAACAAGAAATAAAACTCTAGAAATGACAGAGACATCTTGCTGCCTGTACAGTCACCCAAAGTTCCTCTGGACCGTTGGGGCATCCATCTTCGGCCTACAGGCCCATAGTATCCAGCAGACATTTCCATGAAGCAGGAAATTTCAAAGGCAGTTCAATCACTATCTGCTGTGTCCTGCAGAATGTCTCGCAGACTCTTTCATGAGTCATGAACCCCGAAAGATCGTCTTACTTTTAGGCAAGTTCAGCAGGTGCTTTGTGTCCAGTTTATGCAACAGTCCAGGTAAGAGCAGTTTCTTGCCCAAATGGCTATCAAACTCCTTAAGGATCCTCTTCGATGCCCACCTTCCTCTCGAAGTATATTGGTGCTGCCAGGAGCAGACGTGTCTCATAGTCATGAAAAGCCCTAAGTTATTAAACCATTAAATGCCATGTTCTTTAGTCTTTGAGAGATATGAAAAATGTCTATCTAACTGAAATATATCTCTATATATCTAGAAAATCTAACTAACATGACTACAAGCTTTACTATTATCGATTATCCATTAGCAACCTATATTTCCTATTATACATTACATTTTAAATGAACTACACAATCACAATACCTTAATCAATATCAGAAATACATATACATATAACAAAATTGACCTTAAAATCCATACCAATGTAAATTATTCATATCTATATCATATCCCCCTTTAAATGTAAAAGAACATTTATAAACCATATTTGGGAACATGGGCACAGTTTTTTCTCTCCAAACTGCTTTCTGCTGAATGGGGGCGCTGTTATTCAGGTCTTTTATGGGATAACCTGTCTGCTAGGTTCATCTCAGTCGGCACTTGAGCAAAGTAATTTTTTGAGGGTGTTCACAGCAACCTTTCAGGAGGGCGTGGTCTATCATGCCAAATTGGAATAGAAGAAATCCATAGAGTCTCATCCTCTGTGAAAACAAAAGAAGGACTTTTCCAAAGCATCATAACCATAGACCCAAATTTTGAAATCGTAATACCCTTATGATATCTGTTCTGGTTCCTTTTGGCAGTCCATATAATGAAATGTCTGTCTGTACTTAGCTCCTTTACAGTCAAAAATTTTAAAGAAAACACAATGTACACAATCCAGATTCTCTGTGAATTTTCCATTTTTATGTGGCTTATTTTTACTTTATTTCTCTTAATCTATAACTATCTGTACTCTGTCTCTTTAAAGATTTTACCTTTTTTTTTAACCATTAACTTTATTTTCTATATATTTTTTCTTTTCTCTCTCAAGCCTACATTCATCCAACAGTGTGGTCTTTTATGTCTGAATCTGTTTTATTGTGAATCTGTAACATATTTTTCATATCCAGGAGCATTTTTTAAAATGTTAAGTAATTTTCTGTACTATGAGGGCCAAGGCAGTTTCTTTATTAGTTAACCAACGAAAGCAACAGATAAGATACAAGACCCACCTCCATCAAAGACAAGGTGGGTCAGTCCTTAAAATCCTGCTTCATAGAAAAGCCTGTCGAATGTTCTAGGCCTGTAGGCCGAAGATGGATGAACCTATGTTGCCGAGGAATCCTGGGTCCAGGCAGCCAGCTGTTTCCGTCATTTCTCACTTCTTTTGGAAGTCACTTGCCTGCACTTCCTGCTTACTCAGTTAATATTATCTCCTTCTTGTGTCTCTGACAGAGTTGAAGACTGGATAGCTATTGTTTTCCTTGTTTATCAGATGAAGAAAAGAAACTCACTACAGAGGTATAAAGTGTACAAGGTTGAGAGATATCAAAAGATAGTTTTGGATGGTAATGCAAGTTAAGATAGAAAGTAAATTAGGTATAAGACCTTGGACTCACAAAGATAGAATAGATAATGCAGTATTTTCTCTGTATTTGTCAAATGTGATGGATTAGACATTGTTGATATTCTTATTGCCTGTATATATTATATATAGTTAGTATACGTATTGTGTAAAGTTTTTCTTATATTAGTTATAGTCTTTATTTTAGACAAAAAATGGGAAATGTAGTGATATTTTGTTTGTGTTTTAACAAATCAAGCTTGCCTGAAGATCAGAATGCGGAGCTAAGCCACCAGAGGCCAGGCAGTGGTTATACACACCTTTAATCCCAGGATTTAGGAAGCAGAGGCAGACGGATCTCTGTTAGTTCAAGGTCACACTGGGTGTCATGAAATTAATCCAGTCTATAAGCAAAACAGAGCTCACTCAAAGGTGATCCCAGCACCAGGGAGGTGGAGACAAAGTGATATGGATGGCAGAAAGAGGAATATAAGGTAGGAGAAGACAGGAGCTAATTGCAGTCTGGGGATGCAGTCTGAGGTGCAGTCTGAAGCAGTCAATCAGAGGAAGCAGTCTGAGGAGGCAGATTGTCCTCTTGGTCTGAGGGTTTGGTAGACGTAAAAGGTTTCTTTTTTTTTTAAAGATTTATTTATTTATTAAGCATACAATGTACTGCTGGCAAGGAAGGCACCAGGTCTCATTACAGATGGTTGTGAGCCACCGTGTGGTTGCTGGGAATTGAACTCAGGACCTCTGGAAGAGCAGCCAGTGCTCTTAATCTCTGAGCCATCTCTCCAGCCCCGGTAAAAGGTTTCTTTAGTGATTGGCTATGCTGCTTCTCTGATCTCTCAGCTTTCACCCCCTAATATCTGACTCTGGGTTTTATTAAGAATAATTAGAATTCGTTCTACAGTCACCATTTAAGGGTTTTATTTTAAACATATTACTCAGTTCATCATTTTTTACCACAATAGTGGGCCATAGGTAGGAAAATGTCTCCTAGCAATTTTTGAAGCCATTAAGGTCTGTACTTGGTTTCTCCTGATTTTCACCTTTTGGAGTCTAATTTTTTGTATACCTATTTTATATCCTAACTAACTAACTAACTAACAGAATCTCCTCTTTGTATTATTTCAGAAGCAATTTGTAATCCCCAACAAGGCAAAATTTTCTTTACTTCTTCAAACATTCTTTCTAAAGTATCTAGATTTGAGTCAGCTAGTAAAATACTGTCCATATAGTGGTTAACTATAGACTGAGGAAATTGGTTATCATTTCCAATGACTAACATACAAAATATTGGCACAGGGTGTGGCTATTTAATATTCCCTGTGGGAGAACCTTCCAATGATATCTCTTAACAGGCTGAGAATTATTATAAGTAGGCACCATGAAGGTGAATGTTTCTCTGTCTTTTTCTTGTAAAGGAATAGTGAAGAACCTATCTTTTAAATCAATAACTATAAGAAGCCATCTTTTAGATAATAGAGAAGGCAAAGGAATGCCAGACTGTAGAGAGCCCAATGGTTGAGTCACCTTATTAATAGCTCTTAGATCTAATACTATTCTCCATTTTCCAAATTTCTTTTTAATAACAAATATAGGAGAATTCCAAGAGTTTGTTGATTCTTCAATATGCTAAGCATTTAGCTGCTCCTGTAACAGCTGCCCTATGACCTGCAGTTTCTCTGTTGTTAAAGTTCATTGCTCAATCTATATAGGTTTGTCCACCAACCATTTTAAAGGTAGGGATGTTGGTGACTTTGAAAGATCAGCAGTTGGCTGGAGACATGCTTTGGTGGTTAAGAACACTGGCTGTTTTTCCAGAGGATCTGAGTTCAATCCCAGCATTCACATGGCAGCTTACAACTGTCTATCACTCCAGTTCCAGTCACTCCAGTCACACGGGCATACATGTGACAAAACACCAAACAAATTTAAAAATAGAGATCAGCATCTCTTGTGCCATGTTCTTATATAATCTGAATGGTCAGTGGCTGCTCTTATAATACCTTCTAATATTTTCCCCAGAAACATACATTAATTTATGTTTAGTTTCTAATACTGGAGAAATGTTAATCTGAGTATTTCATTGCTGTAACAAATCACATTCCAACAAAGTCATTGCTATGGTAGCCACATATGACTTCAATTTTCCTCTCTGTCCTTCTGGCCCTATATACATTCAACCCATCTCACACTGTATTTTACCTGAGATAAAGTTCCAGTCCCTAAAAGCTGAACATTTACCTCCTGAAGAAATCAGTTTTGATTCCAAGATTCTGGTGCAATTATTGTTATTTCTCCACCTGTGTCTATCAGACCTTCAATGACATCATTTATTTGTATTTTTAATTATGGTCTTTGATTATTTATAGAAGTTTGCCAAAATATTTGCTTTAAAGTTCTCCTGAATTTTTGTTCTCTATTCTATAGCTGTTCTATTATCCAGAACAGCATGATTTCTTACAATAGGTATCAGGTTCTTCAATTGCTCTGTGAAGGAGTGTCCTCCAGGATGACAGGAAATGACTGAACTTAATTTGGCCCCTCAATGTTTTTCCTAATTGCAAAGGGTTACCTTGACTGTCCATCATTGATCTCACTCATTAGTCCAATGCCTGTCCTTGCCACACCTGCTGCATAATTCAGAAGGAAGGGAAAAACATTGTCTAGGAATGCTCTGTTTACAATCCTTTTTTAGGTGACTTTGTTTACCACAATTGAAACACTTCGACATTTTTTTCTTCTAACCTTTCCCGATTCAAGCATCATCATGGTCATGAGATTCAATATTGATTGTATCTCAGATCCATTCCTCCAAGGGTGCTTATCTTTAATGGCCTAATTACCCTTTGCATTGTGCATTAGCCTTTTCAAATGCCAGAGATTTAATTATTATTTGTCTAGCTTTTGAATTTGGTATCATTCTATTTACTGCTGAAGTCAATCTGTAAGAAATACATGAAGGTTTCCTTCGGGCCCTGTGTAACTTTAGTAAATGACTCAATTTTCTGTCCTGCTTCTCCAATTCTGGCAAGCATTCAAAGCTGCTGCATGACATAAATCCGATGTGTGGTCATTATATAGAGATTGCCTTTGTACATTAGTGTAATCGTTTGTTTTGGGAGATTTCCATACCTCTAGCCCTGCTTCAGTGTCCAATGGTCTTAGCCTCCATCTTTCCACCAGGCCTTCCATTGTAATTGAGGACCAGGCTCCAAGACTGCTGTAACCAAACCTCCCCATTCTTGAGGGATAATTCTTTATACATTGACCACGAGTTTAACATCTGCTTCACAAAGGGTGAATGCATACCATATGAGACTATCACTTCCTTGAATCGCCTTAAATGTAACATTTCCACAAGAGTTCATTCAGCTCTTTCACTACCTTGGGGATCTCTATTATTTGGCAGTTGTTTCTGTAAGGCTACCTGATAAAGTAAAATGCCCTGTAGTGGTATTTCACTTGTATTTTAATAAATAAAACTCACCTGAAGATCAGAGAGTAAAACAGACCCACTGGTCAGCTTTAGAGACCAGGCAGTGGTAACACACATCTTTAATCCCAGTAGCCACACTAGTTGCCACAGAAACTGGGTGGTACCTGCATTTTATTCCAGCCCTAGAGAGGATTATAAAACAGGAGGAGACAGCTCTTTTTCACAGTCTCATTCTGAGATTCCTGGAGGCAGGATCATCATTTCTGACTGAGGTAGAGGTAAGAGTCAGTGGCTGGCTGCTTTGCATCTTCAGGTTGAACCCCAATTTCTCTGAGTTTCTATTAATCATGCTTCAGTTAAAGCATTTACATTCCTCTATCTGGATCTGAATATATCTAAGATGTTTTAATAAGTTAGAAAAAAAAAGCCTGTGTCTTGGCACTCATATCAACCAATACTTTTTTCTTTATTGATTTTTATTGAGCTCTACATTTTTCTCTGCTCCCCTCCCTGCCTCTCACCTCTCTCTTCATCCTCCCCCAAGGTCTCCATTCTCCCAATTTACTCAGGAAATCTTGTCTTTGTATACTTTCCATGTAGATTATATCTATGTAAGTCTCTCTTAGTGTCCTCATTGTTGTCTAGGTTCTCTGGGATTGTAGTTTTTAGGCTGGCTTTCTTTGCTTTATGTTTAAAAACCACCTATGACTGAGTACATGTAATAATTGTCTTTCTGGGTCTGGGTTACCTCACTCAAAATAATGTTTTCTAGCTCTATCCATTTGCCTGCAAAATTCAAGCTGTTGTGTTTTTTTTTCTGCTGTGTAGTACTCCATTGTGTAAATGTACCACATTTTCCTTATCCATTCTTCGGTCGAGGGGCATTTAGGTTGTTTCCAGGTTCTGGCTATGACAAACAAAGCTGCTATGAACATAGTTGAGCACATGTCCTTGTGGCACGATTGAGCATCCTTTGGATATATACCCAAAAGTGGTATTGTTGGGTCTTGAGGAAGGTTGTTTCCTAATTTTCTGAGAAGTCGCCACACTGACAACCAAAGGGGTTGTACCAGCTTGTATTCCCACCAGCAATGCAGAAGTGTTCCCTTTTCCCCACAACCTCTCCAGTATAAGTTGTCATGTACCTGTCACGTGGCAGCATTTCTTCCAGTTTGGCTGTGCAAGATGTACAAAGGGAGCTGGAGGTGCTGGAACATCGTTCAGGAATCCCAGTTAAAGGCTTGTCAGTCACCTTTGTCACCCTCTGTCATCAACAACTGGACCCTGTTGTTGACATTTAGATGGTTTTCAGTTCTTATTATGAAAAATTAGGTCAGGTTGGGCAGGAGACATGGCTCGGCTCAGTCGTGGTTAAGGGCACTGGCTGCTCGTGCAGAGCACTTGATTTCAATTCCCAGCTTGCACACGGTGGCCTGCAACCATCTGTAACTCCAGTTCTAGAGGAGCCAATCTGCTCTGACCTCCATGGGCATGTGGTTCACATTTGCAGGCAGTCATACACATGACGTAATAAAGAAACAAAAACTAGGTCAGGTGTAGTGGTAACACATGTAACCTCAGCTATTTCCTGCTGAGGGAGGGAGGATCAAGGGAGGTCAAGGTGGATGGGCAAGATGGCTGAGCAGTTAAAGGCACTTGTTGCCTAGCCTGAAGCCCTGAATCCCACATGATGGAAGGGGAGACCTGACTTCTACACGTCGTCCTCAAAACCCCACGGGTGCTACTTGCATGTTCCCAAGTTCAATTACAGGGGTGCATCACCAAGCCCAGCTCCCAAGAAGACTTTTTAATTTTGTTTATCTGGTTCTGGAAACTGGACCCAGGGTCTTGGCCTTAGCTAAGCAAGTGATTCCTTATCCCACCCAAGCTACAGCCTCGGTACCCTGAAAACACAAGAGCCTGTCCCTTAGAACACAGCTGCACTGACCATACCTGATACCAACAAATGAAATTACTGGATCCAAAGCTAAATGTGTTTCCAGGGCTTTAAAATAGACTGCAAAACCTCTCTGGGGAGCAGCAACAACTCACGCTCAGAGCAGCGCTACCTGAACAGGCTTACCTCAGCTATGATGACGATAAGACAAAAGTCTGCTGGTTTGAAAACTGAAAACGGTTTCAGTTATTTGGTACCCCGCGTATGCCGGGCAAACACTCCACTGCTGAGCTCACCCTTACTCCTTCAAAATGATTTTATTTTCATTTATTCAACAAGTATTTATGAGTGTCTTCTTTGTACAATGTATGGTGCTGGGAGGCGGAGGTAATGAGGGCTATGTGTTAATAAAAAAGAAAATTAATATATTGGGTGGTGGTGGTGCACACCTTTAATCCCAGCACTTGGAAGGCAGAAGCAGGTGGATCTCTGAGGCCAGTATGGTCTACAAAACCAGTTCCAGAATAGAATATAGAGAAACTCTGTTTCAAAAAACAAAAAGAAAAAAGAAAAAATACAAACTGTATATAATGACAGACTTGTAGATCTCAGATTCTGACTCATGAATGCGGTGGCAGAACAATTAAACATAATTCCCAACATCAACCTAGGCCTCTGCATGCGCGTGCACGTCTATGTATTCAATCCCACACACCTAAGCACCCCACATAGGAAAAGCATGCAGCCACAGGTACTCCACATGCACAAACCAAACACAAGTCACCAAACAAAAAGTAAGCCCTGGTGAGACGCCACCACCATCAGGTTCAAAGGCATGTGTTGTTAATCCCAGCACTCAAGAGGCAGAAGCAGGCAGATCTCTGTGAGTTTGAGGTCAGCTGTCTCTAGAGAATGAGTTCCAGGCCAGTCTGGGGGGAAAAACAACAACAACAACAAAAACAAATAAAAAAGCAAAACAAATGTACAAACAAAAAGTAAAAACAAAACAAAAAGGTGGCGGTGAGGTGATCTGGAGATGCGTCACTCCTAATAGCAACTGTGTGCAAGCATGGGGACCTGATTCTGGATCCCAGAAACCAGGTAAAAAGTCACGCAGGAACATATGTGCACCTGTAACCTCAGTGCTCTGGGGGATGGGAATGGGGAACAGGAGGGTCACCAGGGTTTGCTGTCCAACCACTTAGTTCTAGGCTATCTCCCCCTAAAAAAAAACAACCCAAACCTTGACCCTTCAGTCAGGAACAACAAACACCAAGTGTGGGGGCTCATGTCTGCAGCCCACGCACTTGTGAGGTTGAAGCCAGAAGACTGGTAAGTTCAAGGCTAGCCTGGGTTACAGAGTGAGACCTAATTGTTTTTTTTCTTTAGGTTTTTCGAGACAGGGTGTCTCTGTAGCTTTGGATCCTGTTCTGGAACTAGCTCTTGTAGACCAGGCTGGCCTCAAACTCACAGAGATCTGCCTGCTTCTGTCTCCCGAGTGCTAGGATTAAAGGCAGTCATCTCGTCAGCAAGAGGTCCTGGGTGTCATCCCCAGATCACAAAATTCTCCCAGGGTTTCTGAGACCAGAGAGAGTGTCTGAAACAACCAACTCACACACATTATAATAACAAAGTGCCAACGATCCTGCTTCTCAGAGGAAGGCTGAGAGGACCAAAGGAGTGGGCATCTTTTACCCAAAGCTACACAGTTGGCAAGAGGAAAGCTGTGGCCTGAACTTTGAACTTGGGACTGCTTGTCTTCAAGCTGTGTTCTATTCCCACTTGAAGGGCCCTCTTGCTGCTGTGTCCAGAAAACCAGCTTTTCCGAGGGTGAAGAAAGTGGGCTGGCTCCTTGTGCCTCTCAGTCCAGCCTGACAAGAGTGAGCAGGCTGGTTTCTGGCTGTGTCATACCTGTGTTTCTCTTCATATCCCAGAGGGTCCGCTTAGTCAAGCCTGGGTGTTGGAGGTAAAGCCTCATTTGCCCATTCAGCAGTCTGTACAATGGGATCATCAGAGCAGGTACCTCCTGGGATTACGGTAAAGGGTAAACCAAAGAACAGACTTAGTATCCTGCACAGTCAACAATATTAGCTGCTATCATCCATGCCCAGGCCTTGCTCTTGTGGGACTTTGGAAGGTGTTGGGAAAACACACATTTTTGTTTGTCATTTTTATTATGTTTTAGACAGGGTCTCACTAAGTCGCCCTGGTTAGTCTGGTACTCACTACGTAGAGCAGGCTGGCCTTGAATTTTTGGATAATCCCCCTACTTCTGTTTCCTAAATGCTAAGATTACAGACACGTGCCACCACGCCGTGCAGAAATTTTTTTTTAAAGGTTTAAATTAATTTATCTATTTGTGTATGAGGAAGTCACAAAGGTCAAAGGACAACCTGAAGTGTTGGCTCTGTGTCTCCAAAATGCTGGCTCCGGGAATTCAACCCAGGTCATCAGGCTTAGCAGCAACACATTTTTATGCCAAGTCATCTTACTAGTTCTAAAAATACATTTTTGAAACAAGATTACAAAATAACACATATAGATAATTTAATAATAAAAAATGTTGGGAAAAACCCAACATCCTTCTTTTCCTAGCTATTTGGGAGGCAGAGGCATGAGACTGAGTTTGAGGCCGGCCTAGGCAACCCAGCAAGCTCCTTTTGGTTTGTTTTAAAGTGGAAAGGGTGTTGTGAACTGCTGTCCACTGGACGTGACAGCATCATGACACTCAAGAGCGCACAGCAGCTACCATCATCTGCACAGCGAGATCCAGCCACTCCACAGTCCAGTATGGATGCGAGGACTTGGAGGGCTCCCAAACTAGCTGAGGACCGATTGACTGTTAATGGCTGCCGGGGGAAACCGAGTCATTTTTCTTGGAAGGTGTGGCCACTGGCAGAGTATCCATGCTCAGGTGGATACCCCACACCAACAGGCACAAACAGCACCAACTGGACTCAGTGAGTTATTAGAAAAATAAAAAGATATGAGATGCGGGGTGGGGTAGGGGAGAAGTACGGGGGTAGGTATAAAAGAGAGCATTTTGATTAGATGTGATCAAGGTTCACTATATATAGGAATAAAAAGTTTTCTAAAAACTAATAAGTAAAAAATAAAAGAGAATGCCAGGCAGTGGTGGCATACACCTTTAATCCCAGCACTCGGGAGGCAGAGGCAGGTGGGTCTCTGAGTTCGAGACCAGCCTGGTCTACAGAGAAACCCTGTCTCAAAAAACCAGAGATAGAGAGAGAGAGAGATAAACAGCAACCAAAGAAAACTATTATATATATGTAGGAGACCCCCGAAGGAAATGTTGGTGGTTCTCTCTCTATCTCTCTTTAAGACAGGGTTTCTCTATACTGGAACTTGCTTTGTAGACCAGACTGGCCTTGAACTCACAGAGATCCGTCTGCTTCTGCCTCCTAAACCTAAGTGCTGGGATTAAAGGTGTGCACCACCACCGCCCGGTTTGTAGCTCTTAACTCTTGGTAATATCATGGGTTCTTATTGAATTTTTCCTGTTGCTCCCATATATTTTCTGAAATTCCTATGGTTTCCACAGCCAGGAAAAACTGACAAGAACAGAGCTGTAAAGACTGAATGGGGCTTCTCCAGAGCGTGGTCCAGGAAAAGGGGGTCCGAGCAAAGAGAGAATTGGGACTGGGGAGAGAAGTCAAGAGAAGACTTTTCTGTATCCTTATTTCTTGTCTGTCTGCTTCTCTGGGCTTTGGAATTCCTGGTGGCACGATCTGGAGTCTAGTTTGTTTACTAATGTATTCTCTAGCATCTAAAAAACCCACGGAACAAAACAAGAAAGTCTTGTGCTTAGTAGGTGCTCAATCAATGCTAATCTAATGAATGAGTGAATGACCTCCACAGCTCTGCTTAGCCTGAGAGACAATGATGCTCCTCAGTTTGCTATCCAGCTGGTGCAGAGCCAAAACTGAGGTACACAGTTTCCATGGCAACTGAAGAAGGGCCAACAGGCCAGCAGCAGGAGGCAGACTCAGGGATTGTGAGCTCTGCTTCTCTTCAAGGTGTAGCCTAGAAACTGGGAACAAGGCAATAGGCTCTGTCAACAGAGGTGGAGTGGGAAAGATCTTCATAAACAGTTCTCCCATTTGTCACCAGGCAGGCTGGTTCAGCCAGTCAATGGGTGCTCAGGTAGGTGAGCTATAAAGGATGGGAGGCTCTAGTCTGGACCCAGACGTGTCACCTTGAACAAGCATTTTAACCCCTCTGAGTCTCCTTCATAAGAGGGGAGGTTTGATGAAAAGGTGTGCAGTGGAGGTGTGAACGCGCAGCCATTGTGGAAAGGTCTGCTGGTTCCACACGAAGTTAAATACAGAAGCTGGGCATGACAGTGTATGCTGTAACTGTAGCACTCAGGAAGCCAAGGCAGGGGATTTCCAGCCCTAGGCCAGTCTGAGCTGTGTGTTGAGATTCTATAAAAACATCTGGATGTTTAAAGTTATAGAATAGATGCCTGTGGGCCCAAGAGATGGGCGAGATAGAGAACCGGGTTATGGAAAATCTCTGGCTTCTGCAGAAGCACCTCCGTGGTCTACTTTGGTATCTTTCCTTGCCTCCAGCTACTTCTCCAAGGGATTCCTGAGTCACTAGGCTTTCTCCAGAATCTGCATTTGCAAAATGCGGCTGTATCCTTTGTTTTCCTTAGAGCACTATGGGTGAGGAGTCCAGAGAACTCTTTTGCAAGGTAAGCCCTCTGGGTACATGTGGTACCCAGTTTTTTTTTTCTTTTTTTTTTTCCTTTTTCTTTTGGACAAGGGATACACAGAGGAAACCTTGTCCTGGAACTCACGTCTGTAGATCCACCTGCCTCTGTCTCCAAAATGCTTGGATACAGGGGTGGGCTGCCACCAGCGCCCGGCAGCATCAGTTTTCTATACATAGCCTACTGAGATCCAGTGCCTAATCATAGGAGCCACTAACGGGGTTCAGACCCCTGGCCAGGAGGACCCATAGCTTAATTGACTCCTGACTCTACCACCAACAGTGTGGGTGCGGGCAAGTCACTCACTTTTCCACTTTGTCTGATGTAAATGTAAACATGCACATCTAACCTGGAGAGAAGTGGATAAGGTGGACGCTGACAAATAAGACCCTTCTCTTTCTGCTCCCCAGCCCTGCCTGAGAAGAACAGGGCCCTAGAAAACACCAGATGTATGTATGCTCTTTCTTGGAACCCTCAACAGCAAGCACTTCTGGCTTCCAGAATCTGCCTCAAAAATGCTGGGACCGACAGATTAAGGCAAAAACAGGATTTGAGCCCAATGGAACAGATCTTTCTTTAGGGTCAGGGAGTTTTCCTCAAATCTTATCCATCATTTTCTCTAGTAAATCTGGACTGTCCTGTCTGAAGAGGGTGAATTCTCCATTAAGAGAGATGCTGCTTTGTCCAGTGTACAGGTTAAGAAACTGGCTCACAGAAGTCAAGTAATTGGAACCAAGACACAACCAGAGAGCTCAGGTCTAGGATTTGAACTAGGGTCCTCTTACAGTGCCACGCCAAGAAGCTTCAGAGAGCGCGTGGCTAGGCTCAAGTTAGGCGCGCGGTGGTGGGAACCTCGAGCCGAGTTTAAAGCCTGGCCCGTTCATTTGCATGTTAATACCCAGAATGCTTTTCCACAGACACCGCTTCATTTAATGGAAGCGCTCAGTTTGGAACCGTGTAAAGTTTGGAATGCGTATTTCGCTCCTCTTGCAACTGTGGGAACTTTGCGCCGGTACACGTGCCTTGCCTAGTCTCAGGCTCTGAGCCCAATGGCTCAGCGGCGGCCCCAGCAAGGCAACCTCCGTGTCCAACTCTCATCTGTAGTATCCTCAAGCGGGTTAGGGACAAAGCGCTCAGGCCTGGCCGCAGGGTCCGCGGTCAGAGTGCCCGGCATTTTGTTGGGCGGCGGGCGGCAGGCGGCAGGCATGCTTCTGGCTTGGGGAAGATCGAGGGCACTTCTCCATCCCTAGGTTCCCTACTTTCCCTCAAAACTGCTGGGACGTGCAGGAGCCGCTGGTTTTGTCCGTCTTGTCCATCGCCATCACTAGGTTGCTTCCTTGAGCAGGCGACTTTACTGCTCCCTGGGGCACAAAGCCCAAGGAGCGGTGGGTGGGGAAAACGACCTATCTCCCTAGTTATCCAGATACACAGGCCATTTGCCTCGGTCAGTACGAGGCGGGCAGAAGGTTCCGCCTGCGTCGGGCCGGGACCCCGCGTCCTTCTTAGGGCTGCAGAACGGGAGAAGGTCGCAGCCGACTTCTGGGGATTTCGGCCATCAAAGGAGAGCTAGGCAGGGTGCTGATGCCCGCCCGACCTGCGGGTGCGCAAGGCAGACTGAAGGGGGGGGGGCTCAGATCCACACGCTCTGGCCGCCCCTCCCGCACGCTCGCCTACACTCTGGGCGGGCAGCGGAGGGGCCGCTGTAGCTGGTTTGCTGGCTCGGCGCTCGGATCGTATTGGTCGGGGTCGGGGAAGGGGGGGCGCTGAGGCTGCAGCCCCCGGCCCCGCGGGCGGGGTGGGGAGGCGGGGGCTCAGGCTGCGCTAGCATTGGCGGAGCTGGGGAGTGGGGAGGGGGGGCAGGAAGCAGGGGGGGAGCGGAGCTGCAGGGGGGGTGTATAAATAGGGAATGGGGGGACGTGCATCCTCCGCTGGGTGAGGGGGGGTGCTCGGCACAAAGAAAGTGGAAAGTTTGCGGCGCTAGGCGGCCCAGGCTAGGGAGCCCGGTGCGCACGTGCGGGGCAGGGACCACCGAGACCCCCCACGCCGAGCTCACTGCTTTTTTTTTCTTTCTGCAAGCTGGGGGGGGTGTTGTTGGTATCGCCCCCTCCTTCTCCTCCCCCCAGGGGTGAAAGTGCAAGAGGAAGTGCAGCCGCTGCCATCTTTCCTCCGTTCCGAACGCACGGAGCCTGGGGCCGCAGCGCCGCCGCTCCGCCGCCACCCGTGCCTGGCCTGGGAAAGGGCCCACCCTGCCGCTGCCACCCACTCGCTTCGGCCGCCGCCTTCGCCGGCCTCCAAGACCCGGCCTACACCACCGCTCCCGTGCGCGCCGACCGCTGCCTTCGCCTTCGCCTTTTGTTTCCTTTGCTCCGGCGCCCCCGCCCCGGCTCGCGCTTTGCAGGGGACGCAGCGCGCGCCCCCAGCGGGCCCGGGAAAAGCCTCGGAGCACGCGCTTGCGCTTGCGCGGCGGACCCCTCCTCCTCCCTGCGCGCGCGCGCGTCTTTTGGCTGCGCGCCGGCGCCGCCTGGCGGGCGGGAGGGGAGGTGGTGGCCGCGTTTGCAAGAGGGGCGCACCTCTTCGCTGGTTTACCCCCTGGAAGGTAGACCGTGAAAAGAAGCCGGGTAGGAGGAGAGCGAGTGCGGCGCCGGGTTCGGCGGGGGGTGGGGTAGCTATGTGGGGGGCAGTGCACCACTGGGTATAGACGTTCTGATCCGGGCAGGGGGCGTGTGCGCTGGGCGCACCTGCGAGGACTACCCAGCACCGGGCCGCACGTGCCGGGAGTGTGATTTGTCCGCTGAGCAAGGCGTCTCGCTGCCTAGGGGAAGGGACTGGAGACCGGCGAGTGCCCGGCCCGACTAACGGGGAGCGGGCAGCGGCCATGGAGCGGGTCAACGACGCTTCCTGCGGCCCGTCGGGCTGCTACACCTACCAGGTGAGCAGACACAGTACGGAGATGCTGCACAACCTGAACCAGCAACGCAAGAACGGCGGGCGCTTTTGCGACGTGCTGCTACGGGTGGGCGACGAGAGTTTCCCGGCGCACCGCGCCGTACTGGCTGCCTGCAGCGAGTACTTCGAGTCTGTGTTCAGCGCCCAATTGGGCGACGGCGGAGCTGCAGACGGGGGTCCTGCTGATGTGGGAGGCGCGGCGGCGGCTCCGGGCGGCGGAACTGGAGGCAGCCGTGAGCTGGAGATGCACACCATCAGTTCCAAAGTGTTCGGAGACATCCTGGACTTCGCTTACACGTCCCGAATTGTAGTGCGCCTAGAGAGCTTCCCTGAGCTCATGACGGCCGCCAAGTTCCTACTGATGAGGTCGGTCATCGAGATCTGCCAGGAAGTCATCAAACAGTCCAACGTGCAGATCCTGGTGCCCCCTGCCCGGGCTGATATCATGCTCTTTCGCCCTCCTGGAACCTCTGACTTGGGCTTCCCTTTGGACATGACCAACGGGGCAGCCTTGGCAGCCAACAGTAACGGTATTGCTGGCAGCATGCAGCCCGAGGAAGAGGCTGCCAGGACCACAGGTGCAGCTATTGCAGGCCAAGCTTCCCTGCCTGTATTACCTGGGGTAGACCGCTTGCCCATGGTGGCTGGACCCCTATCCCCCCAACTGCTGACTTCTCCATTCCCCAATGTGGCATCCAGTGCTCCTCCACTGACTGGCAAGTGAGGCCGGGGACGCCCCAGGAAGGCCAACCTGCTAGACTCCATGTTTGGGTCTCCAGGGGGCTTGAGGGAAGCAGGCATTCTTCCATGTGGTCTGTGCGGGAAAGTGTTCACTGATGCCAACCGGCTCCGGCAACATGAGGCCCAGCACGGCGTCACTAGCCTCCAGTTGGGCTATATCGATCTTCCTCCTCCAAGGCTGGGTGAGAATGGGCTACCCATCTCCGAGGACCCCGACGGCCCCAGAAAAAGGAGCCGGACCAGGAAGCAGGTGGCTTGTGAGATCTGTGGCAAGATCTTCCGAGACATGTACCATCTCAACCGGCATAAGCTGTCCCACTCTGGGGAGAAGCCGTACTCCTGCCCCGTGTGTGGTCTGCGGTTCAAGAGAAAAGACCGCATGTCCTACCATGTGAGGTCCCATGATGGGTCAGTGGGCAAGCCGTACATCTGCCAGAGCTGTGGGAAAGGCTTCTCCAGGTGAGAACGGCCCCTTCCCCCACACTCTACCGTGTACTGTCTTAGTTATGCCTCTTGAGACAGTTCCTTGCCAGGACAAGGATCTGGGGATGTGGATCTTGTGGGGGTGGAGGGTCACTGGACCTTAACAGAGCATGCCATGTTTAGACAAAATGTTTTAAGAGATGGTGTGGCCAAGAGCTGCATCTGTCCCTTCAGGCAAGTTCTCCGACACTCGGGCACTACTATCCTCCTCCTCCCGAGGCCTCTGGGAAGGGGCCGGATTCCTCAGGCCAGGGCCAGTGGGCCTCCCCATTCTTCTCCCCTGGTTCCCTTTGTGTTTCCGGCACCAGGCGTGGGGCCCCCTCTGGGGGCGGGAGGCTGGGCTCCTCCCTCGACTTTCCCCGCCTGAATGGCTGTGGAGGGAGGGCCTGAACAAGTGCGTCTAGGACTCCTTATACTCCCGAGGCCCAGATCCTTCACCGGTTTGAGTAGGTCAGCCAGGAGCTGTAGTTCCCAGCTTTGCCCCTCATGTGACCTAGGATCGAGAGGCGTAAAGCCGGCTATCAGGGCTGTTTTGCAATAGTAATACTAGAATCTGGTGCGCGCTCTGGCCTGCTGGCCCTAGAATCCAGTGAGCCCACAGGTCCTGTGTCTGTTCTCCGACAGATGAAAGGCAGAGGCCCTCTTAAACTTTTAGTGAGTCTTCTTGGTAACTGAGGACTTCCTGGGAGCAGGGGGCTGGGTTTTTTTTTTTTTTTTTTCTTTCCAGTTTGAGAATATTGAATAAAAGGCTGGTTTTAACTGGAATCCTGAGGACCTTGTGTGTGTCAGCTTAGGGACAGGGAATTCCCTCAGAGGGGCCCCAACTTCCAACCAGTCTTACCGGTCAGACAGCCCCTGCCCACCTGCTCTGGCGGGCATCTGGCCTGCCAGCCCAGCTGGGGACTTAAGGCTCCATCCCTGGCCTCTGGGGACTGAATTCCATCCGGGTGGCATTCATTGGCTGCTGTGGCGGGAGAGGCTGGGGGAGGGGAATGCAGAGCTTCTAAGGGGCTTTAGTCTGGACAATGAGTTCCACACCCCCCTCCCAGAAAGGCTGGGGCAAGGCATCCCTGTGTCATTCTAAAGCTGCTGCCTCAGGTCCTAGGAATCATTGAATTTCTACTGGGGGTGGGGTGGGTGGGGTGGGGTTAGCTAGATCAGAGAGAAACATTTGCTTCCCCTCCCCCTTGGGGGGGGGTTGAGATGCTTGGAGCCAGAGCTGGGTGGTGACTTTGTCTTTGTCTTGCTGGGGTGGAGTCCTCCCTAGGAGGGGGTTGGGGAGGAGGGAGGGAGACTGACCAAGTTTGGTCCATCTTTTTTGATGTCTTCTTAAAGTCTGTTGCTCTCTTCTCCAGGCCTGATCACTTGAATGGACACATCAAGCAGGTGCACACTTCTGAGCGACCTCACAAGTGTCAGGTAGGGATGGGACCAGGGTGGAGTTGGGTGGAAGAATGTGTTGGTGTGCTCTGAGCCTTGGCCATTGGCAGGCTGCTGTGTCAGCCAGCTGACTGACCACTGCTTTGCACACACCTCCCACTCTGTCTCTCCAGTGTCTCCCTCTGCCCTCCTTTGTTCTAGACCCCAGCCCTCTTTGCTTTTCCCAGGGCTGAGATCCTCTTTCTTGGTTACTTGGTTCTGTTCCTTAGCTTTCCTGTCCTGGCCTTTTCAGGCTTCTGGCTGGTGGGCCACACTGCCACAAGTGTTGTCCTGGTGGGTCTGACACCTTGCTGGGCCTGGCTGCTGGTTTCCAGTAGTTTTTATGAACTGTAGGGATTTCAAAAGGGCTTCTGCTGGCCCAGCTAACAACCCTTCCCCTGGTTTGAGCTGAGTCAGAACTCAGGTTCCATCAGTGGAGAAAGCATGGCATTAGGAGAGGCTGGAGGTAGGGAGAGGGTGGTCCCATCTCCAAGGCAAACAGCAGGAGCAAGGCAAGGCATCCTCTTCCAGTGTGGAGTCTCATACGGCTGGACTGGATTTTCTCCTGTCTGCTTGAATTCTGTCTGGAGGCTCCACGGGCACCTAGAAGATGAGCTTTCCTTCCCGGCCTCTAAGCATTTCTGTGTGATGAAATACACACCACTGTCTTCTTGGTTGTTTTCCCCTCTGCTATGGCAAGTGTCTTCACCTGATTTCAAGACAGTGTCGGGAGATGCTCCTATAGTCTCTGACAGGGATAGCTACTTCTAACTTGTCGGCCAGCGCAGGTTCCGGGAGGTGAGAGGAAGGAATGGATGTGCACAGGAGGGCAGAGTTCCAAGGACTAGGGGTAAGCCTTCTTCACAAAGGCATGGCTAGGCAGACTCTCCCAAGGATGCTGACTCAAGATAGGCCTGCTGGAATCTGTCTTTGCCTTGCTGCTTTCTGCCTCTCCATCTCTGACTCTGTTGTCATAGAGCACATTCTGATTCCCAGGTAGTGTGCTGAGCAGCCCAGGCAGGATAGGAGGAGCCCAGAGGGCAATGGGGGTGTGCCCGATGGCCTGGGGGGGTAACCTGCACTCTCTGCCCTTTTTCCAGGTGTGGGTTGGGAGCAGCAGCGGCCTGCCGCCCCTGGAACCTCTTCCTAGCGACCTGCCATCATGGGACTTTGCCCAGCCTGCTTTGTGGAGGTCGTCCCATTCAGTTCCTGATACCGCCTTTCCCCTCTCTCTAAAAAAGTCCTTCCCAGCCATTGAAAACCTGAGCCCAGCACACTCCAGCAATGCTCTCTTCTGCCCAGCCCCGCCAGGATATCTGAGGCAGGGTTGGACAACCCCAGAGGGTAGCCGGGCCTTTACTCAGTGGCCTGTAGGCTAGCCTGGGTCCTTCTGGAGTGGTGGAGGGGAGTGGTGGCTAGCTGGAGACCATGCTTTTGGGAGAAGCCAGCAAGATGGTTCGTGCCCACCATTCCCAGATCTTCCCAGCTGAACGCTCTCAAATAGTGATTAGCAAGGAATGCCCCTCCCCGGTCTCTTTCTGAACACTCTTGTCTCCCCTCCCCCTACCTTGACAGGGGATACCCTGGGCAAGCAACCTTGTCTGGGTGACTCTGGAAGTTGGCGATTGTCAGGAGCTAAGCCCCACCTGTGTGCTTCCCTTTCCATGGCCTCACTTCTCCTACTGATTGGGGTTTCTGGCCACCTTCCTCCCACTTGGGAGTAACTCCACCTCCCGAGAAGCGTCTAGCACAGCTTCAACAAGGGTCCATTGTGCTCTTGTGCTCTTCCTCCTCACAAGGTCCTGCTTCCATTTCTGCCTAGTGAGTTAGATGCTCATGGTTGAGGTTTTTTTTTCAGCTGCTCTGCTCAGAACTAAACTAACCAGTAGCTTTGTATTGTGATACATGGCTTTAGGGGCTGACAAAGCAGATAGACACTCCCTCCCCCAGGTTCCTTGGTGTGTCCCTTAAGCCCTGCATACTCTGCTGGGAGATCAGGAGTGAAGATAAAAGTTTTCATTCTAACATTTGAGGCTTTGTGTGTTTTGTCCTTGGTCTGTTATAACAACTGGCATTATTGTCCCTTGGTGTATGAGCCAGCTCCTGCCCTTCCTCTGCCCTTCCGCACACTCTCTCATAGACCTGACCCTGTAGCCAGAACCTTCTGAAGACCCAGCAAGGTATGTGCTGCTGGCTGTCACACTCTAGGCTTAGTTAAACCACAGAGAATGAAAAGGGTCGGTTACTCAGACTGACAGGAAAGCTTTTTGAAGGTAAGGGGCAGGGAGCCTCAGGCTTGAGTCTCCTTAACTGGTTCACATGCCCCAGCCATTGTCCTGGCCTGGAATTCAGCCAGAGCTAAGAGGCTGGAGTGTCTTAGCCCTCTTCCATTGCTTCTAGTGACCCCATGTCTGAGGCTGGTCAGACAAGGATGGGGGAGGGGGTAACATTCAAGACAAAGGGGCTAAGTCAGTGGAGCTGGACTTTATGTGTTACCCTTAGATTTTTTTTCCCCTGGCTTTTCAAGGTACCCCTTATGTCTTCTGACTGCTAAGGCCTCTTAGAGTTGGGAGGTCCCATCCTCCAGCTGCCCCAATAAGGACTGAAAGCTTTAGAAAATGTGGTGGGGTGGACATTAAGCATGACAGGCTCAGTGGTGAGTAGTGATGATAGGCCCGTTAACAATCGCAGACTGTGTGAGCCTTGGCTGAGCACACAGTAGGCACTTCAAGCCAGGAGGCAGTCACACTGTGCTCTTGGTTGGCTGGCTCCCTTTCAGGGCCCTTCCGTAGAATGAGGAGTTCTTTCTTCTGAGTCTCAGGGTCTGGGTCTCCTCTTTAAGGTCTGTCTCCCTCAGCCCCTTCTCTGCTCTCCTGAGTCATGTGACTAGCCTCTTTTGTGTTCTGTGCTGTCAGAAGTTCTGGTTGGCCCAGACTTGGACTCACACACAGAAAAGCCTGGGGACTCCAGCCACAGAGGCCAATTGAACAGGAAAGCCAACAGTTATTTTAGTTTGGATGTGTATCAAGGTGGTAGTTTCTGTTGTGCCTTCTTTATCCCAATAGGAGAGTGGAGGACAAGGTAGAGGAAGCCAGCTGCATCTTCAGTTTTAATTTTGCTTAGTTAATCACCAAATATTTAATCCATTTGGGGATAATCTAGGGTTAGCTGTCCATTATTTTAGGTACCAAAGTACGACAGGGCAGAGCCTTTAAAGGAAAGATGGGAAATGGTTGTCAAGAGAAACAAGGTGTCTTACTCTCCACAGAGAGGAAGACAATCCTTCCACCTGGTCATGCTTGAGTTCTGAGGCTTAAAATGTTCTTGGTAGTTGAGGTGGCACGCGCCTTTGATCCCAGTATTTGGGAGTAAGGCAGTGGATCTCTGTGTTCACAGTCAACCTGGTCTACATGGTGAGCCCATGTTTCCAAACTGAAAACAAGCACCCACACTCTCTCACAGCAGAGCTAGCTCTTGTCTCTAGATGGCCACATTGTCTGTCCCTCTCCCCCAGAGGTGTGTTTATGAGATCCCTTGCTGTGGTTTACAGGGTGCTAGGCTGGGTGGCAGAGTCTGAACAGACCTCTCACTGTGGCCTATCACTGGGTCATGATGATAAATAACCTTGATACTGAATAGCCAAGATGCTTTCTAGGTTGTCCAGGTGCTGAAGTTTTGCGTGCACATCCTTGCCCCAAGTACACAGGGTCAGTGTCAACACCTTTCTTTGCTAGAATGCACCTGTATTGCCTTCAGAAGCGGAAAGGGTATAGACTTGAGGTCAGTTCTCAACTCACAGGGCATCTGTCTGCCCAGCTATACATTGGTCAAGACAAAAAGACCTCTGTGTAGCTGGAAGATGGCTTGGAGACTGATCTGGTCAGGGTGTTTAGATTGTTCCTTTCTCTGCTACTTGAGCCTTGGGCAAGTACACTATCTAATGTTAGCTTCCACATTTGTCAAAGAAAAACATAAAAGCAGAATGATACTAGGGTGACCTGTTTAAGTTAGCACTGTTTACTTGTGATGACAGAACAGGAGCCGGCTTGTGCTGGTGCAGGTGTCTGGTGTTGAGGAGGGAAGTGGTGGCGGCATCCACCTCCATGCATTGCTGTCAGCTTCATGCTTTGACTGTACAGTAAGGACATACATATGTGTATGTGGGGACAGTGGTCAGACACTTATCTTGAGATTTCAGGTTATCAAGACCCACTTCTAACAGGAAATAAAGGCAACTCCCTTCTGGCAAGCTGATAGGGTAGCGGATTAATAGCAGCACCCTCCACTGTGAAGGCTGCTTTCTCTTACAGCCCTAAAGCAGAGCACACACAGGGAAAAGAAATTTAAGTTCAATTTGACTTTAGCCCCTGAGGCATCTCCATGGAACCAAAATAGCTTGAAAGCCACTGGGTCTGCCTCTTTTCAAGGCTTTGTGACATTCTGTGTTCCTCAAGGCACCCCAGCCTTTGCATGCCCCAACAGAGGAAGGGATGTTGGGGAGAGATAATTGCTAGGGAGCTAGATCCTCATTCTCAGGGTGTGGGTTCTGACCGTTACTTCACAGTTACAGAGCCAAGCTGTGAGTCGTGCTGGGTTGTACCTTTCAGTGGCTGTACATTCCTAGAGTGTGCAGGGGTAACAGCCTGCCTTAGGGGCCTGCTGTATGCATGAGCCACAAAACACCAACATCTCTGTATTAGTCTGAGCTCAGAGCCTGTCCCGTCATGCTGGTGTCACTCTTCTTAGCAACGCTTCTCCACCATAACATTGCACAGATGTCCTCGATGCCTGCAGCCCACTTCCTCCATTCTCACATTAGCAGAACTGACACTATCATTTTATAAGCT
The DNA here is from genome assembly GCF_014885135.2 of Alexandromys fortis. NCBI lineage: Eukaryota > Metazoa > Chordata > Mammalia > Rodentia > Cricetidae > Alexandromys > Alexandromys fortis. The sequence continues at coordinate 5,917,127 of NW_026067920.1, forward strand.
GCTTTTTAAATTCACATTACAAGAATATTATGAAGTGTTATCTTTGTACTTTGTCCTGCCTTTTCCATTTCCCCGTGGCCAAGACAAATGTCATATTTGAATGAAGCAAATACACTGGAGCCTTTGAATAAAGCAATAAGGGGAAACCCTGGGATAGGGAGCAGGAAGACTGGTTTATGTGCTGAACTCACTTATTGCCATTGCTCCTAAAGTCAGTGCTTTGTGGTTAAGAAGGAGCAGCTGTAGAGGTGCACACCTGTGATCCCGGCACTCTGCAGAAGGATGAGCAGTTCAAGGTCAGGTTCAGCTGCACAAAAGGACTTTGAGGTTAGCCTGCGATGTATGAGACCCTGTCTCGGAAAATCAAGGGTGGGGAGAAAGAAAATGAACCAATACTTAACTCTTCACTCAGTAGAGGAGCACAGGACTTAACTGGTCATGTCTTGAGCTTGTCTGTCTGTGGTAAAGAACCAATTCCACCTCATATCCCATGAAACAGCACTGTGGCAAGGAAGGGCAGCCCCTTGGCATTGTGAGTAGAGCCCTACCTGAACCACCCAGCTTTCTAAAGGGACTGATTGCACAAGGTAACAGAAACGGCTTTGCTTCCTGGTGTACTCGGCCAAGTGTGAGATGTCTGTTGTTCCTCATCCTGTTTTCCTTTCTGAAATCAGACCTGCAATGCCTCTTTTGCTACTCGAGACCGTCTGCGCTCCCATCTGGCCTGTCACGAAGACAAGGTACCCTGCCAGGTGTGTGGGAAGTACCTGCGGGCAGCGTACATGGCAGATCACCTGAAGAAGCACAGCGAGGGACCCAGCAATTTCTGCAGTATCTGTAACCGAGGTAATTTTCCCATTGTCTCCTCACTTTAGAGGATGGGCCTGCTCTTGTGGGGAGCCCACTCTTCCCGGACTGAGAAATGCCTTCACCCAGGCTTAGAGCACATCTCTCAGCTAGTTGTCTGAAACCTCTCCCTTTCCAAGAGGCTTGGGTGCTTAAAAGAGCCCAAGAGACTTAATATTGGGAACAGAAGGAAAGAGGTGATCCCCCAACTCGGGGTCAAATACACCTTCCCCAGTGGCAGGATAGATGAATTCACACATACACTAAACAGAGGTTGGCTAGGGTCATTAGCCTGAATGGGCTAGTTCACTCACTGGCAAATGAGACTCAACAGCCAGGGAAGGAGGCTGGATCTGGAGATGAGCAAGAGACAAAAACTTTCTAGCATAAATGTTTAAAAGATTCCAAACAGATTGTGGTCTTGATGAAAGAAAGGCAAAATGGAAGGTGCTCTGAGAGGACAGTGCTTTGAGGCCAAGGTTGGCCTGTGTGGTGTCTAGCTGTGGCAGCAGTGTTATTTTGGATGAAGTCCGCCATGTTCCTGAGGCTCTGCTGGGTAGAGTTGGCTGTCGGAAGTGTTGGAAGTTTGTTTGCAAGCAGTATCTGTGCTGAAGGAGGTTGGGGCGAGGCTGCTGCTGGCTTTGGCCACTTGGGCATGTTGCTAGTTGTTTCCCGGGGCCTCTTGTGTCAGTGTTTCAGTAAGTCTAGTATCTGACTTAATGGGTTGAACACTGAACCAGGAATCAGGAGACACGGGGTTCAGTTTCAGCCTTTGCTATGTAGCTTTGGGCTCTTCTTGCCTTGCTTCTTCTCTTAAAAGTGATTAAGAGCCTTCCCCTTTCCTTCTCATGTGGTTGCTGTTGAGTACCCTAAGAGAAAGTAGCTGAGAATTCTTGTACCTTTACAAGGTACAAGTATAAGGACACCCCTCCTTATACTGTAAAAGGGTAAAATGGTTTGATGCTGCTTCCTGATAGTCTGGTTTGGACAAGGCATAGGACCCCCTGCAGGGTGCTGTCTCACTGAGGCACATTGCTGGGTAGATGTTTTCTTGGGAGTCCTGGAACCAGGTGCCTTCCAGAGACCTCTCTCTGATTTGCCTTGAATGCAGCCACTAGCGGCTTCAGTGGCTTCGTTTCCCTCGAGGTGCAAATGTTGGGGTGGTGAGGGCAGGCGTCTTAGAAAGCTGGTTTCTGCCTCCTTTCATCCTAACCTGGCTTCCAGAGAATACCTCCAAATACCTCTAAACTTGCCGAAAAGCACCCTCAGAAGGACTTTGTCAAGTTTTCCCTATCCTGGACTGGTTCAGTCGGCATAGCTGAGCGCTGTGAAAAGGATGTTAATAAAACCGGAAGTTCAGCCCGGATGACAGGCTCAGGCAAGAACTGCACAGCAGCCCAGGTGGGGCAGCAGCGAGGTTCACCCATTAGGACACAGTTTTCCTCAAGAGCTGCAAAGAGGACTTGAACATCAGCCACAAGCCATGTGACTAGAGTGTGGCATTCACAGAGTAAAGCCAGAGCCTACCAAGACTGTGGACACAGGCTCGAGAGCAGTCTTCAACAAGCAGGAAGACCCGCTCTTCCAGGACCAACCTGTGCAGAGTGCTCAGAAGAGAAAACAGCTGCAGCCATTCTCAGACGAGGAAAAGCTGGCTGCCGCCTCTGGAAGACCAAATGGACAGCAGCACACAGATGCCAACAAAACAAGAGGGTGGAAGAGGATGAGGAGGCTCTGTGTCATCCTTTGCCCTGTGCCACCAAGGAATCAGGCTTAAATAAATGAATGTTCTTGGAGCTGGGCTTGTGAATTGATGGTAGAGCACCTGCCTGGCATGTCACGGCTTTTTGTCCAGTCCCAGGCACTGCAGAATAGTCTCAGGTGAGACTGAATCAGGTGAACTCACAGGTATCTTCTTCTAGTCCAATAATATTTTGTTACATTTTTTGGAATATTTTTTAATTCTAAGTGTGCATGTGTATGTGCGCGTGTGTACCATGTATGTGCAGGAGCCCATGGAAGATATCGGATCTCCTAGAACTAGAGTTATAGGAGGTAGTGAGCCAGGATGTGGGTGCTAGGAACCAAAATTGGGTGCTGTTACAGAGGATTGTTTTTAACCACTGAGCCGTCTTTCTAGCCCTACTGTGAAGCCCAGGCTTGCAGAATTGCTTGTGATCTTTGCATTGGAGAGACTGAGGCAAGAAGACAGCTCAAATTCCAAGCCAGCCAATGCTACACAGCGAGCTCTTGTCACAAAGGAGAAGAGGTCAGGCCTAGTGGCCTGCTCCTGTGGCACAAGGCTGAGGCAGGAGTATTCTCATGACCTCAAGGATAGCCTGGGCTAAATGGCAATCACTAGGCCAGACAAGACCTTCTGCCATAAAACAGAACAAACAACAACAAAAATACACAAGAGGGGGTTGGAGCGATGACTCAGCGATTAAGAGCACTTAGCTGCCCTTCGAGGGGACCTGGCTTCGATTCCCAGCACTTACGTGGTGGTTCACAGCTGTCTGTAACTCCTGTTCAGGGGATCCAGCACTCTCATTCAGACATAACTGCAGGCAAAACACCAATGTACATAAAATAAAAATAAATAAACACACAAGTGGAGGCCAGGTGTGGTGATGCACACCTTTGATCCCAGCACTTGGGTGGCAGAGGCAGGCAGATCTCTTGAGTTCAAGCCAGTCTGGTCTATAAAGTGAGTTTCAAGACAGCCAGGGTTACACAGAGAAAGCCTGTCTTGAAAAACAAAACACATACAAAGGAAACTTTCTCCTGTCAGATGAGCACAAGGGCAGCAAGGTGGTGCTGTACCACTCTCCTGCACTGGCAGTCCTGATACACTGTTAGATTTGGCCCCTCCAGGGTTTGGACACAGAAAACGCAGTCCCCAGTCTCTGCAAGGACACAGGTGAGAAAATACAACTGAAGAATAGTGGCCTCGCGCCATAACAAACTCTGTTTCTGGAGAGGGACAGACTTGCTGGCAGCAGTCACATGTGTGCTCAGTGCTTCCATCATGGAGGCCCAACATCAAGCTGAGTAGGTGGGTGAGCTTAGAATTTCAGCTAAATACACTTGGCCTCAAAGATATGTTCTGCCCAGAAACTCAGTTTCTGTTTCATCCCAACACTTGACTTGCTGAGTTGCTATGTTTAAGCTCTGGGCTCTACGTGGCAGCTGTGGGTCTGTTCTTGCCACTTTCCAATTAAGTTTGCTATAGGTAGTACCATCCGCAAGCAGGAGAAAGTCAAGGGAATCCAGCCACATATTCCACAGAATGGTTTCTGGGAATATACAGCATGTTTTTATTGAGTATCTGCTGTATTTTCTTGGTAGATCACTCTCCCTACACAGAGTGCTTTTCTTTCCATTCACTTTGACTGTAGTAGACTTGTTCTGGCATGCCATGAGGGGGCTTCACTCTACTTCAGAGGCCCCAAAGGAATGAAAAACCAAAGAAAAATTCTCTTGTGAATTGGTAGCATTGTATCATCAGAAAGTTCTGTTGTCTTATACTGGTTTCCAGGGCCACTGTGTCCTGTTGGGTGTGTTTGGGTTTTACAATGCTACCTGGAGGGGTAGGGCTAAAAGCCTCCTTCTCTTCTCTTTAGCCTTGCCTACCCATTCTTGGCTATAGCCTACTTCTTAGGAATGTCTGTCCTCCAGTGTCTGGCCTCAGGCCAAGCACTTAAGTACAGCCCAAACAGCTCCCCAGGCAGGCCAGACAACTAGCACCTGGTCGTGGTCAATCTTTGAAGTAATTGTATTAAGAAAGGAAATACTCTCCTGATCACACACACACATTTCCCTCGAGGACCACCACCACCTGCTATCCTCAGGAGTTTTTGCTAAAGAAAGTTCCCATAAGCCAGCTCTCTGTTTCCTGGAAGCCCATTCTAACACATTCATTATCGCACAGTTGTGGTGATGATAATGAACCCTACTGCACAAGTCCAAAGGACTTTTTTGTTGTTTGTTTTAAAGCTCAAGGGCAGTTTTTTACTAGAATTTGAAAGAAAATTATCAGGGTATATTAGGCAGAGTTCTCTAGAGGAACAGAACTGATAGAATGTAAGTGTGTGTGTGTGTGTGTGTGTGTGTGTGTGTGTAAGAAAAGGTGATTTATTAGAATGGCTTACAGGCTGTGGTCCAGCTAGTCCAACAGTGGCTGCCTACCAATGAAAGGTATTGAGAGTATGAGCAAGCAGGTAGAGAGAACAACAGGTAGAGAGGCAGAGGCAGGCGGATCTCTGGGAGTTCGAGGCCAGCCTGGTCTACAAGAGCTAGTTCCATGACAGGCTCCAAAGCTACAGAGAAACCCTGTCTCAAAAAAACCAAAAAAAAAAAAAAAAAAAAAGAATGTGACACGTATGAAAATTACTAAGTCTCTTATTTACTAATCGGTAAAAATGAGTATAAAATAATAATTTACAACAGGTAGAGTGTTTGGGGAACTTTGTAGACTACTTCTTGCAGCATGCAGGGCCCTCGCACACTATCAGCATTTAAGTGAACCTTTGGCGGGGCAGTGATGACACAGCCTTTGATCCCAGCACTCGAGAGGCAGAAGCGGATGGATCTCTGAGTTCAAGGCTATCCTGGTCTGCAGAGCAAGTTCCAGGACAGCCAAGGCTACACAGAGAAACCCTGTCTCAAAAAACCAAAAATATAAATAAATGTAATGAAACAACTTAAACGGAAGCTGAAATACCTAAATGTGCTGGCCAGATCTGGAGTGGATTAAAGGAATAAAATGAGGGCACTGACCTAAGTGAGCATTATAGTAAAAAGCTTTGGCTCCTGCTAAAGGTCCTTTCTGATCCTTTACTGTGGTGGGATTTGATGACACACTTCCTCCCTGTCAAACTCAAGTCAGTCATTTTATTGGCCTGCCTGATTCTGTGGCTGTCGTCCTTGCAAGGCCTTGTGACATTTGTGGAAACTGGCTCAAGACCTGTTCTTCTAGCCTGAGATACTCATACCTTAAACTGACTGGCACACAAGGAGTAAAGTGGAGCAGCTCTGCGATGCCTGGAGATCATCCTACGAGAACCTGACAGATGTTCCTAGACCAAATCCAGAAGACCACCATGGACAAGGGATGACCACGATGCCACTTTTGTGTAACTCCCTGTCTCTGTTCTTCAGAAGGTGGAATCAGTTCTTAAATTATTGTTCTGAAGGTGGAAAAATTAAAATAGAGCATGCTCCAACATGCTCTATCCCCTGGAAGCTTCCTTGGGGACTTCATTTGTCTCCATCGGGTTTCCCTGTAAGTGATAATAAGCAGGCTTCTGCTGGCTGGAACCCCATATGCTTATCTGACCACATTTCTAGCCATGGTCTCTGCAGCTGACATGGGCCTGTGTGACGTCACTCAAATCACCTGGTACTGAGGCACCAAGTGAGCCAAGCTGGCTGGCCTGGGCCCTTCAATATAGCCTTTCCAGAGAAGCTGACTCATGGACAGTGGCACTCTCCATCCTGACCTCATGGCCTGACGTGATTGCAGATGTTTCTGAGCCAAGGAGAGGACCCCTTCCAGGTGCAGCTGACCAGGAAATGCTAGCCAGAGCTGCCAAAGAAAAGGCATGGGGAGCAGAGAGATATCTCTTGCTGGCTGTGGGATCTCATCTCCTTTTGTCTTGTTTAGGTTTCTCCTCTGCCTCCTACTTAAAGGTCCATGTTAAAACCCACCACGGTGTTCCCCTTCCCCAGGTCTCCAGGCACCAGGAACCCATCCTGAATGGGGGAGCAGCGTTCCACTGCACCAGGACCTATGGCAACAAAGGCAAGCGACCCCTTGCTCTGCACTTTGCTTCTCTGCGCAGACTGTGTTGTGGGGGCGCTGGGCCGGGTGGTGGGGAGGCAAGAATCGCAGTGCTCTCCAGGACAAAGTTATCATGGGTATCTCACTCCCAAGTGAGTGAGGCTTTAGGGTACTGCTGATCCAGCCTGCCTCCTCTTCCCCAGCCTTCCTTCCTCTTGGGTAGCCCCTATTGTCTGGAGCCCTGCAGGGTTGCCCTAGGGACGGAAGAGGAGCACTGCATGATGAATTACTCTGGGTCTACCCACTGCCTGTTGCCCTATAGGATGGTATGGACCTGTGGCTGAACGCTTTCTCCTTGGTTGTTACTATGGGCGGGTGGGAGCCAATGGCTGGCTTCTTCCATGGTATTGGTGGTTTGTTGCCACAAGTGGCCTTTTCCAAGGAGCCTCTGGCTGCATTTGTGAGATGCATGGCAGTAAATGAGCTACCTGATTGCCTCTGATTTGGAGTTGGTTTGTTTGACAAGAGTTCCAGGCTCACCGTTAACTTGGTTCATGTTGTTTGGTGTCTAGCTGTTATTGCCTTTTCGCCAGGGGCATGGCAGATGGTAGAGATGGCATGCTCCATGCTCCCATCACAGACATCCCATCCTGGCATGGCTCTCTGGACCCAGGCAGGAAGCTGTTATTTGGCAGTAGACCCCAGTGTGGGCCAGGCAAGGGAGGACAGTAAGGAGCATTTCTTGGTGTGGGCTACCCAGCTGACAAAGTTGTTCAGAGTTGCTGTTCTTCTGTGTACTTTGGCTGTATGGTCCTGGAAGGGTCTCTGCAGAAGTAGAAAGGTTGTAAAAGCCTCGTGTAAGGGTTGGTGCTATCTGAGCCATCAGGAAGATCTAGCTGAGTAGAGGATCTCATGGTTCCAGTTTTGCCTGCTTTGTGAAGATAGCCACTGGCCTAGTGCAGCGGACAGGCCACTGACGCACCTGCTCATCGGAATCAGAATAGTTTTACTCCAGAGGCACCTCTGGAAGCACCTAGGAATTGGGTGTCTCTGGGTTGTTCTGGGCAGAGGTAGGAGGGATCCCCCTCCTAGCCTTCCTTCCTTCAAGCAGGCTGAGATGATGGTGAACTCTACACACACATCTGCATGAAGAGTTTAAAGTGAAGGGAGGCTGGTGGCCCCGGGCACTGTCATCTTGCTCCTATAGGCATTCTAGACTCCTAGACAGACCAGCCAAACCTCCGTGGGTTCTACCAGGTTAGTTAATGGCCAACTATCCCTCCCGAGCCTGTGAGCTGGCCTCTCATGGTCCCTCCAGGAGGGGACAGATCCAGTGCCTGACCTCATCTCTTCCCTGTTTTGTTTTGTTTTTTCATAGAAGGCCAGAAATGCTCACATCAGGATCTGATTGAGAGCTCTGATTCCTATGGTGACCTCTCAGAAGCCAGTGACCTGAAGACGCCAGAGAAACAGAGTGCCAACGGCTCTTTCTCCTGTGACATGGCAGTCCCTAAAAACAAAATGGACTCTGACGAGGAGAAGAAGTACCCATGCCCTGAATGTGGGAGCTTCTTCCGTTCTAAGTCCTACTTGAACAAACACATCCAGAAGGTGCATGTCCGGGCCCTTGGAGGTCCCTTGGGGGACCTAGGCCCTGCCCTTGGCTCACCTTTCTCTAACCAGCAGAACATGTCTCTTCTTGAGTCCTTTGGATTTCAGATTGTCCAGTCAGCGTTTGCGTCATCTCTAGTGGATCCTGAAGTGGACCAGCAGCCCATGGGGCCTGAAGGGAAGTGAGACATGCTGTGTCCCCACAGAACAGCCTCTGGGGACTGCCAAGAAATGCTGCAAATGTGGAGGGAAGTGATGTCTTTGGGTTCTGGAGCTGAGAGATTTTTATTCATTTTTGACCTCCATCCCTGCCCCTACCCTACTCCCCTCCCTGTCCATCACCCATTTCTCCTGATGGCCTTAGAAACAAACAGACTCTCATCCGATACTCTCTGCAGAAATATTTGAGAGACCCGGTATGGGACAAGGGCAGAAAACACTACATAGGCCTCTCCGGCAGCATCGGTCCTGGTTCTTCTAGTTCTGAGTGAGAGCTTCTGGTACTCAGCTCTTGGTGATCTTGGATCTCAGTGGTTTTAGTGCCCCCTACCCCCAACTTCTTTCATTCCTCATCCCCCTTCCTATGTCCTCAAAAGGAAATTACAGTTGGGTCTCTGCCCTCTCATGGCCAACTATTTTTAAGAAAGCCAGAAACCTACAGCATCCCATGGACCATAGTATGAGTGTCCTCTGAGAGCCCTTTGAGGTTGGCCCTGGTCTTCCTGAGCTACTGGAAGCTAACATTTCAATGCCAGGACAAGCTTATCTACTGAGGACACATCTACCCCAAATTCCAGTTTCTTACTTGATTTTAGCCATTCAACTTGCTGTTGGGTTTTGATCTCTGATTCTTATTCTTGTTATTTTTAGGACCAGTTGTAGTGAGTTGCTACTGAAAGCTACCCCAGGTGACACAGAGCTCTTTGTAAACCGCAGTCACACTTTAGGGTTAGTATTAAACTTTGTTTAGATGTACCATAATAAACTTGGCTAGTTGTTTGAAGTCTATGGAAGAAATAGTTTTATGCAAAATTAAAAAAAAAATTCCAGTCTGATCAGGAAGCGATTTCAATGGTGTTGGGGGCCAGGAAAGTGGAAGAGCCTCAGGTAGAGACATTGTGTATCTTGGTTGTGTTACACTTGAGCAAGCCCAGGTTGACCTTGTGATGTGAATTGATCTGATCAGACTATATTAAAAACATTAGTATGATACTCTGCCTGCTCCCCTGAGTCCAGTTTTTCAACTGTGTCTTCGGGACCTGGACATCAGCAGTCTATACCCCTTGTCAGGGAGGGGCAGTAAATGATTCTCCATTGCACCAGTTCCCTGTGCCTCATGGGTAGATGTTCCCACCAAAAGACAGGTTTCCAGGACTCATTTACTCATTCAGTCCTTGTTTGCACTGCTGTGTACCAGGTATGTTTTTAAGCTCTGTAATAACAAAACAGCCCTTGGCCTGACTACGAGATTTAAGTATAGCTTTCAGGCATTGAGGAGTACAAGAGGAAAATGGCAAAAGGTGATGATGGGTTGGTGACAGCTAGTAGGTAGGGTAGCCCCCTCAAAGCAATGACCTGCTACAACTGGGGGGATATGGCAGGGAGAAAACATGACCAGGAGGTTCGTCCTCACATGTTGTAGCTGGTTTTGTTGTTCATTAGTTGTGAATGTATGAAGAGAAGATAGTCTTAGTTCTGTGTATGTATGTGCACATGTGGAAGCCAGAGGACAGTCTCCAGTGCTGTTCTAGAGGAGCCATCCACCTTGTTTTTAAAGGTGCTCTCTCACTGACCTGGAATTCGCCAAGTGGGCTAGCCTGCAGGCCCCTGGAATCCACCTCTAGTTCTGGGATTACAAGTGCACAGCACTGACATGGGCTCAAGGGCTCAAACTCAGGTCCTCATGTTTGCAAGACAAGCATTTTACCGACTGAGCCCCTAAAAGGAGAATTTTATTTTATTTTATTTTATTTTTTTGGTTTTTCAAGACAGGGTTTCTCTGTAGCTTTGGTGCCCGTCCTGGAACTAGCTCTGTAGACCAGGCTGGTCTCGAACTCACAGAGCTCCGCCTGCCTCTGCCTCCCTAGTGCTGGGATTAAAGGCGTACGCCACCACCGCCTGGCTAAAAGGAGAATTAATGGAAACAAAAACCAATCACAAGAGGGACTGGGAGGCTTATAATACTGCAGGGATCTTGAGAAATCCTGAAATGAATAGAAAGTCTTTGATCTCCAAACAAAAAGAAAAGAAACAAGTAGTGATAGAGAAGATAAACAGCAAGAGGGACAAAGCACAAAACTGCATAATTCCACGTTAATAGTAATCACATTGCTATTCTGATTTAAAGGTAAATTTTTCTGGCTACATTTTTATTAAAGTAAGTCATTACATGAACTCTTGGGTAACTTGCTACACTTTGTGGACTGCAGAATCGAGGGTTGGCCATTTGATGTGTGTTAGCAAAGAAAGGCTGGCCTAGCTCGCTAGAATTTTCAGACATGTGGCTTTGTGACTATTACAGAATTTGCAACCCAATTCTTATGTTAAAGTATAGACCTGGCCTTGAGCCAAGACTTAAATGTGTTCAGCTTCTGGACACTCTGGCCCTGCCCTGGGCAAGTGAGGACTGTAGTTATAAAGGAGTTTCTATCAGTGCCTCATGGCAGGAAGTGAACAGCAAAACAAGCAGGTGCTCCTACCTGCCCCCAACTACCTGGACCCTCCATGCCACAGACAGAAAGCTGTGCAAAACATGAAGGGTAATGGCCTTTGTGCCTGTCCAGGGTAGAGAACTCATGCTTTTGCTCCTGAGCAAACCTTCAAGCCTCAACGTCCTCATCAGCATACCGCCATCACAAGCTAAGGATCTACCTACTCTTCAGCTCAGCTGTGAAAGTAGCCCTGTTATTATTCACCCACTTCCTGCAAGTGACAAACAGGTGCAGAGGTAAGCAAGCTCTTCATACTTAGAATGATACCTCCCACTCCCACCCCACCCCGGTGACTGGGACCATACCCCAGACTTGCCTGAGCTTACTAAAGTAAAGGGTAGATCTGTCCACAGGCATACCATAGTGCTAGCTCAACTACTGCTGGAAGGTCTGGGCCATGAACAGGCGGAGACCGAGAGAGAGGCCCTGTACTCAGCTCCTATGGCAGATTAGCCTGTGAAGGTCAGGGAGATCCCGTGTCACAAAAGTTCCTAGTGAACATTGCTTTGGACAAATTTGATCACCAGCAAATTAGAACCTGGATACATAGCAAGACAGGCTTCCTGATCCGTCTCTTAGCAGCCTAGAGTGCCTCCATCCCCACAAAATAACTACATCTAATTTACCTTTGGATTTCCCACGTCATCCCTTGCTTCCTACTTGGTATACCCCAAGGACAAGTCCTCACTTGTTGGTCTCTCTTTCTCTTTTTTAATATGTCAGGCCTTTATGGCATTTTCCCTGTCATACCCTGTTCCAAATAAATGCAGTCATCATTAATAATAATGACACATGAGGGGTGCCAAGCACCTGCCTGAACTGTCCATGTATGATTCATATCCACTCAGGCAGTAAAGAGCTTGCACCAGACAGCAGTAGGCAATCCAGGGAGACCGGAGTCCAGCAGTGCACCCAGCCTCCCATGGGGACTGGTCTTTCTTTACCCCAGCTGCCCTAGCCAACTAGAACTTCCATACAGACTGCAGAAGCTTAGAGCCCCAAGTTACCCCTAGCCTGTCCTCTTAGCTCTGCCCACAGCATGTCCCATCCCATCTTAATCTGCATGTCTGCATCTTCCAATTTCCACAGCCTTCTTTAACTCTTGCTGCTCTCCTAAGCACTGTCCTTTCTCAGGGAACCATCACTATGCCGTGGTTCATGGTTATCCCATGAACAGCCAACCTAGTTCAGACCCCTACACTACCACTTTCAGAGGGACCTGGGTCTAGTTAGAAAAACAAACAAAAAAACTTCCTTTCAGGGGCTGGAGAGATGGCTCAGAGGTTAAGAGCATTGCCTGCTCTTCCAAAGGCCCTGAGTTCAATTCCCAGCAACCACATGGTGGCTCACAACCATCTGTAATGGGGTCTGGTGCCCTCTTCTGGCCTGCAGGCATACACACAGACAGAATATTGTATACATAATAAATAAATATTTAAAAAAAAACTTCCTTTCAATTTATCTCAACCATCTCTGATTAGATGCTACAATTTTTTTGAGACAGGGTCTCTCTGTGTAGCTCTGTAGACTAGACTGGCCTTGAATGGAGATGCTTGCTGCAACTTGAATATGGAGAGTAAAGGTGGTGGCACAAGAGGCTGGAGAGATGGCTCAGCAGTTAAGAGCATTGACTGCTCTTCCAGAGGACCTGGGTTCAATTCCCAGTACCCAAATGGCAGATCATAACTGTAACTCGAGTAACCAGGGGATATGGCACACTCACAAACACATACATGAAGGCAAAACACCAACACACATTTAAAAAAAAAAAAAAAAGGTAGCAGCACCATGCCCATCCCAGAGAACAACCCTTGAGAGTCTGATCTTCCACTGTGGATCCCACAATCCAACTAAGATTTGTGCAGGAAGCACCTGAGGCATCTCACCAGACCTTTAGGGGTTTTTGTTTGTTTTGGTTGAGATTGTCTCACCAAGTAGCTTCCACTGGTCTGTACTCCCTATGTACTGGAGTACTGGGATTAAAGCCCTGGCAGCCCTTTAACTTCACAGCTTTGCTTAGGATGGTGGTAAACTAATGGCTTGTGTATGCTGCTTCCTTTGCCTGTGGTTCTTTTTTGTTGTTGTTTTGTGGGGTTTTTGTTGTTGTTTTGTTTTGTTTTGCTTTTTGAAACAGGGTTTTTCTGTGTTAACAGTCCTGGCTGTCCTGAAACTCTCTGTAGACCAGGTTGGCATCGAACTCACGGAGATCCACCTGCCTCTGCCGCCCAAGTCCTGGGATTAAAGGCGTGCGCCATCACAGCCGAGCTATCCTACAACATTTTTTATGACTATTTCCCCATATAAGACCAAGTTTCTTTGAAAATGGGATGTAAAGATAACTCATCTTGAGGGCTTGAAAGATGGCTCAGTGGTTAAGAGTACCAGTGCTCTTCCAGACGACTTGTGTTTGATTCCCAGAGCCACATGGTGGCTCATCTCCAGCTCCTGGGGATGCAGTGTCCTTTTCTGACTGTCTCAGGCACCAGGCACACATGTGGTACACAGATACAAGCAGGAAGAAGACCCATACATAAAAATTTTAAATTAAAAACATAACTCATCTCAGTTACCTAGAATAGTACCTGACCCTTCACAGTCCCTAATCCATTCAACAGCTATCCTTTCTGAATGGCTACCATGTGCTAAAAAAGACTTAATTCTTGCCCTAGGAGAGAGAGAGAGAGACAGAGACACAGAGAGAGAGGGAGAGAGCATGTAGTTCTATGGGGCAAGAGACATGCATAAATAAATGTCTTTACAAGAGGAAACACAACAGGGATGGGGGAAACAAGTGCTCTAATGTGCTGGCAGAAGCTGAGAAGCCAAAAGTCAGGTCTGAGAAAGTCATGGCATTAGAGAAGGTCCCTAGAGTATGCTTAAGACCTATGTGGGGTGGACAGGAGCAGAGGGGCTCAGTGGGACAAACTGCCCTGAAGTACAAATACCAACTGACATCAAAGTACAAACCCCTTCATCCTACCATGGGAGAAAGGGCCTTGTCAGATTACAGAGGAGCTTCTAGAAAAAGGTGGCCAGTTACCAGGCCAAAGGGGTCAGTCTGCACGAGTGCTTCCTGAAGCTACATGCCAGGATAACGGTGAAACTTGGCCTCTCAACTCCAAGCGGTTCACTAACAGTCCTCACCTCAGAGCCTCTTTGCAAAGCCAGGGCAAAGGCCCAGCCGGGACGCAAGGGAGAGACGGAAGCCCAGGATGGGTAGACATTCCACTACTTGGGACTCCTTCCCAGGATTCATCCCACCCTAGGGTTCTAGAACACCTTAAATGTTTTAAGCTATAAACGGGGACTGGGAACTCCAAATAGGTCATCCTTGTGCCTTGTGTAATGTACTCTGCCCTCTTACCCCCCCCAATACACATTGAGCTAATTTTTCTCACTAATAACTGAAACTAGAATACACTGGTCCATCCTACAGGGTAAGAACAGTCAGCTCCAACCCTGACAAGGAGTCTTGGGAGCTCGTTTTCTTTATTTTCTCTCTTTAATAGATTTCCCTTTCTTTAAAGATGAGCCCTTACTCCCCCAGCATCAGCTCAGACCTGGACACCAGGCCCTATGCTTCATTCTCTTCTAAATCAGTGGGCCGGCAGTGGTGGCGCACGCCTTTAATCCCAGCACTCGGGAGGCAGAGGTAGAGGCAGAGGCAGGCAGATCTCTATGAGTTTGAGGCTAACCTGGTCTACAAGGGCTAGTTCCAGGACAGGCTCCAAAGCTACAGAGAAACTCTGTCTCGAAAAAAAAAAATCAGTGTATGTTCAGATGTGGACACCGCTCAAGGGTAACAGCCCTAGTCAGCATAGATATACATACTGCTTTAGGCTTTCCATGATTCCTACCTGCCACAGAGAACACTTTGCCAGCTGGTCTGGTCCCCAGCTGCCCCCTGGTGGCTGCTTTCCCTCTTTTTTTGTCTTCTTCCTGGGCCTACTCTTACCTTCAGGGATTCAACTCCTCCTGTCCTTTTGTAGAAGGCACCACCCCCTTAAAAGAAAAAAAAGAACCGGCTAGGGATACAGCTCAGTGGGTAGAACGCTGGCCTAACATGCACGAAGCCCCACACTGGGTTCCAGCACCACATAACACTGGGTGTGATGTACCCTTCCAATAGCAGCACTTGTAGAGGCAGGAGGGTCAGAAGTTCAGAGTCATCTTCAGCTATATAGCGAATATGAGCCCAGCCTGGGCTGCATAAGACATCTTAAAAACAAGTAACAACAAAATCACACACTTGTCAAGAATCTTCAAAATATTTACCTCCCTTGACCTAAGAATCCCACTGGTGGAAACTTTAAAACAGAGTAACTCAAAGATTTTTTTGGTTTTTTTTTTTTTTTTTTTTTTGTCTTTTTTTTTTGTGTTTCTCTGTGTAACAGCCCTGACTGTCTTGGAACTCACTATGTAGACCAGGCTGGCTTCAAACTCACAGAGATTCTCCTGCCTATGCCTCCTGAGTGCTGATATTAAAGGTGTGCGCCACCAACGACTGGCTCTTTAAAAAATGTTTAAAGTTAGAGCTGTAGAGATGACTCAGTAGGTAACGAGCATTAACTGTTCTTCCAGAGGACCCAGGTTCAATTCCCAGTATCCACATGGCAGCTCACAACTGTCTGTAAATCAGTTCCAGGGGATCTTACACCTTTACACTGGTACACATAAAATAGTTAAATCATAAACAATTCCTTAAAGAGCGGAGGGGGGGGGGGCACACCTTTAATCCCAGCACTCAGGAGGCAGAGGCAGGTGGATCTCTGTGAGTTCAAGACCAGCCTGGTCTACAAGAGCTAGTTCCAGGACAGGCTCCAAAGCCACAGAGAAACCCTGTCTCGAAAAACCGGAAAAAAAAATTCCTTAAAAAATATAAATTTTTTAAAGCTATAAAAAATCAGCTATAAGAAAACAACATTGCTTCTGTTATAAGGCCTGAACAATGTTTAAAAAAAAAGGATGTATAGAAAAGACTGGACAGAAATGTAATTGCACTTGGCTTACTTGCATGCCTCACCCTGAATCAATACAAAGCACTTTACAGTTGTAACAAGTCAAACCCTTCTTTTCCATTGGTGGTTTGATGTATACCAAACAGGAACTTGGGATGTTGGCACAGTAGTAAGAGCACGTGGTATAAGGTCAAGAATAAAACCCGGGTTTGACTACAGGTATCACAAACAACACAAAATTTAAAACCTCTCAGAACTGAGTCTCTGTTATGTAAGACTCATTTAAAATGTTTACAGACATAAGATGATTCACCTTTGGGCTGACTCAGTGGTGAAGAGCATTGGCTGTTCTTCCAGAGGACCCACAGTCATTTCTCAACACCCACATGGTAGCTCTCTAACTCTAGTTCCAGTCTATCTGATGCCCCCTTCTGACCTCTATGGAGATCAGGCACATATGTGGTACACAGACATACATGCGGGCAAAACACCCATATATAATTATAAAATCAATCGTTAAAAATAATAAAAATATTCATTCTGTATGTGTATGAATGCAGGGGCTTGTTATTGCTAGGTAAAGGTTCTACCATCAAGCTATAATCCCAGCTCTAATATTCATATTGAAATGCTTATCTCAAGATCCCCTTCCTGGGTGACTCGTGGAAGGTAGATGTCATAGTCTGGGTCTAGAATGTCCTTAAAAATCCTGCCTGTGTGTTAAAGACTTGGTCCTCAGCTTGGCACTATTAGTTTGGGCAAATTTGAATAAAGCTGCCATAAGCATCCATGTGTAGCTAGGTGGGCGGACATATGCTTTCAACTACTTTGTATAAATACCAAGAAACATGCTTGCTGAGTCATATGGTAGGAACATGTTGAGTTTTCCTTTTCCTTCTTTTTTATTGTGGGTGGGTGTGTTTATGTGTGTACATGTAGAAGTCAGAGGTTGATATCGGTCTCTTCCTCACATTTTTCTTTTTTTAAGACAGGGCTTCACTGAATCCGGAGCTCACCAATTTGGCAATTTGGCTGCACCAGCTAGCATCCTGGTCAGTGAGCTCCAGTACTGGAGACAGACAGTTGTGAGCTGCCATGTGGGTGTTGGGAATTGAACCCAGGTCCTCTGGAGGAACGGGCAGTGCTCTTAACCACTGAGCCATCTCTCCAGCCCCCCCCCCTTTTTTTTTTTTTTGCTTTTCTTTTTTCGAGACAGGGTTTCTCTGTGGTTTTGGAGCCTGTCCTGGAACTAGCTCTTGTAGACCAGGCTGGTCTGAACTCACAGAGATCTGCCTGCCTCTGCCTCCCAAGTGCTGGGATTAAAGGCATGTGCCACCACTGCCCCCCCTTTTTTAAAAAAAATATTTATTATGTGTACAGCATTCCTTCCATGTGTGCCCGCAAGCCAGAAGGGGGTGCCAGGTCTCATTACAGATGGCTGTGAGCCACCATGTGGTTGCTGGGAATTGAACTCAGGACCTCTGGAAGAGTAGTCAGTGCTCTTAACCACTGGAGCCATCTCTCCAGCCCTGGGATGATTCTTAATCTTCAGGTCAGGTTGGGGAAGACTTACATCTTGGCAACATTGTGTCTTCCTATTCACAAACATGGAAGGTCTCCCCTTTAGTTTTCTGATTTTGTTCATTGAAGAGATTTGTAGGTGTTTTGTTAAATCTGTGCCTTATGCTTCATTTTCTACTGGTTCGCTGCTGGTGTATAGGGAAGCAACTGAGTTTCGTGTATTAACCTTATATCCTGTAGTTTCTCTACAATGGCTTATCAGTAACAGTTTTTCTGTCAGTTCTTTGGATTTTCTAGAAATGGGTAGATTATTCCAAGCTTTGTGTCTTTTATTTCTTTTGCTATATTGCACTTACTATGCCTTCCCACATGGTGTAAAAAGGAGCAGGAGAGCAAAACCTAACCTTGTTCCTTACCTTGGTGGTGAGAAAACTTATAATTTAACTATAATGTTAAAGTGTTTCACATTGAAAAGGTTCCTGTGTACTCCTAGTTTACAGTTTTGAAATCATAAATGGGATTAATTAAAAATCTTTACATTTTATTTACTGTGTGTATATCATGGTGCATGTGTGAAGGTCAGCAGACAATTTACAGGTAGGAATTGGCTCCTTCCTCCCACATCCCCACATGTGGGTCCTGGAGTTGAACTCAGCTCATCAAACCTATCAGAAGGAACCTTTCCCATTGAGCGTCCTGTCAGCTATTTCAAACATTTCTTTCTTATGTTTAAAACAACTTTTAAAATTTTATATATATAGTTTTTTTTTTTTTTTTGTATACATGTCTGGGTCCTGCAGAGACCAGAAGGCATTGGATTCACTAAGACTGGAGTTACAGATGGTTGTGAACTGCCATGTGGGTGCTGGGAATTGAACCTAGGTCCTCCCGAAGAGCAGCCAGCACTCTAGACCGCTGAGTCTTCCCTCTGGCCCTCAAATGTTTATTATTAATAGTCATCTCCCTGAGTAAGCCCAGTGGTAGTTATAGCCCCTTCCTTGTTCACCAAAAAAAGTCGTTTACTCGTGTCCTGAAGAGAGACTATTTCCTTTCTGTTTTATTAATTTGATGCTAATACCTTCCACATTCTAAAATTTATTTTTGTGTGCATGCAGGATCAGTTCTTTCCTTCCACCATGTGAGCTTTGGTGTCACATGTCATCAGCCTTGTTAGCAAGAACCATTACCTGCTGAGCCATCCACTGCCCCCAAAGCCTATTGTCTTTGTTCCACTCTAAGTGGAATCATTCTGGTGCTTAGGGCTTGGGATTGGAGAGGAGAGGTTCTACCCTTAGCATCTTACCATATAGAACCCTCTTTCTGGAGCTCCAAAAGGGCTGGAAACTGGGGAGCATAATTCTGCTCTAGCTCACTTTCTGGGGAGTTGTGTCTTGTGGAAAGACAAGCCAGTAGGTCTGAACAACTAAGAAACACGTGATCTGGGCTGTGGCAGGTGTGGGGACTTCTGCTTTGTACTTAGGACTGAAGAAGGTAGCCCCAGCAGAACCCACCCGAGGTTCAGAATAGTTAATGGGTTTAAGGATTGAGGGCTGGGATCATGCATCCAACACAGGATGGCAAACTCTGAGCCACTCCACTTTCACTCACCATCACACTCTGTGTATAGGAACCCAAACAAGACTTTGACAGCTCTGGCTGCCTGTTGTGACTATGCCTGACCTCAGGCTGCCTTCTCTTAGATGCAGAGGGAGCCCATCTCTGCTCTCAATGTGGAGTCTGGTCTTCACAAATGCTGAGTCAATGGTGGACTCGTGTGGTTGGAATTCTGCTTGTACAGTACTTCAGACCAGGGGACCCACTTGAGGCATGAGCCCCCATCCCTGATCATTATACAGTAGGCTATATTTCCATTTTCTTTACATCAAACTGTCCTCTTCCTCCTCCAACCTCTTTGAACTGGCTAGAGTATTTCACCATAATGCTCTATTTTCTCTTCCCAGAATTTGCCTCTGGTTCCAGTCCTCTGCCATCAGGAGTGCTTGAATGCATCTGACCAGAAAAAAACAGAAAGGGGAGCCACGAGGTGGAATGATATTCTTCAGCTAGGCAAAACACACGGGCTAGGATGTGGGTTCGTGGAAGAGTACTGGCCCAACATCTGTGAGGCCCTGGGTCCAATCACCATGATGACCACCACCATCCCACCCCCTCCACACTACCAATTACATGTTTGAAATGGCAGTTTTAAGATTCAGGAGACTGAAAAGTCATATGGATGTTGTATAGTAATTTCCTTGGATAAAACACTGCATCTTGGAGGGAAAATGTGACGATGCTATATGTTCTGAGTGGTGGTGGTGGAGATAAATATTTCATCTCGAAAGCAAACTCATTAAAACTCAGAAAGTAAGCGCAAATGTTTCAGCAAATTCCTGAAACTGACCAGATTAACTAGGCCTGGTTGTCCCCAAGATATGTAAGCAATAAGAACTAGAGAGAGACAGCTCTGACCAGACCAGCTGCCTGTTGTTTATGAGCTCCATAGTTCCAGCTGCTACCGATGCACTGTGAGTTTTTGTTGATTAAAAATAAACTCACTGGTTTGCCAGGCTGGACTCTGGTGGTCCCTTTACTTTGCTCTGTCACCACTTCACAATCAGGAGAAAACATTTGCTCACATCTCCCCATCAAGAGTGTTGCACAATAACAGAGTTCATCCATCCATTTGTCAGCAGTTTACTAAGGGGTTGGGAATGTAGCTCAACTCACAGAACGCTTGTTAGGAAGCCCTGTGTTCAGTCCCCAGCACCACATAAACTGTTCCAATCCTGAACCTCACGTGGTACAGTGAAAACATGGAAGAATCGGTAAGCAGAGGTCAAGCATTTGGGACAAAGTGGTGTGTAGTAGGTTCATGTGACTCAAGTGGGACAGACAAAAAAAATGTAACTTGAGGCCTGAAGAAATGACTTGATGGCTAAAAGCACTTGCTGCTCTTCCAGAGGACCTGAATTTGGTTTCCAGCACCCATGTCAGATGGCTTACAAACAGCTATAACTCTGCCTACAGGGGATTCAGCAGCCTCTTGTGGCCTCCACAAGTACCTATATGCACGTGGTGCACACAGACTCATGCACACACATGTACACACACTTTTAAAAATAAAAGCTAAGCATGTTAGTATATGCCTTTAATCTAAGCAATCAGAAGACAGAAGCAGGCAGATCTCTATGAGTCAAGGTCAGCTTGGTCTACACATCAAATTTCAGACCAGCAAAGACTACATAGCAAGACCTTATCTTCCCCACTCCCAAACAACAAAATAATAGAATGTGCGGCCAGAAAATACTGTTTCTACAAATAGCTCAATGACAGAGCACTTGCCTAGCATGCACAGTATCTCTCTCTCTCTCTCTCTCTCTCTCTCTCTCTCTCTCTCTCTCTCTCTCTCTCTCTCTCTCTCTCACACACACACACACACACACACACACACACATGCACCCCCAGACACACATACACAGAAAGAGAACAACGTTAGGTATAATAAAACCTCCAACAGCAATAAAAATTAAGCACACTCTTCCCATCCAAGGGAAAGAACATCAAGAACAAGTAGAAAAGCCAGGCGGTGGTGGGGCACGCCTTTAATCCCAACAGGCAGAGACTGGCAGATCTCTGTGAGTTCAAGGCCAGCCTGGTCTACAAGAGCTAGTCCTAGGACAGGCTCCAAAGCTACAGAGAAACCCTGTCTCGAAAAAAACCAAATAAATAAATAAATAAATAAATAAGCGAGCAAGTAGAAAACAAAACCTTGATGAATATCCTGAAATTCACTTCAGAATAAACGGTGAAGAGGGGATGAGTAGAGGTACAGAAGGAATATGACTGGCCATGTATCTCTGGTCTCACAATCTGACTGATAAGTACCTGGCAGTTCAATGTACTAATCTCTTCCTTTTTGCATGTTTTTTTTTAAATGTTTATTTATTTATTATGTATACAATAGTCTGTCTGTGTATATGTCTGCAGGCCAGAAGAGGGCACCAGACCTCATTACAGATGGTTGTGAGCCACCGTGTGGTTGCCGGGAATTGAACTCAGGACCTTTGGAAGAACAGGCAATGCTCTTAACCACTGAGCCATCTCTCCAGTCCCCCCCCCCCTTTTTGCATGTTTTAAAAACTCCTGCTAAATGTTGGTACATACCTTTAATCCCAGCACTCAGGAGGCAGAAGCCAGCCTGATCTACAGAGTGAAGTTCCAGGACAGGCTCCAAAGCTACAGAGAAACCCTGTTTCTCTGTCTGGCCTGCTGTGATTCTTTTTTTTGTTTTGTTTTGTTTTTCGAGACAGGGTTTCTCTGTAGCTTTGGAACCTGTCCTGGAACTAGCTCTGTAGACCAGGCTGGTCTTGAACTCACAGAGATCCGCCTGCCTCTGCCTCCCGAGTGCTGGGATTAAAGGCGTGCGCCACCATCGCCCCTGCTGTGATTCTTTTTTTTTAAATATTTATTTATTTATTATGTATACAATATTCTGTCTGTGTGTATGCCTACAGGCCAGAAGAGGGCACCAGACCCCATTACAGATGGTTGTGAGCCACCATGTGGTTGCTGGGAATTGAACTCAGGACCTTTGGAAGAGCAGGCAATGCTCTTAACCACTGAGCCATCTCTCCAGTCCCCCCCTGCTGTGATTCTTAAAAAGAACTGTATATGAAGTGTGATATTAGGTCACGACTCGGAGTTGCTTAGAAATATTCACTGGCCAGGCGGTGGTAGAGCATAACTTTAATCTCAGCACTCAGGAGACAGAAATGGGCGGATCTCTGTGAGTTTGAGGCCAACCTGGTCTACAAAAGCTAGTTGCTAGTTCCAGGATAGGCGCCAAAGCTACAGAAACCCTTTTTCAAGAAACCAAAAAAAGAAAGAAAAAGAAAAAAAAAACTATTCACTACACTAGCACACTAACCCAGTTATGATAGTTACATTGGGACGAAGGGAGCAAACATGGGGGATACGGAAAATTAGAACTTTGCACATGCTTTCTCGGAAGTTGTATATAATGAAGCCAGGGCTTGAGAGATGGCTCAGCAGTTAAAAAGCACTTGCTGTTCTTGCAGGGGACCGAAGTTCTGTTCAGAAAATCCAAGATAGCAGCTATCCTTGCCTCTTGTTCCATGAGATTTGGTACCCTTTTCTGACCTCTGTGGGCACTAGGCATGTAAATAGTACACAGACATACATACAAGGCATATATAAAATATAATCAATAAGCTAGGCTGTGGTGGTGCATGCCTTTAATCCCAGCACTTGGGAGGCAGAGGCAATCGGATTACTGAGTTCAAGGCTAGCCTGGTCTATAGAGAGTTTCAGGACAGCCAGCGATAGACAAAGAAACCCTGTTTCAAAAAAAAAAAAAACCAAATGAATAAATAAATAACATAAATAAGCTAAATGTAAAGCTAGGCATGGTAGCACATGCCTTTAATCCCTGTTTTTAGGAGGCTGTACAGACTGCTGAGTCCAAGGCCAGCCTGCTCTACATTGCAAGCTCCAGGCAAGTGAAGGCTACATAGTGAGACCCTGTTTCAAAACAAAACACGCAAACAATATAAGCCAACAAACAAAATTAAAAGAAAGAAAAAATTAAATGTAGCTCAGTGCCTACCTAGCATGCATGCATGGACCCCTTTTCAATCCCCAGCACTGAAAAAAACACCAGTATTGTTCATCCAGGACAAGAAATATTAGGGCTGGGGAGATGGTTCTATCAATAAAGTCCTTGCCTTGAAAGCATGATGACGTGAGCTTGATCCCCAGAACCCATGTACAAACAAAAGCTAGGTGTACCCCTGCACTGCTTACAGTCCCAGTGTTTGTGAGGCAGACACAAGTGGATCCCAGCCTAATCTGTGGGGTCTAAATCAATGAGAGGCCCTGTCTCATAAAACCAAAGTGGAAGTGTCTGAGGAACACTCCCTGAGGCTGACCTCTGGCAGTACACTAGCACAAGCACACTCACAAGAAATAAATCTGAAACCATGTACTTTCAAGTCTCAATCATCACTGGATCTCCACATAATCTTTAACTTTTATGTGTATGGGTATGCTTGTAGGTCTGTGCAAGCCTGGTGCCCCAGAGGTCAGAAGAGTGCACCAGATCCTCTGGAATTGGAGTTAAATATAACTGTGAGCCATCATGTGGGTGCTGGGAACTAACTTGGGTCCTTGGAAGAACAGCAGTACTCTTAACAGCTGAGCCATCTCTCCAGCCCTGACTTTTCTTGTAAACATGGTGCTGGAGACTGAGTCATGAGCTTATATATGCTAGGTAAGTGCTCTACCATTCAGCTGCATCTTCAGTTCTTCTTAGTTTCCTTTTGCTAAGGTACCCAAGCAGGCCTTGAACTTGTGATCCTCCTGCCTCAGTCTCCCAAGTAGCCAGGATTTGAAATTTACATGACTCTTGCCTACCTCATCTGTAGGATTTAATTTCACCTTGTATAGTCCATGCTAGCTTCCAATAGGCACAAACAGCTCTGTTACAAATAGTTATGCACCAAAAACTTTACTGAAATGGGCACAGAACCTAAAAAGGAATGCCAACTTTTTCAGAAAGTAAAAAGGAACTCAAAACTGTCCATGGGAAAATTACTGAGATGCACATTCTTTCTGCTGCTCAAAAGGGAAAGAGTGTTCAGTAATGATAGTAAGGAAATCCGGGGGTGGGGCAGGGAGCAGGGCTGAGGAAGCCCTGAGTGAATGAAGTCTTGAATGAATGTGTATTGTTTAACATGGGCACAGCTATGGGAAAATGGGAAAGTCTTCCCTGAACTACGCTCAGGGAAATGGCAATTCCTTCTCTCTTGGTCCCTGTGGGAATGTTGACAGTGTATGCAGAAAATGCCCACCATAGCTCCCTGTCCTCCATGTTTACTGCCTGAAGACCCTCCCCTACAGAGATTGCTCCTGTCAAAATTAGATAAACCTGCCTCTTTATTTAGCTTCATGAAATAACCCTGCCCTCCTTGTTCAACAGGGTATAGTAAAAATGCTTAATTTTCTGGATGCTGAGGCTTCTCCATTAGATAGTTCAGTGCATCCAATCCAAGCTTTTTTGTTAGTGAGTTTGTCTTTTCCTTATTCTCTTGCTGTCCAAGTCATGTGAAAGCCTGTAAGCCATGCTAGGATTTGGCAAGGGTGGGGAGTGAAGGCTATTTCTTTTTCTTTTTTTTTCTTTTTTTTTTTTTTTTGCTTTTTTCGAGACAGAGTTTCTCTGTGGTTTTGGAGCCTGTCCTGGAACTAGCTCTTGTAGACCAGGCTGGTCTCGAACTCACAGAGATCCGCCTGCCTCTGTCTCCCGAGTGCTGGGATTAAAGGCGTGCACCACCACTGCCCGGTGTGAAGGCTATTTCTATTAGCACTGAGGTCACCAGGTTCTTTCAACAGGGCCTAGATCATCTGGGAGTTCCTCTGTAAACACAGGGTAGACTAGATGTAGAAATTGCTGGCAGCCCGAGAGATTCAAAAGACAAGTTCTCTCAGTCAGTAATGGATCTCAGGACAAGGTGTTCATGTGTGTATCCCAGCACTTGGAAATCAAGATAAGAGGTTTAATACAAGTTCTAGGCTATCCTGGGCTTCTACTTCCAAACGACAAAAAGCACAAGCCTTGGTGGCACAAGCCTGTAATCTCATCACTGAGGGATAGAGGCAGGAGGGTCAGTTCATCATCAGCTACACAGTCAGTGTGACCCAGCCTGGCTACAAAAGATACTGTCTCAGAAAACAACAAAAATCCTTACAAGTCAGGTTGTGCTGGCTTAAGGCTTTAAATTTTAGCACTTGGGGGTCAGAAGCAGGCAGATTTCTGAGTTTAAGGCCAGCATGGTCCACATAGTGAGTTCTAGGACAGTCCAGGCTACACAGAAAACCCAACCAAACATAAAAACCCTTTCAAACAAAAAAGAGAGTGAGAGAAAATGGTTGCAATTTACCACAAAACATATAGCACTGTCGCAAGGCTCCTGAGCTTTTCTTAGCAGGCCTTTTGTCCACATCTGACAGGAAGGGTCTGTCTAAGGGAGATGGAGCAGCCCAAAGCAGTCGCTAGCACTCCCTGACATCCAGGGGGGAAACAATACCTAAGAAGTTTGTGTACAGATCTCATAATATGGGGCCAGGCTTTGTCGTATATTAAAAACCAACAGATGAAGCAATAAACCAACCACAGCAGTTAGGTGGTAAGACAAACACTTCTTTTTTAGTTACTATTTTATGTACATTGGTGTTTTGCTTTCAGGTATGTCTGTATGAGGGCAAAGGATCCCCTGGAACTGTTATAGACAGCTGTGAGCTGCCATGTGGGTGCTGGGAATTGAACCCAGGTCTTTTGGAAGAGCTGTCAGTGCTCTTAACCGCTGAGCCATCTCTCTAGCCCCTGGACAAACACTTCTTAACTACTTTAAATGGTAACAGTGCTGACTATTTGAGTGATCCACAAAGGAGTTGATGAGCTAAGAAAAGCAAAAAGAACACAAAGTACAGATTACTGTATACAGTACTAAAATCACAAGCATATTTGGAATAATAAAAATGACCCAGATAAAGCAGCATGCACCTATAAATCCAGCTATTTGATAAGCTGAGGCAGGAGGATTCCTTGGAGCCTAGGATTGGAAGTTTGAGGCCAACCTCAGTGACACAGTGAAAATCATTTAAAAAATAAT